>NW_028288613.1:2900000-3200000 GCF_059628265.1 Tinamus guttatus
CCACGCGCTCCCAGGCTTCCCAGAGAGGAGGCAGAGCTGAGGGCGAGGAGGTCCCCGCGGCCATGGGTGCTTAGGAGCAGGGCGAGGAGGTCCCTTCGCAGCCCGGGGAGAAGCCCCCCTTGCCCTGGCGGCTGCGGGGGCCGCGGCTCCCAAGTGCTCGTATGAACCGGCCCGCTGCAGCCGGCCGCCCTGCCCGGGCCAGCTGGACGCCCCAGGGCCCCGGCCCCCGAGCCCGCAGCGCTGCCCCGAACCTGCCCCGGCTCCGCGCTTCCCCACGGCAGCGCCGCCGCCAACGCCGTTCCCGCTCCACGCGGCCGGAACGTCGTCGGGAAACGGGACACGGCTGGAAGCGCTGCGGCCGCTCGGGCCTGGCTGAAACGCAGGGAAAAGAATGAAGACTAAATATACAGAACACAGGATAACTCACACTGCTAGTGTACACCCGGATCCTGAGCTCTGCTCATGCAGGGGCTGAAGACGGGAGCCTATTTCTGACCTGCAAGAAGATCCTCAAGTTACTTCTCTCCCCGATTTTTTAACCAGCTGAAATCTCTTACTTAACAAACCATTCTTGTACGTGCACATAATGCATTAGGCAGCAACATCCCTGTACCAAGTGATTCTCCAGAGCTAATAGTCAAAATACTGAGAGAGCAGGAAGCAAAACAACATGAAAATAACCTCTTGTGCAAACAAGTAACCCCTTACAGCACTAATCTCTGTGTGTAAAATTAATACTAATAATACTAGCAGCTAAGTTACACACACCACGGAGATGCCAGCGTCATTCCCAACCATGGGCACACAGCGACACGTATGTGTGTTAGCATCTACGTTACTCATTTGAATGTCTGTTGCTCTGTAGATGAAGAAATTTCATAGCCAGTTAACTTCCTTTAAAATGATATATAAAATAGAAAGACAGCTTATTTTAACGGGGCAATTGTTTCTGCCTGATTTATAAGATATGTATTTTAATATGATGATTTTTTTCCAAGGCCTGGTGAGGCCTGCAATGATCTAAGGGCTCTGGCTCATCTCTCCTAGCAGTTCCTGTCTCCCTGGATAAGCAGTTATTCCTTGGCATGTGCACAAGAGCTCCCATTTTGCAGTGGTCAGGAACTCCAGGGCTTCCAGGGAGCCGCACGGGCTTTGGGGTCGCTCCTGCCTTGCTGCAGCCCCGAATTCCGCTTTTCCTGCTACAAACCAGTATTCCAGTTTAGTGCAATCTTGGCGGCGGCGCCGGGATGGAGGAAGTGCAGAATTTATTCCTGGCGCGGACACGGTCGCGCTAAGTGCTCTGACCCCAGGTAGGACATTTTGCCTCTGTATGTTCTTAACCCCAGCTGCAAATGGGCAGGGGAAGAACAGCAGCAGCACCAGCAGCAAGGGGAGCCGGCTGAACCCGCCGGACACAGAGGCTGTTTGCAAAGCAGCTGCTTGCGGGTTGCACTGTGCACACAGGGATTTTGGGAACGGACTTGTCCACACTGTGAGGGCCCAATCTGCTCCCTGCTGCCTGCGGCGCGGGCGGATCCCACAGGGCTGAAGCAGGATTTGCTTCCCTGTGTCCAAGGGCTTGTGCATAAACAAAAGCGGGAGGAAGGGACCTCTTACAGAGTCACCACAAAAATGGGCTTGACCTTTTTAACACCGATGCCAAGAATAAAACTGGGAAAAACGCTAGAGCTGATCTCTTCCTGGCTACTGGATTTCTGCCCGATTAAACTGGGAAATCCAGCTTGTTTGCTTGTGTTTGTGAGGGGGTCCCTTGCACGAGGTCTCTGTGAAATGCACAGAATTAACTGTGTTTCGGCTCAGCACCGTGTGCCTGCAGCAGCTGGGACAGCCCCACGGACAGACCCTGCAGCCAGCAACCAAGGACGTGTGTTTGGCACCTGCCTGCACTGATCCCGTTGTGTCCCTGGACAACTCGATTACGCTACACTGCAATTTCAACACGTATGATGGTGCACAACCCAATGACGAGCACTGTAGGAGAGGGAGGAAGCACTGATTTTTCCCACTGACACTCCCAGTCCCTTCTTCCCATCCCCGTATCATCTGCACGTCTTCCCGGGCTTTAGAGATGTCCGAAGCTTCTGGATCGTCTCTGTGCACCCTGGATCAGCAGTCGGAGCGGCAGCTCCTCCTGGACACGGCAAAGAGGCAGCTCCCGGCGACTGCCAGCACTTGCAAACACCGTCCCATAAAGCAACGGAGCAATTCCCGCTGCCAGGAATTAACGGCAGTGAGCGCTTCCTTGCTTGCTGCAAACATTCCGCAGTCAGTCAAGCACAGCCTCCTTCACTCCACCCTGGAAAAATCCAGCTGTTCCTGGAGCAGGGGCAATGCACAGTTACTGATGGCTCCTTTCAGGATTTCCAGGTTCTGCCGTGGCCCCCTTTGCATTTCCCTGCGGCAGAAGCACTGGCAGGGCTGGCAGGGAACTCCCTGCCACTCGGCCATCGCTCTAGGCCTTGCTTACCAGGGGTGAACCCCTGCAGTGACTCCCCCAAATGTTTCTGGTCACAAACTGGAAACAAGGATCCACCCTGAGGGCTGCATGGGTGCGTAACGGAGCAAGGAAGGGTCTCCCGCTCGGTGTCCCTAGGAATAACAATAGGAAAAGGAAGTTCAACCAACCACTCATCTGCACCTTAACCCATGGATCCGTGTGTCCAAGCGGCACCCGCCTGCGGAGAACAACGTGACCAAACATGTTTATAAGCAATGAGAGGGGAGCGAATCTGAGCTTAACATGGAGCAGAAACTTGGGGCAGTTCTGTCCTCCTCAGGGCAGTGGAGCAGCTTATGGGAGATGGAAGAAGGAGGAAGATTCGGCAGTTTTGGAGCAAACAGAGAGTCTTCGTGTTGCCCAGGAACTCCCAGGGGGGCCGATGAGCACGGGGCATGGAGAGGGCTCTGGATTGCTTGCTGCCACGGTGAGTATTCACCTGAGCATCTTCACAGGGCTTGAGAGGAATCTGCAAGGTGAAAAAGGCTGCGCTCACTTAAGAGAGGGCTCGACGACGAAATGGTTAGCAAAGAAAACTGCTACATGTCCAGGCTGGAACGACGGAAACGCGGCTGCGAGTTCGCTGAACGCTGCCGGCAGCAGCCAAGTCCGCGGGGAGCGGCCGATCGCGGAGCTGCCAAGAGCCAATTCTGGGGCTCAGGAATCCAGGAGGGAAGAGCGACTCGCCAACGCGCAGAGCAGAGAGTGACAAGGCCCGAGCACAAAGGAACGAAACCCGGGGTGAGGATGGCGTCCGCAAAACAGGCACTGCGAGATAAAGTCCAAACTCCTTCGCTTCAGTTAAGATTTTGATTTATGCCTCCTTCCCACCCACCAAAAGGCCATCTCCATTCCCGGGGCAGCGGGCTCACTCCTGCTCCCTATCTCACTAACGTGGCCCGTTTCCTAGACCAGGCTGCAGTCCCTGTGCTCGGGGCCAGCCTTCTCAGAGAACCCAGGTCTAGGCAGTTCCAGACTTGTCCTCTGCCCGTCCGGGGAATGAGGAGAGCAGAGACCTAGCACGGCCGCCCGAGCTGCAGAAATGCAAGGAGTATTTAAGGCAGGACTAACAATTTGTTTGGTTTGGCAGCCCCCTGGCAGGGCCTGCATGAAGAACGTGCGGGCTTTAATGCCGAGCGTGTTGGATGAGAAACGTCGAGCGCCGGAGCCCCGCTCCCGGGATCCTCCCGGCCGCTCTGCACCTGGAATTGCTCCCCAGTGCTGCAGCCCGAGCGAGCAGGTGAGCTGGGGGCGAGGGGCCCTCATCCTGCCGGTGGCCAAGGAAGCACATGGCAAGGAAGGAAGGACGGCTGGGAAAACCACCGAGGGCAGGGAGGCAGCAGCCAGAGCAGGGCCCACAGGCGGCCGGAATCGCGCCAGCCCGAAGGTGCGAAGCGCGAGGCAGCCCCAGCCAGGAGACCTGGGGCCAAAGCCATCTGATTCCCTCTCCTTCCCGTTTTTCCCTCCCGAGTCGCTCTCCTGAGGTCGGCACTGGCTGAGGGTGAGGACGGACGCGGGGCCGAAGGCTCCTTTCCCGGGTGAGCCGGACACCTTGCTGTGAGCACCTTGCTCGGTGTCTCCGGGCTGCCAGACCCATGAACTTGCTGTTGATTCTGCTCTTTCCTGACACTGCCCTCAGCCACCGTGTAAAAACGCTCCTTCCATCGCAAACAAACTAACTTTGATACCATCTACCCAGCATTTCCAGTGCATTTCCAGAAGAGAAAACCCTGAGCCAGAACACGGACGCGAGAGGCCAAGACTAGTGTCTGGCTTTAATTAAACGCTGCCCTTTCCAGCGCGGGGCTGCGGGGCGGCGCAGCCGGGACCGTGCGCGGCCCGGAGACACGGATCCTGCCGCCCTGTCCGCCTTGCCCCGGAACGTCTCCCATTCCCGTCCATGGCATGACTGGTGGAGAAAGAGGGTAATTCCTGGGAAGAGGGCACGCAGGACGTGCCCGCCCCACGCTGTGCGAGGCTAACTCCTGTGCTCCTTCCTGAGCGTCCTTCCAAGCTCCTCTGGAATCGCCCTCGGCAGAGCCGCCTCCTGCTCGCGGAGCCCGGGAATGTGCGTGGCAAGGGCTGCTTGCAGGCTGGAGCCCTCGCGTTTCCCTAAGCCATCTGGGCTCTTAGTTCTCCTTCGGAATAAGCCACTGAAAATCCCAAGTAAAAAGGCAGTGTCTCAGCAGAGAGCCCCGTTCCTGACGGATTTGTGGGGAGGCCCCCCGGCTCCGTCAGGAAAGGCCTCAGCGGGACACGGGATGCCCATTCCGCCCACCACGCTCCTCGGCACTGGAAAATCCCCGCTCCTCGCTCCCAGCTGCTGGAAAAGCAGCAGCAGCTGATTCAGGCCGAGCCCAGGCAGCTGATGAGTTTTCCAGGGCCAGGTTATACAACCCTTGGGTTAGCGGCAGGAACAGCCCCGGTGCCCAAATCCAAGTCCCATCCTAAGATCCCACCACTCCGCCCGCTGCAGCTGGACACCGTGGCAGACTGGAGGCCAAACGATCCCCTCTGCTGAAAATCCCGGCTCCTTTCTGCAGCTTCACAGCATCGGGAGCGGGGGGACCCACCTGGTCACCCCACGTGCCCATGTGGACCCAGCAAGGCCACCATGGAGGGGACAAAACTGCGGCATCCTTTGCCAATTGGGGCGAAACCACGGGGTCTCCTGTCCTCCTGGTTATGTTACTTCAGCCTGTTTTGTCACATTAAACATTACAAGTTTGATCCCCTTCCAGGCAGCTTGGTTGGCTGCTTTATGCTTCAACATTTGGATCTTTCTGACAAAAAACACAACACGAGTGTATTGCCGAAACCAGACCATACGCCCACGTGTGCTCGCACACACACAGCTTGGAAAACGGCTACGCCAAAGAAGAATTTCCCACAAAAGCAAAAATTCCTTTTGAATCACGAAGGCTCTTAGATAAAATATACCCTCACTACTGCATAATTAAAAAAGCTCCTGCAACTTTAATGCGTATTGCCCTTGATCGTGTGGAAGCAAGAAAGAACAAAATCATTAGGAGCTAAATTATTCTAGCAGCCCATTATCATAGTGTAATCTTATTAAAGCAAATTCATGCTGCTCGAGCCTCTTATCCTCTCCACTTACAGACGAGCCGCGTGGCGGATTTCTGAGTGTGCCGAGATAATAAAATTGAGTGAATTATGCAGTGCACATATGGGAAAAGGAGCCCAGCTCCATGAAAAGCTGCGTTGAAGCGGTCCGGAGTCAGGAGCACCCGGCGGCGCTTGCAGCCTCATTCCGAAGGCAGGACAAGGACACGGGGCCTCTCTTGTCCCCTCACCTGCCACAAAGGACAGGACACAATTAAAAGCTTTCTGCAAATGTTAATTACAGCAGACTGACTTAGCCGCTGACGGATTGATCTTTCGATTGCATTAGGTTTCTAAGTGCAATGAACTTCACCGACGTATGGATTACAATCTTGTCCTAATTAAAAGAAAAAACCTGTAACACACACTAGCCTGCAGACAGAGGCTCGGTGTTGTTGCAGTCAGGGTGTTAGAAGCACCGGCTCCGCAACGCGGGGACTGCGGGAGCGGCACCAACACCCGGCACAGCCGGCACAGCCCCAGCAAGAGCCTTGAACTCGGCCTTATCTTGAGGGACAGGTTAAAGCTCTGTTGAAGCTAAGCCCGTGCTGAAGTGCTTTGGTGACAGCAGATGAGCTGAAAATTACCTGGAAGTGTTAAACAGCACTGGAGTGGCTGATCAGGGATGGCTGTTTGCACAGCCTCGGACACGAGATGCTGGAACAAAGAACCAAAACAGAACAAAAAAGGGAAATCCGCTTCAGTGGAGATAAACTGAACCTGGGCACACGTCCACCATACGAGAAAGCAGCAGCAGGCACCTCCAAAGCTAAAATGAGGTCTTGTTTCCCAAGATGTCAGGTACGGTCAACACTGTGCGCTGATGTTTCTTGTACTAAAACGATGGAACTAAATGTTATCTTCGGAAAGTTCATCCATGGCTAAGTGAGCGGGATAGCCCCAGCCCGTGCAGCAGGAGCTGAGGCCGCGCTGACACAACGTGGTAACGTTGTCCCCACGTGTCCTCGTGGCCACCCCGCCGGGCAGCTCCGGGCACTGCGGCTGGCGGGGGCACCTCGTGCTTTCCCTGCCCCTCCCGGTAGCCAAGCAGGCCCCTCTGGCCCCGGTGATCCCGTGGACAACGCGGGGAGCACCCAGGGACACAGGGAGAGCTCCAAAGGGAGCAGCTGCTGGTGGCCTCCCCGTGGCTCCCGCGGAGAAGGAGCCTCTGGGCACTTCCCGGCCCACTTCCACCCTGGGCGAAGTTCGTGCTTTTAACACCGCATACATTTAAAAATTAAATTTGCAATTATTGCCTGCAAGTCTGCCCCATTGGCCTAGTGCTGCAGGCAGCGCAATTGAATTCCTCTAATGAACAGACCTGGAGAGGACTTGCTGCATGTCCTGTCCCGTCATTCCCTCACCCCGGTCCCTACCACATCCATGTTACTGGAAACGACCCCAGAGCTGCAGGCCCGGACGGAGAGTTCGAGTTCCCAGTGACACGTCCCGTGCTGTCAAGCCAAGGCGTTCCACCTCCGAATTCAGGGAATAACCAGAGGCAAACCACGACTCTGCATCCACATGGACACCTCGACATTCACGTACATCTCCACGGCTGTGCCCGAGCTATGGCCTCAGGATCCTCTCACCTACGTGCTCCTCTGCAAGGGAGCTCTGCCTGGCAGTAGCGAAGAGCAGGAAAGCTAGTGGGAACCTGTAAGGTCCGAAGGCTCTCCAAGAAAATCCCCAAGCACCTCAGGGATTAATTAGGAGGGCTCAGGAGGTGGTCCGAAGAACTCGCCCAAATCCACTCAGCTATCTGCAACAGAAAAAGTATTTGGCAATTTTTCAAAGTTGGGAATATATGAATATTCAGGCTGAAACTGAGCATTTTACCATCTGAAAGTAAATTTTCCGGCAGCGGAGGAAACTTGCTTGCTCTTCCTCCTCAGCCCTTGCGTTTTCCCAAGGGAAGCGCTTGTGCAGGACAAGCGTGCCCCAAGAACCAGGCGCCGGTCCCAGCGGGACGAGTCCCACCTGGGCACGGGTGGCTGAAGGACGAGGCCCAGGGTGGATGTGGTGTTGGTGGCCTAGCAGGGAGGGGAAAGGAGCTTTTCTTGGGCCTTACGGACGGAGCAGAAGGAACCGCAGCCTTCTCCTGCGAACTGAGAACTGAGGCAGAGCATCACGCTGGGTTCGTTGGCTAATGCAAGTGCCAGGACGCAGCTGAAATGCACATCCCAAGGGCACAGTAAGTTAAAGTCACTGGATTTAGAAGACATTAGGGTCTAAGTTTAAAAACCCAAATCTACACCTGTGTCCCTTCATCCCAAACTGCACTGCTACCCACCAACTCCTCCGGACCTTCTTTTTGCTACTTAGGGAACCCGGCTTTGGAAATGCTCCCCAAGAGAACAGGAGCAAGGCAGTCCCTGATGGGAGTTCCAGGTGACCCATGTCAATCCTGTTCAACAGTGTTTCCCGAGGCCCTAAATCTACTGATCCCAGGATGTCGAGAAAGGAGATTTCTTCACAGTCCAGTAGACCGTTAACCTGCAACTATGAGGTATATTCATGGTTTCTAAAGAAAAAAAAAAAAAGATGATGAAATATCCTTAATCCTCACACTATGTGGAGGACTGCAAATGCAGTATTTTATACATATAAAAAAAAAAGCAAACAGCAATCTGGACGTTTAAACCTGCACACGAACGCCTGCGACGAGCAGACAAATGCACTTGCTGGCAAGGTTTCCACAGAGCGGGTCCGACACGAATGCAAGGCAGCGCGTCGCGATGCAGCAGCTCACCCTGGTCCCCCGGCAGCTGGAAAATACCCCCACCTTAGAATAACACAGTGGTAATGGCACCTACGGCAGCACAGAAGGCAGCAGTGCCCAGCCGTGCCTGTTTGAAGCTCTCTGGTTAACCCGAATTCCCACCTCGGCAGCGGGGAGGCCGGGGCCGGCGCAGGAACTCGCTGTCTTTGATGCCATCTACCGGGAAGCCGCCTCCATGGCCAGGAGAGACTATTTTAGGAAGGAGTTAATGGCCATATGTAAGCTCCTGCTTTGGGAAGCTTTGGTGGTTTTTTCACAGGGCCCCGGCAGGTAAGACCAAGGCTGTCGGGGTGGCGAGGACACTTCTCCCAGTCCGCCCGACAATAAGCACCAGGAAAAGCCAAAACTCGGGACTGGCAAACCCGAAGCAGCAGCTCTGCTCCCGTCTCCCACAACCGCAGCGACCCGCGGGGCCGAACAGGGTGGCAGCAGCACGGCGGCTCCTCATGTTCCTGCTCCTGGAGCTCTGCACTGCTCCCAGCGCGGATGGGAGCCCCGGGAAAGAGCGGGGCAGCCCTAGGAACCGGCAAAGATGGGAACCCGGGGCGGAGAGGGAGGGAGAAGGGAAAAGAGGAAAATCGAAGGAGAAGCGGAGACTGCAGGCATGTGGGGTGCAGCCTGGGGAGGGCTCTGTGGAAGGAAGAAAAGGTGAATTCTGCAGATTCTGCTCCTGGGCTGCAGGTCTGTTTGTTTACCAGGTTCTGCCGCCTCCATCGGCTTCCCTGGGGGTTTTCCATGGGGATCTGGCCTGCTTCTCCGCACAAGTAAACGGGAGTGATTAAACCCCATCGCATCTCGAGGGTTCCTACAGGCAGATGTCCTATACATTCTATACATTCGCTATGCAGAGCGCTGGTGAAATTCCCCAGGGCTTGCTGCTCTCCTCCGGAGGAGACGTGGAGGCTGGACCAGGGCCTCGGAGCCCACTCTTTGCTTCCTGATCTCCAAACATTGGCATTTCTGGCTTCTTTCACAGCTCTTGCGCTGATAAATGCAGCGCTCACTCGCCCAAACGCCTGTCCTGCCCTCATGGGTACAATGCATTCCACATGGCGGGAGAAGCCTCTCCGTTTTTCCCTTTTCCACTTGCTCAGCTATTTCCAGATGTCCAGTAGGCTGGAGGAGCAGCAGGTGGAAACGAGCAGGGACTACCCAAGTCCCTCAAGCTTCAGCACTTGCAGCAGGTAAGAAACCCGCCTGCCTATTTCTCAAGACAAACCCAACGTGCAGCGCCTAGGTGATATGCACGGAGCAATATCCCATATGTAACTGTTATGAGAAAGAAAACACCAGATAAACACAAGAGCTGCTAACTGCACAAATCACTCTGGGCAGGCAACGCTGTCCCAGCAGCTTAATGCTCCTCATGGAAAAAAAAAAAAAAAGCCCCTTTAATTAGGCTGATTTAAATGCAGACAGGTTTTCCTTTCAACTGCAGTCTTTGTACCCATTTGTATGAGCAGGACTTGGCCTCCGGGTCCTCAGCCAAAAGCTGCCCTTTTGCTCCAGTACTGGGTGCCAAGGGCTTGCTGCTCTCCTCCGGAGGAGACACGGAGGCTGGACCAGGGCCTCGGCGCCCCCTCTTCTGCTTCCTCATTTCCAAACATTGGGATTTCTGGTTTCTTCTACAGCCCAGGATGGAGGCTGCTCTGCGACCCAGCGTGGGCTGCCCAGGGGAGACCTCTAAGCACCGAGGAGCAGCAGGAAGAAAGAGACGGTTTTGAGATGACAAAGGTGAGTGCTGTGAGGAAGGCACTGGAGGGAAGCCCGCATGGGAATCAGAAACGGCAGCCAGGCAAAAAAGGACCATGAGGCAGCGCCTGGCAAGCACAGAATGCAGCTCCTTGAGTCCCTGCACCTTGGAGGCACAGCCTGCTCTGAGCACGGGAGACAGGAATTGAAGAATCCTGAGGAGGGGGACCTGGCCCCGCTTGAGCTCGGCACGTTTTGGGGTACGTATGTGGAGTCAATTCTCGGTCCTGCCCGGCCTGGGCCCTGGAAATGCCGATGAAATGTCTTTGCAACTGCAGCTTGGTCATTTCCTAGCAGACAACCAGAAATGCGCTCGTGCTTAGGCACACAAACGCTAACCAAAGGCTGAAGAAGAGAATAAGCTGCTGGTTCGTGCGTGCTGCTATGGCAGATGTCTTTAAACTCGCTTGTCCCCAGCAGGAGCTTCACTGTTGTGACAGTCTCAGATACGAAACCCTGAAAATCCTGCCTCGGTCTCCAACCAAATACACTGCTTCAGTAATAGATTATAGGTTGGTCTGATGCTATTTTCCTCCTCTTCTCTTTTCTTGCTCATTGCTGGTTCGAAGCAGCCAGCAGTATTTCTGAAATCGGCTCTTCATGCAGCACTTACGGAACAACATTAGGCTTTTTGCTTCATTTGGGACTTGCAGACAAAATCCTGCCCCAGGTTGTGCTTTGGGCATCTTTGCTGGAACAGCATCATAAATATGCAATGTGAATTCAAAAGGCAGGAGGAAAAACAGATAATGGGGACCCCCAAAACAAATATCACACTTTCCTCTCACTGTGTGAAAAGCTCTGCAGCTCTCGTGGTGCATTCTGAGAGCACAGGACAGGTGTCATGCACCCAACGGGCAGAAGGGAGCGAGTTTGCAGCATGGATTTCAGAGGAAAATCACATTTTTTACCTGCTGTCACTTCTAAAAGACACGCAGCTCCTTCCTGACGTGCTGCTGTATCCTCCTGCTCCATCTCTGCTGCTTTCCTTCGTCATTCCCTCCGTCCTCTGCTTTGCGCTCGCTGCCAGCGCACTGCCCGAGGTGACCCACGTGCCTGGAGTTCCCGTGTGGAAAGCTGAGTTTTCAACGTTTCTCCAGCTCCTCCTGGGGTGATGGCAGCTGGGAGGGCACCAGGCCGGGTTAGGACTGAAAATCCTTCACTTCAGAGTCAGACAATTCCTATTTTGAGGCCCGATTTCAGCGTCATGAGGCCAATAGCTGACTCTAGTGACTAATGCTATTCAGCAGAGCCCAAACAAAGCTGCATTTGAGGAGGTTTCAGGGCTCCCTGGCACAGGAGGCTCCTTTGTTTCTGTGAACCCAAGGCAAGGATGTGAATTAGACCAGGTGCTGCACAACAAACCAAAACGCAGCCCGGGCTGCCAACTTGAGGAATCCTCAAAAAACAAGGAGGGTGAGCTTCTAAAAACCAGGCAGCCTGCGGGCAGACCGCCCGGTGCCATCCCTGCCTGGGGCCGAGGCCTTGGGAACGCCGGGCCACGCAGGACACGGCCCACGGGCCGGATTCGAGATGCGGAGAAGAGGAACGTGTGCTGTGGAAAAGGAAATCCCTGGCGAAGGCGCAGCGGGGCAGCCGGCCCTGCCACTTCTGCAGCAGTTTCCCCCGCGCGCTGCCATCGCCACGGGAATGGAGCGCTTGGCTCTCGGGATGGTGCCCAGTGTCCGTCACCGCTGCCGGGGGGAAGAGCGAGCACGGCCTGGCGCTCTGCAGCGCTGGGAAACGCTGCTGGGGCTGCCCGGCTCCAGGACTTCTCTGCTGCGGAGTTTTTCTATCCGACGTGACATTAGCACAGAGAAAAGGCCACTGAAGATAAAAATAAGCCAGGAGCTGCTTCCTGCCCCGTCTCGCAGGCTGCCTGCCTCAGGCTCGCGCTGGGGTCTCCCAGGAAAGCACCGAAAAAGGGAACGGGTTTGGTGATTCAGTTCGACACGTCAAGCCCATCTGAGCCCCTGATCCTCCCACGGGCCGTGTCTTGCTCCTCGTGGTGGTCCCGGTGCCACCTCCTCCCCTGGGAGCCCTTTTTTATCAACCTGCGAACAGCAGGAATGGGAACCTTTAGAACAGCTGCCTCTGCTCCCGACCGTGCCGTGTCGACGTCAACGACAAGGGGAAGCGAAACTGCAGCAGGGCCTGATGTGGTCGCTCGCATCTTGATCTGCACGACGCGAGTCGCTCCCTTTCATGAACGTTTGAGATGCACGAGCTGATCAGAGCAAGACTGTGTGTTCTATACAGTTATATACTGGCAAGTGGTGTATTATATCTTGTTGCATCGCTTAACTGACACAGCCCTCCCTCATTCCCGTTTGCACTTAGCCTCAGTACATACTAATAACCCCTTTCCTGACAGCCAGAGCATTTTTCCTGGTCCAGCACATGAGCCCACACACAGCAGCCACCACGGCTGCTCTGGGCACACTCCGCATCCTGGTACAAGGGCTCTCCTCCTCTCTAAACACAGTTCAAGCTACACATGGGCTACCGCGTGCCAGGACTCTCCGTCCCTCCGCCTGCTCCCCTCGGATGTGTTTGAAATTCAGGCAGAATCTAAAGATGGTTCTGTGGGAGCCACATGGTAAAATCTGCAGTTCCCGAGTGCCGGCATGTGGCCAGGAACGTGTTCCCAGGGCACTTGTGTGTTCTGCCAGAGGACGGGCAGCGCTCCGCTCCCAGCTGCATCAGGAGCAACGCCGCTTCCCCTGGCCCTTTCCAAATACTGAAACTCCCACTCCAGTGTCAGCATTTGGACATCCTGGGAGCCTTCAGGCTGCCGACAGACGCCGTGGCTTAGCATGAGAGCACGTTAGTCCCTGGGAGCCCGTGGCTTAGCATGAGAGCACGTTAGTCCTCGGCAACACGGAGCCAAGGGCTGCAGGAACCCCCGTGTAGCAACAGGCTGGTAACTGCACATGGAGAGCAACGTGCGATGAAAGCAGCAGTGAATGCTGACGACAGCTACGCTCCTGGATCAGGCTAAGATGAAAACCGACTTGCTGACACTAGATTTTAACAAATATTACTTAAGGCACTAAGTAATATGCATTATAATACATCTTTTTAGAGTGTACACACTGGCTTCCAGCTGTTTAAGATTTAAGCCAGGCCTGCAAGGCCACGCGATTGCCTCGGGTCGCGTCTCTGCCCAGAGGGAGCGTCTCCGCGTGCTCGTTCTCATCACCACCTCCGCCTCGCTCCACGGAGAGCAGGGAGCACAAGGAGCCAACAAACCCGCTCATCCCGCTGCGGTGACCCAGGGAACACCAAGGTGAGGGTGGAGGGATGCTGCTGCTATTGCGAGCAGCTTCTCTGCAGAGCAATAAAGACTCTTTCTCCACAAAAGGTGTCATGATCTTTCACTTCCTATTAACCTGTTCACACGCTACGATAGCTCTGAATTTATTGCTCGGTAGAAACACTCATTTCTTTTAGAATCACTTTATAACTTGAGGAATTTATTACGAAGGGTCGCTCTGTTTTACTGAATCCTTAAGCAGCTGATGATGTTACCCTAAAAGCTACTTCTCCATCACAACTTCTTTCTCCTCCATGACTAATTTTTGCCCCGGCAAGCTAATTTCCTGTAAGTCTGTACAAATTCTGCATGCTTTCTTGAATCAGATAAGCACAGTACATCACATGGCACTTCATTGAGAAAGTCGGGATAATTATCCTGGACGGATAATTACACAGTGGGGAAAGCGAAGGGCAGCAACATGAAGTAACTTGATTCCGTTCTCCCGGGAGAGCCGTGGGGAGCTGGAAGCAGAGCGCAGGGCCTGTCTATCACCGCGTGCGTTAGTCTGACCACAGTCCAGGGCTTACAAATCTAAAGCTGCAAACAGCAAAAAAGGGGTAGGAGATCCTCCTGCGCTGCCAAGAACCACCTGCAGTTGGACCCACTGACGCATCCAGAAGCTGTTTCCGATGTTATGGGGAGACGGCTGGAAACGCCCCCAGGTAACTCCCCTGCTCAAACCTGCACACCTCGAAGAGCAACGAGGATGTAACTCGGTGCTGCAGAATCAGGAGTTGTTGGGGAAGTTGCTGGTTTGATGTCGAGGCCGATGAGCTGCAGGTGGAACCGGCGCCCGCTCTGCCCGCGGTCAGGAGACGTTGGCCGTGGTCGGCTCCACGCAGGCGTGCGTGGGGACGTCACCGTTAGTGTCACACTGCCCGGGACGGAGCATCCCAGAGCCTGTTCTCCTCTGGGTACGTGGAGCAGCCCGTAGAGATGACCTGATCTCCACGCTGCCAAGAGGGAGACCTCTACATTCACTTTCAGGCAGAGAGGGAAACACGTAGAGAGCGGTGACAACGGCAGGTCACAGTGACCTCCGTCTTTGGGTTTTACAGCCAACAAAGGACATATTTGGCCAACACAACCGCTCATCCCACGTCAGAGAAGCAGCCTGACGGAGATCAGCTCCAGACACCATCTGCTCCCTGCCACCTTTCCAGCACCACCCGGGCTCGCCCAACAGACACTAGGACTTATTCTGCTTTATGGGCTGACCCCTCTGCATGGTTTGGTTACTAGGATTTATTCTGCTTTATGGGCTGACCCCTCTGCGGGGTTTGGTTACTGGGCAAGAGTTCAGGCCCTGAGATGAGGCCCTGCTGAAGGATCAAGTCCATCGTAGCAGCAAACAAGCACTGGAAATGGGAGATGCAGAAGTGAGAGCAGGGAATGCCCAGCCAAACAAAACCCATCTGGAAGTTTCCCATGTAGTGGCAGGCCTGTCCACCTCTGTCTGTTCCTGAAACTCTTACATCAGCCGTTCCACTGGGTTTTTATTATTCTATAAAAGGCCTTCAGGCCAAAGGAGACATTTTCTTTAGCTCAATAAAGTGAGAAAGATGCATGAAGTTGCTGTGCAGCCCGCAGGATGCACACGAGTGCTGTGGTCACTGAAACACCGTAAACGCTCCCCGGTGTTATCTTTGGTAGCTCGGGGTGTAACCCTTGGTGGCACTTGATGGCTGCAGATCTCAAAACTATTAAACTGCAGTGACTCTTGAACTGAGGAGCAGTGCCCCGGACACACACTCTGCATCGAGGTCGCTGTGCCCGCCGTGCCAGGGTCTGCATTACAGAGACACGAAGGGCAGCAACAGAATCCCTTGAAACCTATGGAATCGGGAGCAAAACTCCATAGCTGGGGTGACTTGGGGGGACAGCGTAACTTCCATGCCTCTAGCAGGACACTATGGAATGAACTTGCAACAACTCTCCTGCATAGTTATTTTTATTTTTCGGATGAGCTTTGCAGCCATTTCAGTGAGGTGAGTCCCCACCATCCTGCTGCAAAAGGAAAACCTGGAAACCCGGAGCAGCTCAAGCTGGGGAGACACGGGGCTGCCGGCTCAAATCCCCGGCCCCCCGCAGCGCCCGCCCCGGGCAGCTCCCAGCCCTGGCGCTTTGGAGCTTTGCTCTTCTTTCCCAAAGCTGCCCTGGCTCTCGGGAGGTTCCCAGCAGCTCCCAGCCCTGGCGCTTTGGAGCTTTGCTCTTCTTCCACAAAGCTGCCCTGGCTCTCGGGAGGTCCCCACAGCTCCCAGCCCTGGCGCTTTGGAGCTTTGCTCTTCTTTCCCAAAGCTGCCCTGGCTCTCGGGAGGTCCCCACAGCTCCCAGCTCTGAGCTCCACGTACCAACGGTGCCATCCAGAGGCACCCGGCCGCAGCACACAGCTCTGCACCGGCAGGAAACACCATGCCAGGCTGCAGCCCTACACCACCAGCCTCTAAATGAAACCAGCCACCGAATAATTACATTTTTCTGTTATTTTTCACTTCCTTTGCCTCGCAGCCTTCATTCACTTGTTCATTTCAGCCTCTCCCAACACTTCGGGTGTTTTGATTTTCTGTGAATACTAAACCAATCATTCTTAAAAATATACAAACCTCTGGTCTCTCTTGGCAAAAAAGGAGCTATTCCATTTTCCTCACAACTGCTGTAAGCGGGACTGGCATCACATGCTCAGTTTTGAGAAGCACTCACCTCTATTTCTTTGCCCTATAACAGTACATGGTTTTGGATAGCAGCAACCACACTTTGTAACAGGAAATTTAACAGGTCTTTTTCCTGATCTAGAACAACTGATGACTCCCTTATAAACTGCGGCTCAGCTTCACACTAGAAAATCCTTTTCCAACATATGAACATATACACACACAAATATATGAAGAAATATATATACATACATGTACTCATATAGGAAATACATGTGTATGTGCATATCTCTGCCACTGTATATGATGAATTATGGATGCTGTTATTGAACTATATCCACTACAAAATGGCATGTATGAAATACAGAGGCTCTTGACCACCATGGAGTGCAGATGTTAAATGCATGGGCCAATATCTATGCTGCACTTGGAGACCCACTGCCTTTGAGCAGTCTTCAAAGCTCAGCTTGCCTGAGCGACACGTGATGAGCTAATTTTTCAGCAGGCAGCCCTGGCCCATTGCACATTTGCAGCAGCCCTCAGGGCTCTTGGCAGCAGCTGCCCAGACCTGGCTCTTTGCTCAGTGGAAGCACAGGGTTGTATCAAATGTCCAATGCTCACACATGCACAGAGAACAGAAAGACCCAGGGAACACACCAGCTCTGTGCACTAAACGTGATGAAGAAATGTTAACAGTAATTCATCAGAATAATAGGGCTACCCACTGCTGCTTCTGACACACACAGTGTTTTCCCCAAATGCTTTTTGCAAATGAAAATGTCATCAACCACTGGATTAGAATCTAACTGCTGCACAAGGACATGCTTGTTCAGACAACAAATGGAAGTGTAAATTGATGGCAAATCTGTCCCACCAACAGGAAAAGATCATAGAATCATAGAACCGTTAAGGTTGGAAGGGACCTCTCGAGGTCATCTAGTCCAACCCCTGCACACGCAGGGTCACCTAGAGCACGTGGCACAGGGCTGCGTCCAAGCGGGTTTGGAGATCTCCAGAGAAGGAGACTCCACAACCTCTCTGGGCAGCCTGTTCCAGGGCTCTGGCACCCTCCCTGGGAAGAAATTTTTCCTTAAGTTCCTGTGGAACTTTTGGTGTTTCAGTTTCCGGCCGTTTCCTCTAGTTCTGTCGGTGGCCATCACTGAAAAGAGGCCGGCACCATCCTCCTCACTGCCCCCCTGGGATGTGGGAAGGTCTGGGAAGACACGGAAAAAGCCAGGTGTATTCACTTTGAAGCCCTATTCAGAAATCCTGGTAGGATCCAAACTACAATCCCTTTTTGAAATTAATGCAGTGAAAGAAAACGAGAACAAGAAAATCGTGACACGGTGCAGCCCGAGCGAAGGGCAAACGCACAAACCCTTCCCCAGGTTACTTCCCCCCTGGCCCGCTCGCCGGGACTGACCTGTACTTGCCCGTGCGCACCTGCACCGCGCGCAGGCCGCACCGCTGCGCGCCGCCCACGTCGTTCTCGATGTCGTCACCCACCATGACGGCCTGTCGGGGCACGGAAACACAGGAAAACGGCTCTCAGCTGCACTTGTGCCATGCTTCACACGCCCCTGACATAACAAACAGCTTGATTTGATGTTTAATGCTGCCGTCGGCAAATTAAACAAGATAATACTGTCATCGTATTGATTAAAAATCATCCTACCTTGAATAGAATTCATGCTATGCCTCCTTGAGCTATATAATAGTGCAGTATATGTCCATGCAATTTGCAATCAATCATGAAAATCAAAGTGATTTGGCACACAGTTCAAAGAAAATGTTGAATTTCATGAGGTTACTCCAATTATGTTTCCAACCATGCATTTATGTTATGCTCCAGGCAGTTTATATTAAGGTTGATATATTAAACATTTCCTTAAAGCTCATATTCTAAAAGCTAGTCAAAAGTTTACATTTAAGATCACCGAAACTTTGCAAAGCTCAATCCCAACCCACTTCCAGGTTGACACAGAAATTCAGAAAGTTTTCTGGCACTGTAAAGCCTAAGTCATTTAGTTTTGCATATGGTGACATGGCTTGGTCTGCATTACGGCCACCAATACAAATACTAATAAGGCAATTGACTAATAAGTCAATACAAATACTAATAAGGCAAATTAAATAGATTACAAAAGAAACATAACTGAGAAAAGATCTTCTGGTTTTGCTAAAGGGATTTGTCTGTGTGACTAACAAAAATACCTATTGTGCATGCTCTCTTCAGACTTTCTACCTTCGTAAAGATCTTTTGCTAAACCAGAGCACGTCAACCAAAGGCTCTTTCTGCTGATAACTGTATCTAATTTTTTTCAAGTGGTTACTCTCAACTGCAATAAAAACAATTAGCTTATTCTTCAAATTTAAAAATGGCTTCACTTTATAATTTCAACATAAAACAGTATCTACGCAAAACAATAATCTTCAATTTAAAAGAAAAAAAAAGGATCAGCTTTCAACATTCCCCAGGAACTTCGGGTAGCTCCAAAGAGAACACAGGCTGTACTTAAAACCACGCATCAGCTTTGAACATTTATCTCTCAGATTTTAAAGTGTGAGTCTGCATCTTCCGTATCAAAGTTGAAATTTAGCTGGAAGAGATGAATTAGCTGCATCTTCAACTACTTGATCTTCACCTTGTCGAATCAGCCTCCTAAGAGCAGCCTCCTGTTACTAAGAGCAGCGTTGAGGGGGACATGCACAGAAAAGCGACCCGGCGTTTTCCCATCGTTGGCCAATGGATGAACAGGTTCTTGTCCAGGAGGTCACGGGAAGGAGCCACGCGCAGTGGAAACGGGGATGAGCAGCTCTAATAGCAGCAGCCCAGAAGGAACTGAGCTTTTTCCACACATCTGGCCACAACTTTTGGAGGGGAGACACACACAACTCCTCTGCTGTAGGCACCAACCCAGTTATCTCCTCTGGACACTGTAAAAGCCTCTTCTTCGTTCGCCTGCACGTGGACAGGTCTCTCTAGTGTGGCCTGAAACCACGTGGGGTGGCCCCGGCTCTGGAGAGCTCGGCCTTGGCCAGGCTGCGGGCACCTCCTTGGAGCGCCATGGACACCCGGGAAGGACCGTCCCAAACGGGCACGTGGCTCCGCAGCGTAGCTCCCCTTCCCCGAGCTGAACGTGATACAAGTCACCGCTGGCCCGCCAACCATAGGAGCTTGAAACATAACACAAATTCAGAGAAGCTGAAGCCAGAACCATTAGATCACCTAATCCAACCTCCTTCACAGGAGAGGCCACTGGTTTTCTTCAAGACAGTCCTTTTAAGGAGCCCAGTAGACTGAATTTTTGTAGGATACATGTTATGTTTGTTGATGAATACCCTGCAAAAAAGCATCCAGCTGCACTCTGTGGAAGTCAACAGACAAGTTACCTGATGCCGTTTTAACTGTGAGGACTGTTCACTATTAGACAAAGCACCTCCATCTGATTTTTACTCAGCTTTGTCTGGTTCCAGCACTCAGCTACAGCTCTTGCTGCATCCTTTTCCTTTGGATTAAATGATTCTGCGTTGGGCTGCTTCACTACATGAACGTACCCAGTCCCATAAGTTCTCACGATTTGCACCGTCCCTGTTACTTATCACTGCATCAAGCCAAATGTCCCCAGGGTCCAGGAGCAAACCCTGTGGCGTCCCAGACGAGCTATTACTTGGGTCCTCGCTGCCCTCCTTGAAGTTCTGCGCACAAGGCAGTTCTCACTCTTCTGCTGGGCAGGACTTAAACACGTTGCAGTCTAAAATACTGAGTTCCAAAGTTACCTTCATTAAGTAATCTAATTACAAGAGAATCCTCTCCCATTTACTAAATATCACCTAAAGGAAATCTCAGGACGTACCTAAAGCTGCAGCTCAACGGAAGACGCTGTGAGAACCAGGCTGCCCATGACCCAGGCTGGGCTACGTCTGTGAGGAGGTGGGAGCAGCTTCAGCCCCCCAAAACAAACGCTCCTCTCTAGAGCAACACACCGCTGCAGTCTGCGGCTTACACAGAGGAGCTACCAGCCCAGGTTATCTTCCACGTTGTTCTTAAATACTGTTTCTGGGAAGAATGATCAACATTCCTCAAGCCACAGGATATAAGAGGCTGTCCCCTGAGGTCAAGGCTCGTTCACCTGGTTCCACTTTGAGGCGGTCTAGGTGCAATAGTTTATGCATGTCCAGCCTTGCTTCGTCCTGCCTAGGGATGTCACTGCTGGGCTTGCGCTTTGAGAGCTCCTTTGAGGGTCAGCCACAGGATGGAGGCATCTGTGGACATCTGTGTGCTCCAGGATGATGTTTTCCCCTGCAGGAAGTTTCTTTCTTGTCACTCCTCCAAACAAACTGTCTGTTATGAAAAGGGGAAAAATGATTGATTCACACCCCCCTGCCAGCCAATTCTATTACCGATATCCTCCAAAGCCTTTCCAGGAGGACGAGCAGGCTGGTTGCAATGCAGCAGGGTGCAAGGCTGCATTCAGCCACGATGAGACACCCACATCTCGAGCACCATGGCCAATATCCTTCCTGACTCTCCGGTCAGCCGGACACTTCAAAACACACACCTGAAAACAGAGCAGAGCTGGAGCCCCTGCTCATTTCCTCGGAAAAAGCAGAAGGGCAGAGCAGGACGGCTCGCCAAGGAGCGGTGAGATCTGCTCGGCCGGGCTGTGCGTTAGCCCGCACGGACAAGTTTTCCTGCAGGAAGAGCTCTGCAAGTGCAGCTGCGCGGGAGCAGCGATGCCTGTCGGGGCCAGCTTGTGGCATACGCACACAGAAATGCACTCCAGGCCCTGGGGACCGCACAGATTTACTATCGGTGAAGGGCAATAATCACTAAAGGAGGAGCAATTATTCCCAAATCATTTAGGATTTAAAAAAATCATTGGCAAGAAGATAGAGGTCAAAAGGTGCACTGTCAAGGGAAATAAAAAAACTCTACCTGTCAAACCTGGGTTTAACTTCCTCTCTGACTGCAATATGGGAAGAGGAGAGAGATATAAAACAGAAAGGTCACACACCCACTGAAAGCAAGGATTAAAAGACCCCCGTTTGTGTGTGCATTTTACACCAGGAACACGGACCATTAACCTGTTCCATCCATTCTTAAAATCCGCTAAAATTTACTAAAACAGGCAAAAAAAAAATGCAGGGAGAATCCCTCCAGTTTTAAGACGAATCCTCAGGGAGCCAAGACGGGCAAATCCCTCTTGTGGGAGCCCGGGCAGCCTGGTAGCAGGTGCCATGGCACGAGCTGCCCCAGCTCCCATCACAGCAGGACAATTTGCTACAGCTACAACTTTTTTATGATTACATAAAATTCCTGGAACTTTAACATTATTTAGCTTTTATTGTAAAGCTGTAAAAACCACCCTCTGTTACAGCCTTAAAACATATGAACTGGGTATTTCAGTAACCTTTAAGATGTGTTATTCTTTGTCATATTACTGAATCATAAGACAGGTCTGGTTACCTCTAAGAGGTTTAAATTTCCAATCTATTAAAGTAATACCAGCAATCTGTTATTTCTAGGCCATTGAGGAAAGGTTAAAATGAAAATTGGACTTCGGGGAGTTCCTTCTATTCTAAGTGCATGTTGAAAACATCTCGGCAGCAGAAGGCACAGGCAGGGTCTCTGCAAGAAGCAGTTATCAAGGGAAATGACTGGTGATAACTTTATTGATTAAAGTGGCTTGAGAAATTTAAGATTTGTCACTGTAACACTACTGTGGTGAGACAGCTTTATTAAAAAAGTATTTTTCATTAAAAAACAGGTAGAAGAAAATTGTAGCATGTTTTGAAAAGAACAGCTCACCTAACTGACTTGATGATGGTATGGATTAAATGAATTCCACAGGTGGAATAGTTGATTAGAAATCATTTTAAAACAGGACAGGCAAGTAAAACCAGTCCTCATCTCCTCATTGCAAGCACAGAGCTCATACAGGAGATGGATAAAACAAAACACAGCAAGCAACTGCAGAACTGACTGTACTGTGTACACTAAGGTTTTTTTTTTTATGTATCATTAACTAAAGCAGCCCACACATCTGTCTCAAAAGAACGTTAAAGGTGCAAGCACTCAAGAGTTAGGAAAATACATCAGAATTAAGGCAGCTGGCTCTGCTGTAATTTGCTCCTCCTATACACACACACAGGGATCTGATTTTAACTCCATCAGTGTGTAATAGTTTTCCATAGTCAAAGGTACCAGTGACGAGGCATGTGGTGCTATTTAGTGCTCTCTACTGCTTAACACCTTGCTAAGCACATATGCCCTTCATCCTCATGCTCTCTGAGCACACAAAAAAAGAATAAAGCTACAGACTAGGCCTATTACTACAATTAACTGATGGAACGTAATACCAGAAACTATCTGTAAAAAATATTTCTCTTAAAATATAAAGTTATAGTTGCTAGAAGCACTGAAACATGAAGAGCTGGCAAAAAGCAGAGGAAAGGAAGAATAACCTCTGCCAGGGACTACTCATGCTTTTCTGTACCCAAAGCAAATTCTCCCGAGGCCATTGGGGGCCACTCCAGCAAGCCCACGCTCTGGGATTTTCTTTTGCCGGCCTTGTGATGCATTAAATCATCCACTCGAGTTTTCCGAGTGGAATTTCCGCAATGTGAGTTGTGGTGCCCTGTCCCAGCCCAGCGTGGAAACACGTCTGCGTGACAAGGTTCCTCAGTGACAGTGGGGGTGACAGTGTCAGTGCCAAAGCACAGGGACAACCATGCCACGCTACGATAGGAAAAGGCAACCACCACCGGTGTGCAGCGGCCACAACGACAGGAAAAGGCTGAAAGAAAAGACATCTTCCCTCCTACTCCTGCAGAGTGTTCATTTTTGGCATAAGCAGAAATAAAACACAAAACTTCTTTTGTTTTATTTAGGAAGCTGGAATCCAGGGACTAAGGCCTTTCTTTTTTCCCCCCTCTCCTCAGCTACTTTTTCTTCAAATGTCATTTTGTTTCTGAAATGGATTTTTTGGTTTGTTGATGATTTTTTGGCTGGATGAATGGATTGAGTAATTGCTGTGGCTGGACCTGGGATATTGTGTTCGGGTTGAGCTATCTTGTTATTGGGAAAATATTGACAAACTGCAGAGAGAACAGAAGAGAGAAACACGGCGGGTTAGGGTGCAGGGCCACTGAGTCACCGGGGAAGCCACCGAGAGCCGAGCACGACTCTAGCCAGAGGTAGCTACTTGTGACAACAAGTCTACAAACAACTGCAAGGAGAAACATCCAGGAAGGACAGGAGTTATTTTGGTTATTACCTGGAGAAAAACTAGAAACAAAGAGATGCAGGTCAAACAGGGAAACATTTGGATGAATTCCAGAAAAAGCTTCCTGCCAGCGTAGGATCTGCTTGGCTGTCAATACTCTCCTTGGGGGAATTAAAGGCCAGTTGTTGGCCCACTTAAAACTACTTTGGACAAAATATTAATAAACGTGCAGCCGGGGACACTGCTGCAGTGGGAAGCAGGCACTAAATCTTTCCTATTCTAGAATATAGGAACCCCAAGCACACGCTGAATTACGGGGCCATAACTTCATCTCCAGGTCCTGGGGACCGTGCGAGCCCCCAGCCCTGGCTCTCGTGTTGTTTACGATGTCAGCAGCCCCCGTGATGGAATTACTACCCTGCACGTCGCGGCTGTCTGCCGGGCAGTTCATATTCACCCCCCGGGATGTGTGACATGGCCACAAATCAACAGGAGGACATGGGCACGGTGACGGAAAGGGAAGAAGTGGCCCCAGGTAAGGAAGCAGCGAGTGTGACACCTGCAGAAGGGTTTTGGAAAGCACCATAAAGCCAGGAACAGTAGTAGCAGGGTCTGATCTGCTCTGGAGAGCATGGAACTGTGTCCACATTTTTCCATACAAACATCTCTGTTACTATCTTGTGATTGGTAAATAGTTTCTGGAATTCAAATTCTCAGCATTAAGTTCATACACCCTTTCTTTTGAACAATGTGGTTTGGGAGAAAGCTGAAAAAGGAGGCCCAACACAAGAGCTTGAGCAGAGGAAGAGCCTACAGCCAAGAATGAGGGATGAGAGACCCCAGAAGGGCAGAGGCAGGGAGGGTCCACGTTCTGAGACAGAAATAGGAGAGGGAATGCAAAAAGACACAGCAGATGGTCAAAACGAACCCTAACGAAAGCAAAGAAATTCAGCAGCTCCCCACCTGCTAGCCCTTTTAAAAAACAGTCCTCTCTGCCTCATGGAAAGGGGAAATGTTTTTCTCCCTCCAAAATGTTTTCCAACATTTTTAAATAATTCACAGGATAATCCTGAATACAAGTATTTTCCTGTAGCACATGCAACATATTGGCTCCTGAAAAAAATATTTGTATATTCCCCTCCCAGGGTTTATCATGTCCTCCCGGCTACAATCCTGTCACCAAGTTTCTGTGAAAGACAGAGAATGACAAAAAAGACCCACGCGTGGCGTGGACACGGCCCATCCACCTGCACCAGGAACCTTACCTGCTGCGGCTCAACGCCCAGCTCTGCCAGGGCCGACTCAAAAAAACTCTTGGCTGGTTTCCCCACGACCTCAGCTTGGACATCACAAGCGTACTGGAAAGAAAGAAAAGGGGAGACCCACACAAATCATCCTGTAAAGATCAGAAAAGGATTTGTTCAACTCCACAACCCTGGTCAATTGTATAAAATGTGTGTGATTATTGACTGATGCCCCTAAATAACAAAACGGATTAGCAGATGAAGGTGACTAGCAGAGTTTGGATAACAGGGGTGTTTAATGCTCTCTGGCACGAAAGAAAGCCCTCCTGGAACAGCTCAAGTTAAAAGCCTGTTACATTCTCCATCTTCAGATTCAATTCTAGTATCACTGATTTCTGCAAGAGTATTACTCTTACTGAGACAACAAAAATCCAGAAGTGTTGGATGAACTTGAAGACGTTGATGGTTTCTCCAATCACCCAGCATACGCTTACATTCTTCTGCAACTAAATATCAACACTATGCTAAAACTCAAATAAATAAGTCTTCTTCCGGATTAATCCTACAGAACCAGAAGTCCAAACTTTTTATTTGCGAGGTGAAATCTCTGCCCAAAACTCGCACCAAGACAAGTGTGCTGCAAGCACATGCTCTATGCACAGCCTCCATGTCTGCCTGCTCCACTACTTTGCTTTACTCTCCACGCTCCCTCTGTATTTAATTTTTTATAAAAGGGAGCACAATAACTCTCTCCTCTCCCCCTTAGGCTCACTTATCTATCGGGTTCCAGTTCTGCACAGACTTAATCAGGCTTAAAACCAGGATTGCACTCGGGTATCTTGCTGGATAAAGGCCTCATGCTGTCAACTGTTACGGTAAGAGCTGCGTTAGCAACACTATGCTGAACTAAAGCAAGTTCTCATTTTGGCCTGGATATGGACAATATTGTATATTTTCCTTTTCTGATTCTTTCTTTTACAGGCCTCTATTCCAATACAGGAACAACGATGTTAAAGTTCACATTTTAAATACACAAAAAAAACAAATGAAAACAGAAAAAACAAAACCACCCATGCTTAGAAGTAGCAGATGAGTTTAATTTGGGGAAACCTCCTCCACCAAGGTGAGTAATTACAAAAGATGACCCATATTTATACCAGTTACTCATTCTGTGTACCTTGTTAAAAAGTAAGCATAATGCAAGCTATAAAATACCTCTAATGCCTTCATATATGCTCCAACATCAAGTTTCAGACCATCGGTTTCTTTATAATAGCGTCTGGAAATGAAAGTGATAAAGTTCCAATGAAATGAAAATGTTGGCAGTTAAACATAAAGAAACTGCATTTTATGATTTCTGTGCATATATACACGTCCATATGGCTGCAACAAAAAGTCAAGTCATCAGAAACTCCCGAGCCTTAATTTAACACAGGGAATTAAGTAAAGGACGGGCTCAGCACCGTGCAGTGCTGAGGAAAAGGCTGCAGACAGCAGATCCGATGCCCATCTGGCACCGGGGGCACCACTGCTCCGATGCCGACAGCTTCCAACGAGCTCAGATGAGCATGAGCTTGAGCCCAGTTTTCTACCTTGGCAATGACTGTGCACCAGCATCTGTGCACCAGCATCTCACAAAGAACACGCTTTCCCTTTGTCACCATGGTTGAAAATCACCTCCAGGCTAAACCCTGCTCCTTCAAAAAAAAAAAAAAAAAAAAAAAAAAAAAAAAAAAAAAAAAAAAAGCTCATATTGTCATAAAGATACTAAATATTTTGAGCTCCATGGTGCTTTTCTGGAACAGCAATTCACGCTAGGACAGGTATACAGAGCTCTCCGATTAGGGCAAACACAGGTTTCTGTATATCAGGAAAAAAAAAAAAAAGAGAAGATGCAGGATGAGCAGTCAGTTAAGATTTTATGCCTTATCCTTCTGCCATTTTCGATTATTCAGCACAGCCTCCCTCTAAAATGACCACTTGACCTTTGATAGAACAGCCATTAACCTTCTATAGTCTAGCGTAAACAGCTTAATTTTCTGACAGTGGCATGACAGAAGAAATTACAAAGCCAATTCCCCCTCTCAGCCCAAAACAGATGCTAAATGTAAATCACTCCATTTTCAGGAGCAGGGCATTCTGCTTCAGTGACTCTGACACTCTTTTTCTACGGAATGAACTAAAACTTTAGCAGAAATCAGCCTGCCTGCTCAAGGTACGGGCATGGCGAGGTCCCCTCAATTACACTGATTTTGCACATGAACAACAGAGCTAACTCGTGGCTGCTTTTTGTATACAGCCCTTTGCACCAGAGATGCTTCCTCGCTTGGTGGATAAGCAAGATCCTCCAATTCATCATCTTCCTTCTTCAGGGTCTGAGAACTTGCCCACCAGTCTAACTCGCTCAGCGATTTCTCCAGAACTCTATCAAATATGATATCGATATTGGATATTGAATGGGATCCAAGCACTCCCTCATAAAAATCACTCTCCTCACAAAACCTGAGCTCAGAGAATCCAGACATGTGATATTTCTCATTTAGCAAATAATCCTTCTGGAAATTACAGTGATGCTGTTTTAGAATTACCTACATTAATGAGTGACTAAATAAACAAATACTGATTATGCATGGAATACAAAGGCATTTCTGCATTGCTCAAGGTGCAAATCTTAAGGAAAGGTTGATTCTATGCTTCATTTTGACAAATGCTATTACGTTACACAGAACTCAGTTATTTTGTATCTGCTAGTCATTTTGCTGTTGGCTCCTACCATTTTCTCTTCATCTTTTACCTGAAAAATTGCACGGATTTTTCGCCCATCCTGTAGAATCAGAGCACCTGAGCACCAGGCAGGGCAACACAGTGGATTTAACTGCTCCTTCCCACTGGTAAATCCAACTCTGGATCAATAATCCATGAGCTATGAAGGGTTTTCATACCCATTATGGTCTACTGAACCACTGAAAAAGTTGTCACTACAGTTTCTCGGGCTAATGACACACTGCACCACAGACAAGAACGACTCCTTCAAGGCCTTTTGCCCTGGCTTTACTGACCTGCTTTTTAAGATCACAGACTATATCTAACTGACCGAGTTTTAGAAAAACATCCAAGTTCCATGACTGGACTTCCCCTGCCTTTGAAAACAGGTAGTCAAATTAACTTTAAAGTTCATAGGGGCTTTAAAATATTTTAAATTGACAATGCAAAATCCTAATTGCTTTTGCAGGTCTTAGTCCTGCATAGCAGTCTAGGCATTTCTCAGTCCTTACCTGTGACTCTCTCCTTCGGTCTTCTCGGCCACTATCCTTTCACAATCCATTCAAGGGAAACACCTTCTTTTAGGGAAACACTTCCTTTTGTGGATCTATTCATCTTAATCACTCAGATCTCCCCTTGCCCCCAGGGAAATACTACTACTAAGTGATTCAGGCCAGGTGAGTGAGTCAGATGACTGAATTTCCCATTGACAGACACATGGGCATACCACAGATTAGTCGTGGACACACGGATTAGGGGCTTAAAAGGAGCAGGACGAACACCCACACTAGTATATGGCCTCTGATGAGCACAAGGACACTGTGGGAAATTAAATATGCACACTACACAAAAATATACAAAATACACAGCAGTACTTAACTCACCCTCTTCCAAGAGCTATCAAAACAGGATTTTCCAACCCAATCAGGACTCTGAAAGCTTCGTTAAGGTTTGCATAGGTGAATTTGTCTGCTGCATCTCCAATGACTACACAATTTGGGTTTGTTCTATCAATTCCAGCAAATTCAGGGATAAGATCTAAAGAAAGAGGAACAAAATAACCCAAAATCTCTCATCTTTTCAGATCCAATTGGAATTTATAGCTTTCTTAGACTTGTGCTTCCCTTCACTCATCACCAGACACCCACCCACACCCCTTACCTCCTTCCTCCCTTGCCCCAACCGAGCCCGAATCGGCTGTTCTTTACCCACTTCTATTCCTCCTTGGAGTCTGCTATTTATCTGCTTTACAACAAAGAGAAAAATAAACCCTTCTGTCTCCTTGCCTTGGCTCCCACCACACACCCCCTAGGGGCTTGTTACATCTGGGCACCTAGACCTGAGGCAAACTCTCCGTTAAGTTAATGAAAAGATAATAGCAAGGGCAGGAGTCACTTCCTGTCTTATTGTGCATCCTCTGCAGAAGAGGACACTAAACCTAAAACCTCTATCATGGGAATAAGGAGCTCAGAAAGGCCTTTGCACAGGAGAAGGGTGAGGAGATGCCTGCACACGGGCTTGGTGCAGGTGGAGCAGACAGCGAGCTGTCTGTCAGCTGGGAGAAGGACGTGGTTATGACCAGGGGCTTCATGATGACATGGATGCAGCCACACTCCCTATCCCAGGCCACAGACTGCCTCACACTTGGAATCTGCTTCCCTATTTCCCTTAGGCTTGGGAAAGGAGCAAAAGTTATCTTCATTGCAGAATGTTGCTGGATAGGAAGTGATAATAAATCTAACAATCTTGTTTGAAAACACTCAATAAAAGCCAACTGCTGATTCGACTGCTAGAAAGGCTTTTGTATGACAAACTCGGGTGGTTATCCAGCTGCATTAGCAACCTCAGACACCTCAGGCACACGGTGTTTCAGAAGCAAAAGCTTTAGAGCTTCCCCATGAAAACAAAGACGGGAGCAGTGAAATTGCGTGGCAGGGGCTGAAGTGATGGTTGTTCTACCTGGGACTGAGCCATGAGGACAACATCTCTTGTAAGTGCCTCTGTCTCTTAATTTCTCTCTTCCATGCGCTGTGCACCTTGATGATTCTTCCCAGCAAAACTGGGACTCTCCTCAGAGGAAAAAGGACTTAGGCCAGACTGCAAAATGCCCACATTACAGAACTGGGGGAATCAGGACTCGTGCAGCCTGGCTTCTCACTGCCCAACTTGGAGCAAGGCTGGTGACAGGTGGGAAGGTGACACGCAGCTCTGCAGAAACAAGCTCAGAAGCAACATGCTACGCTGAGCAGGTCTGCAAGCAGGGAAGCTTATTTGCTATGTACTTCCCTCATTATGATGCACAGTTCAAAAGGAAGGGCCTTAGAAAAGCCAGGCCTCCCTGGCTGGGATTTTGTCAAGTTATCCAGCCTACAAGCTCCAGGCACACTCATTATACCCGTATGAGGAATGAGATCTCACTCACTCAGGCCATACTACTAACATTTACTCCAGGCTTTCACACCTAGGTAGAATGGGGTTAAGTGTTTTAACGTGTTGGAAATTATCAGCTGGGAATTATTCCCCTCGCAGAGCTGTGCGAAGCTGCCACCTCTGCGTGTGCTGTCCCCAACCCCAGCGCCAGGCTCTCACCGTCGTGCACGAGCAAGTGGGGCCGCAGGCCGCGCTCCCGCAGCACGCGGCAGGCGGCCGGCGCCGGGGCCGTCACTTCGTCCACGGAGATGTCAAAGCCGAAGCCCTGGAGCTTCCGCACAAACTGCTCCCGTGTGGCCTGCGTTTCATTCGTGCAGAACCGCAGCTTCAGGCCGGACGCTTTGATCCTGTTGTATAAAAGCAGCAGAGGGGTTAACGTGGCACTGATCAGGAGCTGGGCACACCAGCCTTGCCATGCTCAAAAAGCATCACACAGGCAGGAAAAGACATGCTAGAACACACAAATGTATTTGTATTGACTTAAATAAGTTTAAACTATTGTATTTACATTTAATCCTGTACAATAAGACCTCAATGTATTTCCCAAGAAAACCAGAAGCCCACCATTAATTCGGGTAATTTCATTGAAAACGCAAAGATGAGCCGCCAGACCAGGATCCTCATCATGACCAAGAGACACCTCTAAACATATGGATATATTGGAGGGCATATATTGTGGATACTCCAAAAGCAATACTCACACACAGAGCTCCAGCCACAGCAGTAACTGCTCTTCCAGAGCATGGAGCTAACCTGAACATGTCAGCATTGCTGGGCACGTGATCCCAGGACATACGCACCTGGCAGGCACCCATTCCCCCCACATACCAGAAAAACAAGCACAAAAAGAAAAAAGAAAAAAAAGAAAAAAAAATAAATCCAGTTCTCCGTGTGTCTATTTTGCATCTTGTTTGCAGACGTATACGCACAGCACCCAAAGGCCCAGCATGGCCACGAATACAAAAGCCAGCGTGAAGCACGAGCTGCTGGCGCCGCAGCCTGGATCCTCCCCTCTCCGCCGCCGAGCCCCTGCTGCAGCCATCGGCTCCGGTGCCCCAGGAGCAGCAGCAGGTTGGGCACCGGTGCAGACACCGGGAGCTGCAGGAATGATGTCTCTATCAGCACAGCGGTGACTTCGGTCACATTCATCATTTAGCCCCTCATAAAACACCTCTGCTGTTATTTGTTGGGAAGCACTGAAAAATGGGGCTCTTCAGTACTCAAAAATATTTATCTGTAAACACTATTAATTTAATAAAATATAGCTGCAAGTGCCCAGAGCCAAGGGAACATCTCCTCTGGGCCAGCACCCCAGCCTCATGCAAGCCCCTCTGCTTCTAAGTGATTTTGTGTCCCCTCTACAAACGAGAACACTGCAAGTGCAAACTGCAGAGCTTTTCTATTAGGAAGCCCCCAGCACAGATCCTCAAGACAATCAAATACACGGGTTCTTCTTCCAGAGAAGACATTCCCAAAAGGCCGGTGCAAGCACCAAAGCCTCCTGAAGATAAGGCATCTGACTAAGGACTTTCCATCAAGGAATTCTTCGAAATCTGATCCCGACCCAGCAAGCCCCCTCTATACTAGAGCTGCCTGCCAATGTCTTCTTCAATAACACAGGTGATACATTTCTTTCTTATTATTTGTCTTTCCTAATCATAGGTATGTGAATTATCAATTACACTTAGTGGTTAATTGCCCTTCATAAAGATAGCTCTTCTATTTTAAATTAGGCAGTTAATATATTGTAACTAATAGCATCCACTTGTACATTATAAATATATCTTCATTGATTGGAGCAGCGAATGTGAGATTCACTCACAAGTTAATGAAGCAATTGAGTGAAGAAGTGCAGGGTGCAGCCAGGGAATAATTACTGTTAATGAATTATGATGTGACCTTCTCAGAACAATGAACAATTGGTGTGACAGTGTGATGACAGCACCCCACATCTGTTATTCCAAACACGGCTTCAGCTGTAGTTAAAAAGCAAAGCAGTGGAATTTGGATACACAACAAACTCGAACAGCGTGCCGGAGTTAAGGTAAATCTTATTCTAAAATACCAAGTGTATTTTGACTTTTTTGGCAAAAATCCCATGATTCACCACCATCTAGAAGCAGACATTGGTTAAATAAGAATCTATTTCTTCTCTTAAAGGTGAATAAAATGAATTCAGAAATGATGCTAACCAGTCAAGTTGCATACACACATAAATGTGCCCTCTCGGGCCAGCTTCGAGGAAGTGAATAATAGGGCTTTCTGTACTTTCATTTAACTCCCTTTTCAGAAGTTTAGCTGAGAAAAAGATACACTTCTGAAGTGTGGCAAGAATATGTAGTAAATTCTTAGCCAGGACAAGAAGCCAAGTTTGTCAGAAAGGAGAAGTGTTTTTGCCTGGAACACATTGGTGAAAATATCACAAAAATGTGCTGGAAATAGAAACATGAAATAAAAGATATCCACAAATACTCCAGCCTTTCCAAGGATCACAAGACCTATTTCAACAAAACTGCCTTTTCTTTAAAAACCCACCTTTCCCTTCCAAGCTCATGTCTCCTCCGTGCCCAATCCATGCCAACCACCAGCTTAGGCAAGTGGGGAAGCCTCTTCACATCATCCTACATACAGGAAATCCTGACTCAGTGTCAGTGTCCAGAGCACAACTCTCCTTAACTTTTCACAGTCAGTTTTTACCCAGGGTGAAGCTACGAGGCTGAAGGTCTCGGTTCACTGGTGTGAAATACTTTGCAAAGCGAGTCCATACAGTGCTTAGGGTGGTGAGTTTAACAAGACTCACCTGGAAACCAACAGTTAAAGGTTTAAGGAGCCAGTACAGAGCAAGTCACTGCAATGGCTATTGCTGCAAGCACGAGGAAGATGAAAAAGTCGATAATTTGTAACATGATGATTGTAACCCCAGCGCTCCTCGGAGCATAAGATGCCTGGAAACTCCTGCAAGCCCCTTGCGGGGGGGCCCAGTGCCAAAACCGCTGCATGCCAAAGCTGTCCCATGCCTAGAGGCAAGGGCACTCGCCCAGCCTCGTGCCTGCTCTGATAATGCACAAAGAGGGCACCCGAATAGGAGTTTTTCTTAATTTGGGCTGCAAACTTGTGCCTGCTGCTCCGGCGGTTCTTTGAACTGACCTTTACCTCGTTTTGACAGAGCGGGACAAGACGCTGAGTGACAATGTCCCACAATGCAATTACTGCGCGTCAGATGAGCCGGGCCCTTACAAATCACCTCGAACTTTACACATCTGCTGGCTGTCAGCATCTGCCAGGCTCACTCACCCGAAAATAATGAAAAAACTCTCATTATTGCTCCATAACAGGTAAAGTGTTAGGACAATTATTGGACATCCTGGCTGACCTTGTGCAGGCTCCACCGGCTGCCCTTGCCCACCTTTATGGGTCGCCTTGGGGCAAAAACTGCTCTTCTGGAGCATGGAAAGGTGGTGACACCAGGAGGAAGGAGGAGGAGGGAAAAAAAAAAAAAAAAAACACCACCAGCCTGGAAGACCTGGGAGGGCTCTGGTTATGAGGTTTCCAGGACTGCCTTCTTGTCTAGCTTTTGTTTTGTTCAGATTTTTTTTTAATCTTAAAAGAAAAGAAGGTCTGCTGAGCGCTGCTGCTGCCTGTGCCTCTCCTGCATCCGTGCACGCTGACCTGGCTGCACTCCAGGGCTGTCTCCAGAAGAAGCAGAATTAGCAGCATCAAATAAGCACCTACTTGTGACCATGCAATCAAGTAAAAACACGGTTTGTGCAGTCCTGCCCGGGGAGGGATAATGTTTGGTTCCCATCCTCTGCAAGGGCCAGGAGCAGTGGTAGAGATTCCTGCCCAGGAAAACTCTTCTTCTAACTGCAAACTGGGGGAAAAACTCCAGAATGTCATTTTTCAGCAAGCTGCTTTTTTCCCCTCACGAGTCTTGGCTCTTGGGAACTGCACAGGGGTGACAAATGCACACGATGCAACAAGTGCCACCAGCGCTCCGCAGCTCAGGAAATACAAGGAATATTGAGTGCCATCTGCTGGCACCGGCGCTGCACCAGCACGGAGCGCTCCTGCGGCCACGGGGCAGGAACCAGCCCACGCCAGGGAGCTGAACGGGCGCTCACTGGGCTCGGTGACTGCCCGGAAAGCTTCAGGGGTACCTAAAAAAGAAGCCTGCAAAAAGAGCCTGCTTGGGGCTCCTACAAACCCAAAGAGCACCTTTGATGCAGAGCTACTGTGTGCTAAGCAGCAAAGTGAACGCAGAAACGTGCACGAAAACACAGAGGAGTCAGATAACTAGAAAAACTAAACTTCTGGGGAGAAGATAAATACAAGATTCAGAGATGAATGGTTTGGATTCACAGTTGCTAAATAACTAGCAGTGAACTGATAGCACCGTAAGAAGAAATACCAGGACAGACCACTTAGCTAAGGATGCTGCCTATTTATAAAGATAGAGGTGAGCGAGCAGCTGCAGGAAGACTCCAGGAGCAAGTGCCTGCAAGTGGAAGGAGGCACAGGTTGGAGCAGACAGGCTTGAAAAACGCAGGGAGGGAGTGAGCAGAAATAAGTGAGAAAAGTGAGAGAAGGTACCAAGGAAAAAGGCCTGGCAGTTATGAGAAACCTGGTATTAACCTGCGCATGGTGGTGTCAAACCCGGAAGAGGATGCAACGCCTAGGCCGGCTGCAGGACACAGAGCAGAGTATGGAGAAATTTTGGGAACACGAGCGTCACCTTGATCAAATAAAGCTCCGATTTGGTGCTAAAAGGAAGCAAGTCACAATGTGCCTCTTCGTTCTTGGCACAGGGGCTGCTGCTCAAGCACTCCCGCTTTCCAGGAGGGGGCTCAGAAAGCTGGATCGTACCCTGCACGTTCACGCTGCCGACTCCAGAGACCCGGACCCTGGCATTTGGGGAAGGCTGTTTGACAGAAAAAAATAATGAATCACTGAACTGCTGTTCAAAGTAAACTTTATAAACACACCGATGTTTATTTAGGTATATAAATCACTTTAACTTTTTCGGGGGCAGGAAAACAAGGTAACTTTGGTTATTCAAAAGTATTAACTAGCGTGAACAGGTCTGGAATACATTAATCTGCATTAATCATAACATTTTTATCAACAACATAATCATATTCCAACAGCTTTCATTATTTGCTAAAAGCAGTCAGTTATTTGCCTCTGCACCAACTAATTATTGTATTAAAAAGTCAAAAACAAGATAATTTGCCTCTGACAAAGCCATTACAGTGTAAACAAACAGCATCTGTTTGCTGAAAGATTTCATTTAGCCTATTTTACGGATAAAGAATTTGCTCAAATGCTTTGCTCCCTCCTGCTTTAGAAAGCACCAGTTATTTTAAACTGTTGTCATGAAATACTATATTACTCTTCGTTGGTAAATATTTATATGCCACATAATTATTGTGCCAATGGACAGCAAGTAGCTCAGGCCCCAAAACAGAACGATGTTTAAATTTGCAGTGAGATGTGTAAGCTTTTATCCATGCAACTTACGCCCTTGCTGAGGGTACAAGCGACTTCAGGGACACAGATCTTTTTAAAATAACAATCGGTGCTGATGAGTGGGAGAGAACATACGGGTTAGGAAGGTCCCCTGCTCCAGAAGACCTGGGGCCATGGCTAACATCAGCCTGCACTGCAGCTGTGACAACTTCTGGCTCTGCCACCGAGCACCTGCATGACTGTGGCTGACCTGCTTCATCTTGTTGGGCCACCGCTGCCTCACCCAGAAAAGACAGATGGTGACACCTACACCTCCCGGGGATCTAGGAATGAAAAGCACAAGGCTAGAGTTAAGCAGAATGATGCAGGAATGAACTACACGATCTGCGCAGTTGCTGAGAAAGTCTCTTTCTGGAAGGAAGAGCTCCTCTGCTTTTGCACATCATGAAGATTTAGCAAACCTTGAAACTCCAAACATCTGCCCAGATTGCACTACGTGTCCCTTGGCCATCTTCTGCTGCACCAAGGATTTCCTACTGATGTTCCACACACTTTCAGATGGCTCTTTGTAAATTCATGCTCCGCATGAGCCTCGTCACTGCCCCCCGCATGCCGAATTGCTTTACAATTGCAATTCTGCTCGCTCCCCTCAAGCTCTGCCTTGTTAGGCTCTCCAGGCGTTTTAGTTTAACACGACTGTCCAGCTGCTCCACAGCCTCCCTGTGCCCAAGATTTCCGTTGCTCTTTTGAAGGACTCGGTTGAAGTTTGCGCTAACAGATGCACTATAGTGGCCAAACAACAGGATGTTGTAAACGTGCAAGTCCTGTGTGCTTTTCATATGGATATGCTAATAGACAGGCTCTGAGCACAGAGCTGTAAAGGCAGGAGGAGATCGCAGCCTGGACATCCTTTATGGATGTTTAACCACCTTCTGTCTCATAAGAGATCAGCTCCCTACTATCGGGAACAAAAAGTGAATAGCTCACCTCGTGTCAGAGCTGTGTAAAGCAATTAAGAGAGGAGCAGCATGGCACAGAGGCACTGCTGAGGCTCACCCCAGCAGAGCCCTTCAAGTCACCGACAGGCTCTCTGACCCGCTGGAAACCACCTCGCTGCTGCCACTTAACTGCACACGCTGGGGAGGAAGAGACTCTATTCAACCCAGCTATTTGTTGCTTTTTAAGCATTTTAAACGACAAATACAGGCTGAACACAAAACCATCACAAAATGCTGCAGTTTAGAAGCTCTAAAGGGTCAAATTCTATCAAGCTTTGTATTTTTAGTAATACTGCCACCTAAAACTAACAGCAATAGTTACTCCTCAGGGGTTTTAATGGCATTTTTAACAAGCAGGATTCTGGATTAGAACGGGGTTGTCACTGTTCCTAATCACATGGGGACCAGTCTGCCATAGTTAAGTCAACTAATACGAAGATCTAGTTGCACCTTCATGTCCTTTGAGAGCAGATGCCTATTCTGCAGAACAAATGTTTGTTCTTTCAGCCTCCAGTTCATTGATTCCTTTCAGTGCATACTGACTCCTAAAATATTTCATGGGTAAAAAAATACCAAAGATGTAGGTACATTAGAAATGAATAAAACATCCAAATCGTAACACTTAATATTTAATCAAAAGTAATACCAACTTGGATATCAACTATGAACGTGTTTTCTGGGGACCTCTAGGTCACAGACAAGCGTGTTACTGGTTGTCATCCTGGTCAGGACCTCTCAGTGTCCACCAGCTTCTCCAGTGAATTATTTTTCTACTACGTCTGATTGTTCAGCTAGCTGCAAATAAATAAACAAATAAATACACAAGCCCCTGCAACTATAATATAAAGCCAGCAAAATCCTGAAAAATTACACTGCCATACTCTCAACATACTCTCAAATAGGAAGTGAAATGGCTGAGAGCAGATTTTGGCCAAAACCAACACAAATGATACAGCAAATAAAGCTTTAGAGGAGCGAAAGTGGCTTCAGACATATCAAACCAACCGCAAAGGAAAATATTTACTTATGTTTTTATTGGTGTGGTACGATATGCTGTAACATGAGAAGTTAATTGCTGTAATGGTATGGCAGATGATGTAGCAAGACAACATGAACAGAGCAGGTCACTCATAATAGCAAGGTTCATACCTGTAGTATAAATTACCAAAATGACATTTAAGAATCATATTGGTTATATAAAGCATATATGCACTACAAGACGTTAGATCTATCTCGGTGCAGATTATCATATCAATTTGAATTAGTTAGCAAGTTCCCAGCTATCTGCGCTCATGACTTTTTAATTGATACAAAAATCAATTCATTAAAAAAGAGCAGCTTTTAGCTTTAATCCATCTGCATGAAATGACCGACCTGTACAATGATGCAGATACAAATATTAATGATCAACCAGCAATAGGATAATGAGTCAATAAAGATTTTAAATGGTGTGAGCTAGAACAATTACTGACCTAATAGGCAGATAAATACAACTGCTTGACTTTACCTGGACAAAACAATTATTCTTAAGCAGTTACTTTGAGTGACCTGAATAAAACATGGGCTTCTCCCCACTTGGCGCTTACTGGTGCAAACTTCTGGTGCCCCCAGTTTCCACAGCTACAACCGCCACTTTCTGCTCTGATTCTTGGACATGAAACTTTTGCCAGCTGCATTTGATCAGTTAGAGATCTGGTGGGATCTCTAACGTACTGAAAATTCCCCAGCCAAAGCTGCCATGTGATCCCTGTGCTATCCATGGCCATGAGGAAGAGCTCCCTGCAGCTTCCTCCCGGACAAGCAGACGGGTCACATTAACTGCAGAGATGTGGAAACCCCTAACGAGGAACAAGGGCTGAGACATCTCCGGTATTTCCAGAGGAAAGCGGCTAATACGGAGCATTTAGCCCCAGGCCAAAGCAACGCTGTTGTTTCATAGAATCATAGAATTGTTTCAACGGCAAATTTATGACATTACCGTTAAGTTAAATTGCGATTTATTTTGCCTCTGTATGGGAAGCTTCAGCAAACGCAATGACAAAGTTATTTAATAACATCCTAAAGCCTGACTAAAATACAGCCTAAAATCCTAGAAGAAACAAAAACAAATGTCAAAAGCATCAGCAAAGCTGTGATACAGATATTATTTAATATGTCCTGCTCTTTAAAGAAATGATCCAGTTTCAGGCAGTAATTACAGGATTGTTACTATTTCTGTTTACTTTGGCCATGCCCGCAGGCCTCAGCTCGGCTCAGGGCTCCTCTGCACTAAGCAACATACGGACTAAGCATAAGAGATGGTCCCCTAAAGCGCTTACAGTCTAAAGAAGTGAAAGAATAAAACTCCCAGCGGCAAGGAAACGAGCCCCAGCACAGCAGACCTATTTTTGCCATAGTTGCAGGGAAAGTTTCTTGTAGAGTGTACACAGGAGCCGCGCAGCTCGCGTTGACATGTGCACCCTCACGCACGGATACCGCACACAGAGCGGGAGCATCCTGCTGCCCCAAGAGCCGGGTTGGCCGCGGGGAAACGCTCCCCTTCGCACGCATCCGCACGGACAACAACGCAGCACCCAGTGCCCCCAAAGCCCAAGTTTGTGACCGAAGTAGGACCGGACATAGCAGAGGGTGCTCCGGTGCCACCTCACCTGCCATCCAGGGAACCGCACGGAACAATCTCTGTGAGGCCTCCACCTCCCCTGGAGGCGAGAATCTCCCCCTGCATCTTGGCCAAGCAATCAGAAAGTGCCAGTCAAGAAGGGGTGACAGAGCATGACAGCACTATTCCTGGGAGGCTGATAAGATGTGCTATTCCCGAAGATGAACGGCCGCAGCCACCTCTCCCTCGCAGGCAGACCTGACAGCACACGTCAATCCTGCTCTCTGGGAAAAATCCTATTTCCAGGAGGATCTGAGCGAGACAGGCCCAAGCGGGTAAGTCAGGAAGGTTTAATCCTGCCAGAGCTCGCACCTCACTCTAGCACAGAGAGCACCAAAGCAGCTCCCTTGCTACAATCCTTTTCTCTTAAGGTCTCTCTTGAATCCCGAGCCTGTAGCAGCACTGCAGGTAAGCACTGAGAACGGAGCGGGCACCGAAACACTGCGCAGAGAAAACGTCTAGGAATGGAAACAGAAATCACGTAAATTGACATGGAAAATCCACATGCCGCAGTATTTTAATACTGTATCTTTAACTTTAGCCTCTGCCAAATATCACTAAATTCACAGGGAGCACTGATGTCCCATCAAGGTCTTCGCACCACCTGTGACTCTTTCATGTCCTGATCCCACCATTCACCAGAACAACAGGGCAACCTACGTGCGACTCTCTGGGACAGGGCAGACCCTTCATGACTCTCAGGGTTACTTGAAACACTGCTTTCTAATCGCACTGCAGAAAATCTGCAGAGAAGAGAATAAAGGATGCATCAGATTAAACTTTATTTGCCTTAAAATATGCGTTCTCTAGTTCTGCCTTCTCCATCTCAGTTGTACAAAGGTCTTAGGCACAGGATTAACGTGACGGATTTCAGTGTTTCTTTCTCGATATTTCCCTGCTTGGCGAGGGTCTCACCCCCGGTTTATCCATGTTTGCTGCTCCTGGAAGACACCAGGCTCAGAGGAGTCTGTCCAGCAAAGGCAGCACTTAGCACTAGTCCAGCGTTTGAATATTTACATCATTCGGGGTCAGTTACACACAGCGGCATTTTACCACATTAAACAAATATAGATTTTCTGTAAAGGGTTATCGACATGTATTGTATACCCCAAATTTTCTTTTGGTCACCCACCGATCTCCAGCACCGCAGCTACACTCGTTCATACTTGTCTTTAAACCAAAAAGAGCCAGGCCAAACATAAACAGAAATTCATTAAAAAAAAAAAAAGAAATGTCACAAGAACCTTTTCCAAAGGACAAATGGAAAAGCTTTCCAAAGCAAAGCAACCATGTGCCCATGAGATCCATGCACACAGTTAACCCACCTTGGAGTAACCCACCCTGGAGTAACCCCATTAGGGGCAACACAGCTAGTTGCAGACAACGTGCTCTCTACCTGCGAGCCTACGCACACCACTCTGTGTTATTATACCTTGCTTTTACCACTTAAAATCCTGGCAATCACATACCACGGCACTGATTTTTTTACGTTTCTCGTTTTTTAGTACCCTGTTGGCTTTTGATGGCTGTTTTATTCAATTTGCAGCAACACAGCAGCCACCCGGGCAACCTAAGAACCGCCTCGCGACGGCCAGAGCTCACACCAGCATCGCCCTCTCGTGCTACGCGAGCAACGGCCCAAGCGAGCGCCCAAATAACCGTCATAACGGCCACTCGGGCCGGTGAGGGGAGACGGGACCTGCGGCCCTGCGGCCGCGGCGAGGCCGGCCGCCGCCACACTTACTTGCGCACGGCCTGCACCGAGCCCGCGATGGGCGCCCCGCCGCCGTCGCCGCCGCTGTCGTAGAGCACCCCGCTCACGTCGAGCAGCAGCGCCCGCGTCCCCCGCCACCGCGCCGCCATGGCGCCCTCCCTGCCGCCCGCCCGGCCCGCCGCGCGGGGCACGCCGGGAAATGTAGTCCCGGAGGCGGCGCGGGGCACGCCGGGAAATGTAGTCCCGCCGGCGGCGCGGGGGAAACGGCTCTCCGGTGCTGCGGAAGGCTCGCGGCATTTTAGCGTTAAAATTAATCAAATTAAATTAAATTAGAGCCTAAGTGGGCCTATTTACGCTGTTGGAATACCTATGTTATATTTTCTTGGGTGTAGTTTGAAAAGTCACAGCAAGTGGAGCTAGTGCGGTGCCACTGCGCGAAGCTTGTTTCGAGGATGGTGATGGGATTTACACTGAGATCTCACAACCACCCTCTTTATTGGATCCCCCTGCCCAGGTGCGCTGTCCGGAACGTGCGGCTGCATCTCTTCCCTCTCCTCATCCTGCCCCTCACTTAACTTTAAATGCCCCCAAACCACTTCAGGTAGAGCAGCGCGTCCCGCTCTGCCCACCTCCATGCCGGCTTTATCCGCTCCCAGCCATCGGGACGGCAATTCCCACGCGCGCAGCATCCCACTCAAGGGCTGCCCGTGCCGCGCGGACCCACGGAACTCACAGCAGTGACCGAGTGCGAGTCCTTCGTCCTCCCTTCCCGCTAAGACCTGAGCCTTGGCGGGGACGCACGGGACACCCCCGCCGCCACCCTCCTTCCCACCCCGCATCCTCCCGCGGGATGCGCTGCCGGGCGGGAAGTTTCAGCGGCCCCCGGTGTGATGAGAGGAGGGTTCGGTGTGATGAGAGGGGGGGTCCGGTGTGATGAGAGGAGGGTTCGGTGTGATGAGAGGGGGGGTCCGGTGTGATGAGAGGAGGGTTCGGTGTGATGAGAGGGGGGGTCCGGTGTGATGAGAGGGGGGGTCCGGTGTGATGAGAGGAGGGTCCGGTGTGATGAGAGGGGACCACGGTGTGAAGGGAGGGGGACCCCGGTGCGATGGGAGGGGGCTCCGGTGCTGCCGCTTCCCGCCTCCCCAACCGGGCACCCCCTCCCCGCCGCGGTGGGGGCTGGGGGGGCGTTGCCGTGCCCGGGGCGGCGCTGCCCCCTCCGCTCCGCTCCGCTCGGCTCCCGCCGCACTCCGCTCCGCTCCCGCCGCGCTGGGCGCAGCTCCCGCCGCTCGCAGCCCCGGCAGCGCGCAGGGTGCCGGGGGGGATGCTCGCATGTCCGCCCGGCGGGGCCGAGGCGGCCCCCGCGCACCGTAAGATCTCCTTCTCCGTCCTGGACATCCTGGATCCGCGCAAATTCACCGGCAGGAGCGAAGCGGGGCGCGGCGGCGCCGGCGCATCCCGCTCCCCGGAGCGCGAGGAAACTTCGGCGGGCGGCGGGAACGGTAGGAACGAGCCCCCTCCTCCCCGGCGGAGGCAGGGCGGCCCCATCCCGCTGGGAAACGCGCTGCAAAACGGAGGGGAAAGCGGAGCAGCCCGTTCGGGTGCGCGGCGAGCGGGACGGGCGAGCGCCCCGGAGGCACCTGCCGCGGCGCGGGCCGCGGGTGCCCGTGTCCCCGGCCCCGCGCGGGACAGCGGCGGGTGGTTTCTCGGGTGCCGGCCGGAGGATGCCGGAGCTGCGGCGGGTCGATATCCCATTAGCGAGGGCCGCCTATCTCCCGCGCGCAGCTTGCAGGTCCCGCCGCGCTCCTCCCGCGCGGCCTCATCCCAATAGCGCTCGATTAAAACTCACCTTTAATAGATGACACCTATCGATCGGGCCCGCGCAAAGCCGAAACTCCATTAGCGCGGGGACGGGGGAAGAAGGGAGGGGGGGGATTTATTTCGCTTCAGCGGGGCACTTTAATAACTTCTTTTTTAATTGCTAAGAAATCCATATCGGCACCCCCACCCCCACGCGAGCCCGCGCTGTCCCCCGTGTCGTCCCGTTGCAGGGGGGGTCTGACCAGCGCCGCCCTCTCTTCCCACCCCCCTAGATGCGCCCTGCGCGGCGGAGCAGCGCGACGAGGGCAGCGCGGAGCCGCCGCAGGAGCCGCGATCGCCGCGGGCCGCCCGCGGGCGCCGGGCCGGGCCGGGCTGCTCCAAGCGGCGCCGGGCTCGAACCGCCTTCACCTACGAGCAGCTCGTGGCCCTGGAGAGCAAGTTCCGCGCCACGCGCTACCTCTCGGTGTGCGAGCGCCTCAACCTGGCGCTCTCGCTCAGCCTCACCGAGACGCAGGTGAAGATCTGGTTCCAGAACCGCCGCACCAAGTGGAAGAAGCAGCACCCGGGCGCCGAGAGCGGCGCCGCCGCCGCGCAGGGCAGCCCCGGCGCGGCCGCGCTGCCGCTGCAGACTGTGCCGCCCTTCGGCGCGGCCAACGTGCTGCTGCCCGCCGGCCCCTTCGCGCTGGGCGGCCCCTTCGTGGGCCCCGCGTACGTGGGGCCCTTCTACGCGCCGCACCTGTGAGGCGCGGGCGGAGCGCGCGGCCGCGGGACCCGCCGCCGTCCGTCCCGCGCGCGCCCCGGCCGCGGGGTCGCGCTCACGCGCGGAGGTAACGCGCGGGCAGCGACACCTGCGTGGCCAGCAGAGACACCCGAGCGCAGACGTCCAGCCCCGCGGCCCGTCCCGAGCGTTTGCCTGTTTGCACCGGCCCTTCGTGCATCGGACGGCCCCGCAACCCCGGTTAGAGCCACGCGGCCGCCACCTCGCTGGGTCGGTGTCCCCAGAGCCTGGGCCTGGTCCGTGCCCGCGTCCCCGGCACCGTTCACGGCCTCCCACGGCGCCTCGTGGAGGGAGCCGGGCGCCGTGTCCCGAGGAGCAGCAGGCGGCTCCGCATCCGCAGCCACAAGGACAGGACCCGCACGGTCCCGGGGAAGACCCCGTTGTCGCTAATACGCACTCGCCTCTCTGCCTTCCCATCCATTCCCATGGACTGAAGGGGTTGGGATGAAACCCTTCATCTAGAGACCACTCTTTCTGCGGAGAACAGTTGTTCTTGTAATAACATAGGATTAGTGCCAAATGAGGCAGAAAAGAAAACATAAATCAGAGCAAATTGCTGCATTATTCATTTTTTTTTTAATGGGGCATTTGTGGTAGAAAATAAGTAAAATGCAGAATTTCCAGCATGCAGAGACCTCTTTTCCATAAGAGAGAAATACGTGGGTTTCTGGAGCGTTTGTTAGAAGGGAAAATCACATTTCATCTCCATCGTTACAAGCATCAGAATGAAAAGGAATTTTAGCTGGGGGCTTATCCATCCCTGAGCGGCCGGGAAGTAATTGGTTTAAAAAAAATCCGTCTCGAGCAGTTTCAGAAATTATTACAACGTGCTGTTCAAGACTGTATCCCCTCGGTCTCAAGATGCTTTAAAGCACACACTGGCTCTCCAACCAAAAAACGTAGCCTTGTAAATCCTAACCTCTTGTTTGTTGAAATAAAAGTTTTCTTTTGTTTTTTAATTCCGCTCTGCTTGGTTGTTGGTGGTTGCTGCCTCACGTGTCTTTCATGGGATGTTTCCCAAATCGCTGCCCCAAAGAGGAGGTAACTGGTGTCTTCTCAACTATCTGTAGAGCTATTAAGGAAGTTTCAGGTTTGCCTCAGGACATGATTTTGGAAATCACAGCTGCTGTGTGAATATATTTACTTGCAGGTTCATTAAAACAACTTTGAGTAACCTTAACTGGAGTTATGTTACCGTTAAGAAAGCTAGGGCCGTATCAACAGCTCGGCCGCAGCCAGAGCTGTCCAGGTCCCTGGCCATTGAGGTGACATATGGGAGGCACCAGGAGGCAAAGCTGATGAATAGACTTGCTGTCCCTTTCTGGATGCCTCAATTCAAGTAAGAGCTCGAGGCCGTCATGACAGAGAAAGGGATCATAGCAGGTCACCTAGTCTGTTCTCCTTGCCCCAGGTTAGGAGTTACCAGACCTAAACCCCCTTGCCCTTGCGGTCTGCTGTTTGTGACTGCCACAATATGCGTGGGGAAAAAAGCAGCCCTTGATTTTATTTGGTTGTCACTCTGCGACATTCCCAGAGCAAGCCAGGTTTGGCCCCTGCACTGCACTGAAACTCAGGGGTGCAGAAAAGCCCTGGGCGTTATTTGCCATCATCAGTCCTCTTCTTTAAGGGAAGCCGCAGTTGTCATCGGCCACTGCTCTGCCCACATGGGGTTATTTGCACTGGTGACACTCCTGGAAGTGCCTCGAGCAGTAGCCGTGATTCCTAAGGCGAGATACAACAATTCCAAATACACGACTCTGTAGTATTTTTAAGCATAGACAAAATTTGACTTTACTCACAGCTGGATGCAGATGTTAAAGGGGATCACAAGCAGATCCTATTTGTAAAAAGCAAAATGTGCCTCTTCATTGAATTGAAAGAGCTTTAAATGTTGCAGAGAAGCAGGAAAGTTAGTGGCTTTCTTGTTCCAATTACAGCGTGTGGGTCCTTTCCAGATACCTGCAAGAACAGGTGCAATGAGCAGGACGAGTGACTGGGATTTTGGACTGCCAGAACTACGGATAACTTCCATGTCCCACACGTCTATGTATAACTCTGCTTACAGTTTCTTCATTTCTAGTCTGTAAAACACAGATACTACCCTTGGCAGCCTGCCAATTCTATAAGGTGCTCAGGAAAGCAATGAAAGTCAATATATCCATGTGTTTATCAAAGACCTCAGAAAATGTAACAGCTGATCTATTAAATGCCTCATCAGCGCCCTAAGTGCTCAGCTGACTGGGGAATGGTGCAGCAGTGTTGCTCTGGTCCCATATATCGGTCACTAATGAGATCAAAGTCTGGTTTTTGGCAGCTTTACAACTCACCGGTAGACCAGACGTCTAGCAAAATATTTGGTGAGTGAAATCCTCCTGAAGAAAAATTGATAATAGGGGTTCTTGCATCATGAGAACTGAACAAATTCTCTGTTTTCCCTTATGACACCGTATCAGCTCAAGTCACCTTGAGTAGATCTTTACAGCACTTCTTTGACATGAAAAACTCACATTCTGGAGCCTATTTTTATTGAGTGTACCAGTAAAAGTTTTCTGGGAAGATAATGCAACTAATTTAGAGGCTCCAAGTCACAGGTTTGCTTTAACCCCTTAGTTTGGAGATTTGTGGTTTAGCTCACAGGAGTTGTTCTGTGGCTGCCTGTAGCAGGGGCTACCTTTGCCTCTTAGTGTAATGCAAATATTCAACTCAATTTCTCTTACACTGTCCCCTTCGAACACCCAGGAGTCCCCAAGGTAGTTTCCTTCTCAAGGCGAGTATCTAATTTTCTATGTTCTGTAGGATGCCACATGACAAATGTAATTAAAACTGTGACATTCCATAGGGTTTAGACATGTCATAACACTGCAGAGGGATTTCAGTGGTATTTGGGATTAATGCTTTTTCACAGAGTAGCTTCTGACATACTCAACACTTTCAAAGATACCAGATCTATGTAAAATCCAAACAAGCAAAAGATTTTGCTCCTTTCTGCCCACACTGATTTGTTATTGCAGCTCTGATCACAAAAGGTATTTTACTGATATTGTTCAATAAAAGAAGCCTTCATCATTTATTTAATGAGAAAGGAGAGAATATACACAGAGTTTGCAAACCGGGAACCTTGTAAGATCAGTCGGGTTTTCTACCTGTGTATCTTCAAGCACCCAGCAGAACAAAATGGGTATCAGCCAAGTCGAAACTTTGTCCTTTCAGGCCAGGTGAGTTTTATGATTGTGCCCCAACACCCAGTACCTGCACTGATGCCTCTGCTTTAGTGTCTCGGAGTAGCTACGGGCTGAGAGCTTTTCCTCATCGCTCAATCCCTTCCACAGGATTGCACTGAAATTCCCAGGTATCAGGGAATTCAAGAAGTGCTGCACGTCACTGAACTTGGTAGGGAAGAGCATTACTTTGAAGAAATGATAAACGAGCTGCAGAAAGTTTTGCTAATTTATTTGCCCCTTTAGAAGTAACTAATTTCAATCAAGATCACCCTGCTTTCTGAAAATCTCTCTTTTTTGTTTCAACATATTTTTCTTATTAGTAGTTCCTCAATTTGTGTGATTTTTTTAAAAAATATTCTAAGCAAAGTTGTTTTAGTGATTTTTTTTTCCTTTTTCCTAATAGTAATGTATTTTGGGCTAAATAAAGATCAAGGAAGTACCTAATTTTCTGGATTATTTGGGATTTTGGAAAATCTAAGGCTAGTTTAAAGTCCAGAATGGGGAAGTTCAGGAGCTGACAAAACGCCACCCGCGGGTAATGACAAGTGGTAGATGACACAACAGGCTGACTGGCTAATCTTGCATGCAGCGAGGCCAAGTTAAAGTCTGACTTGGATGAAACATTATGTAACTTCTTCAGTTTCGGACCACAGTAGCCTGAACAGATGATTGCTCACAATTTAGCAAGATTAGCGAGCTCTCTTGCGGCAATGTCAAACCCTTGAACAGCAGGGCCAGCGAGGATGGGCCACGGTAGAATTGTTTAGGAGTTTCCCAGTTCCTGAAATAAAGTGTATCCAGATGCAGCCCTGAGATTGGCAAGTAACCACCAGGTTTGCTCTAAAACCCTTTCATCCCAAAGAACCTTATTTTTTTGGTGGAATGGCAGCATGATTTTATTGGGAGGAGAAAGGTACCCCCTGCGTGTATGCAGTTTGAGGACTATAATTCCTTTGTATTGGCCCTACCTCTACAAGGAAAACAACCACAGTAACTGGGATATAATTCTTCCATCTTTTCACATGCCTAATTCCCAATGACGTCAATGAGCATTTCTGCCACTACAGAAATACTCCTAATAACTGGCATGACTTAACTTGTTCCTTCATGTAACGTTATGGTCTGCTTATATGTCAAACTGTATTTTCTGGATAAGCAAAATGAATATAATAGCCCTCTCTCCTCAAGTAGGTCAGGATTTTATTTTCTGTGGGGCAAATTACTGTAAAACATGGAAAATTCTTCTCTTCTGTTTTTCATGTTTTGCTTACTTTCATGTGGAGTCTCATGAGTATCTACAGGTAAATAAAAAGCACATTAAGCTTCTGTTTTCCTTCAAAATCTACTAATCTGCTACATTTTACTGCATCTGTGATAATATCTGTCACCCCATGCACAATTTGAACCATGTAGAATTTCCACTTCATATCATTTACAGTGGAAAAACGGGTATTTCCTGTGGCTTCATTATGAGTGACAAAAAAACAACAGGGGAAAGAAAATGTCTAGGACTCCAGCGACACTAAATGAAACTGTGATGTGGCTCCGTTAAGATGTGCATTCCAACTGAGCACCATTTCATTCTTGTATTTTTTTAATCTCAGAAATCTCTGTAATCTCAGTTTTTAAAACCACATGTATGTGTAGGATCTATACATATTACCTTATGCCTGTATTTGGGCACACAAAGCTTTTCTCTTTCAGGCCTTGCAGAACCCCAAAGCAAACACGTAAAAGAAAGGCCTCTCTAGCTGCAGGGTCCTTTTCCTTGGATTTGGGGCTCTGGAGTTTGGACGTGCATCCTCAGTGTTGATGTGGGCACACGATCACTTTTCCTGGGACTGTGGCTGGATACCTGGCTCCAGCAGTCACTGCTCAGGTAGCATAGCTGCAGCTCCAGCTGATAAAAATAGTCTCAAAGCAAGATTCAGCACTTCAGCAACTCAGCTTGCTTGCCTTTAGGTTGCTTTCTTCTGTTTTTCAAACTTCTATTTTCCACACATAACATGCACAATTGATGCCTTTGGACAAGTTCCATCCCTTCCCCAGTTTTCTGCTTCTCTGAAAAGTGCATGCATGGCTGAACCTAAAACAGCAAGTGCCCTTGAGAAACACTGCAGAAAGGTTGGCAAGAGGCGGCTCTTCCTTAAGGTGAACACAAATCCAATCTATGAAAGATGAGAAGAATGTAGCTCCCAGTAACTTATTTTCTACTGTACTACATCTAGGACATTATATACATCATAATGTAACTTATTTTTACCTGTAGCTAAAACAGGTAAAAGGTACCATTAGCATTACTTCAGCAAACTGATAAGCTATTTACGACACTGAGAAAATGCTAGTTTTTAAAAAAGGCAAATCCTCATTGATCTCATGGGCTGCAGATCATAGCCTGTCTTATTCAGCTATTTAATGCGTATGTATGAGAAACTAAATTGTGATTTTTTTCCTTACACCAGAGATGAACTAAGGCAGAGTATAATTCTTCAAAACAGGTGGGTGGTTGCTTATTTTCAGCCCTAAGGTTTTAGCCATTTCACAAAAATTCTTATCTTTGACTAGAAATAAATGGGTTTCAATTGCTCCTAGGCAATTACTGCTTCTGGACTTAACAAAGAAACTTGGCACGATACAACCATGTATTTCTTCAACAACATTGTGAAATACATTTCGTAATTTAGTGCCTAAGGCCCAAATTTTTAGTGCTTAGTGCGCTCAATTTTGGCCACAGCTCTACGTAATTTTTCACTGGCAGCACTGGGCTATTAGGAGAAATATTAGTACAATTGGACCTAACTATATGTGTATTTATAAGGAACCTGATATATACGCTGTTTTCACAGCCCTTGCTGCATTGCACTGCCTGCACACTGGGGAAATTTCCTCCCAGGGCATTTTTCTCCAAACGTACAAGCACTGCTGCTCCCTGACATCTAAGGTTTGAGCAATTTGGTTAGAAGATATGACAGGATTCGGGAATATTTTATATGTAGGGCTGTTTTTGCATGGAGGAGATACACAAATTCCCTGCTCCGTCGATGCAGTATGCTCTGCTTCCTTTGTGCAAAAATAATCCCCTGTCCCAGCATCTCTAGACTTGTCAGGACAATGTATGAACAGAAAGGCACCTATAAGTCATCACTGTTGACTTCTTGTTTGTTTGTTTCTTCCAGTGAGATGGAGAAGATAAAAGCAGAATAATCCAGTATTTTTCTCAGCGTTCCCTTTTGGATTAAAACCAGCACTTATTAAATACACGTGGGCTCCTTGCGAGTGCCCGGGTCACAAAATGCTCGCCCTGAATTTTAACCCGAGGAAGCCCATGCAGCGCTACAGGCTGGGGGCTGAGCAGCTGGAGGGCTGTGCGCTGGATCTGGGCATCCAGATAGCTTGGATCTGGGGATATCTAATCCCCTATATCCCAAGGATCTGGGGATGCTGGTCGACATCCCTGAGCATGAGGAGCATGAGGTCGGCTGAGCACGAGGAGCAGGAGGCCGGGGCCTCCTGTCCTGTAGCAGGACCAGGGCAGCCAACAGGACCAGGGGAGCGATGGTCCCCCCATGTTCAGCGCTGGTGAATCCTGTGTCCAGCTGTGGGCCCCTTGCTGCAAGAAGGACATGGAGGTGCTGGAGCATGTCCGGAGAAGGCAGCGGAGCTGGGCAAGGGGCTGGAGCACAGGGCTTGTGAGGAGTGGCTGAGGGAGGCAGGGTGGTTCAGTCTGGAGGAGGCTTGGGGAGGCCTCATGGCTCTCTGCAGCTACCTGAGAGCAGGTTGCAGCGAGGTGGGGTCGGTCTCCTCTCTAGAACAACTGCCCCAGGACAAGAAGAGACGGCCTCAAGTTACACCAGGGGAGGTTCAGGGTGGATAATGGCAAAGAGCAGTCAAATACTGGAACCAGCTGCCCGGGGCGCCGAGGGCCATGGTTTAGCAGGCAGGCGGGGACGGGTTCGCGGCTGGGCTCGGTGACCCGGAGGGCCCTTTGCAGCCCTCGCGCTCCTGTGACTCCACGCGCGGCCGCCGGCGCCGCTGCCTCAGCGCGGGGCCGCGCTAACGGCCGGGGGGCGGCGCCTCGCCGAGGGCTCTCCCGCCGCCGCGCTCTGATTGGCTGAGGGCGGCGCGGCCGCGCCAATGGCGGGCGGCTGCTCGCGGGGCGCGGCGGCGGCGGCCCAATGGGCGGCGGCGGGCGCGGCGGCGTGGGCGGGGCGCGAGGAGCGGTGACAGTTGCCGGCGGCCGCGCCCGCCTCTTTGCTGCGGGCTCGGCGGGGAAGCGGCGGTGGCGGCAGCGGCAGGTACCGGGCGACGGGACGGGACGGGACGGGACGGGACGGGACGGAACGGCACGGCGGGAGGGAGGCCCCGGCCCCGCTCCCGGGCGCGGGCAGGGCCCGCAGGCCGCCCTTGCCGCGGGCGGGGACGGCGCGGTGCGGGCAGGGCCGGGCCTCCGGGCGCCGCGAGCCGGGGATCCCCCGCCGGCAGCTCCCCGGGCTGATGCAAGAGCGCGGCCGCCTGATGAAACTCCGCGGCTCCCGCGGGGAGCGGGAGGCTCTTTTCCCCCCTCTTACCATGCCCCTTCTCTTCGCTGAGATTCCCTCACCCTCGTCCTGCTGCTCACCAGAGGAGGTTCCTCTTCGCAGCTTCGCTCTGGAAGCCTCCAGAATTCCCAGCTTCGTATTTCCTGTTCCTCATAACTCACATCTCGCAGCTCGGCTAAAACCATCTGGCCTCGCCAGCGAAATTGTGCAGGGCCCAGAGTGGAAAAATCCTTTCTAAAGCTCCCGATTAACATTTACCTTCCTGGGGGAAGTGAAAGAACCAGCTCCATGGCCTGGGATTCTGACTGCAGAAATGTCTAATAGCGGCTAGATGACAGTCTCACCTCTCTACTGCTTTCGTGTTGGGAATGCCTGGAAAATAGCCCAAATCAGGGCAGTTGGCGATAGCATTATCTGCTCTGCCGTGGAGGTGTGTCAAGGGGCCATGGCATTGCAGACCAATTATATTTAAGGAGTTAGGCAAGTCGTAATTGTGATTGGAGCAATGAAGCTGGGTTTCTGCCAAGCTTTTTTCTTACGTAAAAAAGTATTTGACCTTTTATTTGTAAAATCTTTGTATGACCGTCTCGAAAAGTATTAACGCAAAAGACTAATATTTAACAACAGTGACAATAGCTGGTAAAATGCCCAGAATTGAGAAACTGCAAATATCTCCTGCTGGAAAAGGAGGCGATTGATGACTCCTAAAGATTCCAGGGGCCTCGCTGACTTCTGTAGACGTGGAAAATAATATCCTGGCTTTGCTTACGAGTGAGGAGTGGCAATATGAAATAGGAGGAGTCTGCTGAAAAATTGCCTCTCTGTTTGAGCAGACGCATCCTGTGTGCAGTCTTCTTCCAATACAAATTTAGTATAAATCCATGACTGAATATTTGTGTCTCTGCAACCAGCCTAAAATAGCAGTCCCCCACTGTAACCTCTCCCTGCATTCCCCTGCTAATATTTGGTAGGTGTTACTTAGTTAAGTTTTACAGAATACTTTTTACTATTAGGTGGTACTGCGAAATACAACTGGGGCTCCTTAGATCCTGTTGTAGACAGGAATAGAGAGAAAATACTAAGCATATCTCACACTCAGGTTTTCTTACATGATGAGTTATGGCAAATATGATAGAGAGCCAGACCCTCACCAGACAAATTGCCCAGACCATTAAAATCCTTATCCTTCTTCATAGATAGAGCAATGTGAGGAAGGGAGCTCCCTGCATTTGTGTGGAGTTAGGTTTTCAGCTCTTCCAAACCCCACTTGCCACCTCTTCCTTCTTTATAAGAAGGTGGGAAATCAGAGACAAGTTTCCTCCTTGGTGCCAAATCCTAGTCATTTGGATGCTGTTTTTTCCAACTGCACGGAATCATAAGCTCTCCTCTGTCCAGCTGCCAGAGAGCTGTGGGGAACAGCAGGAGTGCAGCGCGCTGCAGAAACGGTTGCTACACGGAGCCCTGGAAAAGTGGCAACAGCGGGGCTAGAAACTTCCCTAGAAAACTAGATAGATCGGAGAAGAGGATGTGCCAGCGTGGCTTTCGGATCCTTCCCCGGGCAGCTCCTTCAGGGGCAGGCTCCTCGTTTAGGAACACAATGTCCTGCTTCCAGCTTGTTGCCTTGGTGTAAGGGAAAGCAGGCTGTGCTTCAGCCTCATCTTCAGCTTGATGCAGACACGTTACAAAGGAGGCTGTGTTTGATTATTGGGGCACTCTACTGCATCTGCTCTTCCTGCTCTTATATTTTTATAAGCAGAAACAGGACACATGTAGAATAACCTTTCCTCAGGTGTCTTTCTAACTCCTTACAGTCAGAGCTTTCCCAGCACTGAAATGGTGCAGAACTCTGCTGCAAAGCTGCCAGATGTGCTGTCCCAGTGTTGTGTCTTTATAGCTGCTTTTTAATACTGTACCATAATTTGATGGTGAAATCACAGCATTGTAGAGGCTACTTGTATTTCATTGTAAAATATATTGTAAAATATGAAAAGATTATTGGACCTTGCCAAGCTCCCCTCCCCACTCTCAAGTTAGATAAACATTCTGTTTCTACAGAAGGAAACAGAAACAGTAGTCATGTAAGCCTGGAAGTATTAGTTGTACTCTTTAGTGAATGATTACTGAATTTGAGTTAGACCGTGGTTGTGTTCTCCTTTTGAAGGCTCATTGACTTGGTCACTCTGAAAGGGCGGATAAAGGAGGAAAAAAAAGCAGTGGAAGTCCATGTGACCAGCATATTCCTGAGTATTTGTCTCGGGAAACCCTGCACCTCAGATTATCCTTAGATGTTGATAGTATAAGATTATGTGGTCAGGAGGAATCACTAAATTTTCTGTAGCAAATATAACGTGCTATAAAGAGTAATTTACGTAAAGACAGCAATGTTTTAACATTGAGAACACAGTTGATGTAAAAACTCACAAGGTTTACTTCTTAAAGGTGACCTCAGATTAAAAGTGGCTTAACCTTTATCAAATTTGATTAATATTACCAGCTAAATGTTATTCAGGTCAGATGCTTCTCACAGTATGTTATTTAATTAATGATTTTGTGTCAGGGTTTCACTTGAGGAAACTTTTGTTGTTGTTTGAAAGGCATTGCAGTGGCAGTACAAGAAGTTTGATGAACTTAGCTTTTATTCTCACTTGAATGTAGCTTCTGCTAATAGATTTAGAGACTGAAAAAGGAACAGTTGTATGTAAAATTATATGATTAGTTCACAGACTTGTTCAGTCAAACATTGAAACCTTCCTTATACTGCTGTGAGTGTACATTAAAATACAAAAAAATCTTATTTGATGGTAGTGCCCTGCATTAATTTGTATTTCATACAAGCAGTCTTAACTGAGTTGCGAAGAAGTTGAGAAACCTGTTATTGTGGCAGTAAGAGCACTTTAATCACATCCTACATTTCTTCAGAAACCGCTAAAGGTAATTATTAACTTCTTTTTTTTTTCTTCTATAGCAGTGCACCTGAAGGCAACAATGTTTTCCAAGCTAGCCCACTCTCAGACCATTGCTGTTCTCTGCCGGGGTGTTCATGCTTCCGTGAGATCTGCTACCTCCGTCGCCACTAAAAAAACCATCCAAGGACCCCCATCCTCTGAGTACATTTTTGAACGTGAGGCTAAATATGGTGCCCACAACTATCACCCGCTGCCTGTTGCTCTGGAAAAAGGAAAAGGTATTCCCTTCGGCTGGCCCTGGGGCTGCGGGGCCATGTCGTGTCTGTATAATGCTTTTGGCCTCGCTAATTCCTGCCTGTTTTTCTGTCGATTGAGGTAATTGATGAAATGAAGGCCTCTGTCAGAGAACTGGATCATTCTACATAAGGCTACCTGGAAAAAATAAACTCTCTAAAATGATTTATCTAAATGGAAATCTGAGAACTTTAATTCAGAATAACTCATTAATAGTTTTGAGCAACTTTGCTTCTTCTGTTCTCTCATTTGTGTGCAAAATTTGAACTTTGAGATGAACGTTTAATACTATATTACACTTTTATTCCTTGTGTACTGTTACTGTCTTCTAGCTTAATTTACTCTAACTTTTAACCATGTTTAAATAGCTTTTCTGCTCTGCAGATTAAATTCTCTTACTTTTCACAAAAACGCTATTATTCATTATCACAACAATTTTTGATTCTTCAGATCTGACAGTTTCTAAGTTCTGAAATCACTCAAGCTCTGTTCTTACTATTTTATGACCTGCTGTTTACTCAAAGCTCTCTTAAAGAAGTAATCTTCCCTATCATCATTATAGGACTCAAAACAGGAACTCTGAGGAAATGTAATTACTAACTTAGAGAAATTATATTTTTACAGGGGAACTGCTCCTTTCCTTGATTCCTGTTGGGCACTTATTTATACTCTACTAGCTTCTTCCTTATGCTGCTCTTGTCAATTGATTGTTTCCCAGTTAGACTGCCTAGGTGACCCTGCTTTTGTAGGGAGGTTGGGCTAGATGACCTCTAGAGGTTCCTTCCAACCTTAAGTATTCTATGATTCTATATCTTAATGAATAACGAAAACATAAGTTGCATTTGGGTAGGTTGCTGTGTACCTCTTAGCTTATACAGTCAGCATTAGCTCATGTTGTCTTTTATCTTGTGCATTTGCCTTACCTTTGCTTTTTTAGGTGTTTATGTGTGGGATGTTGAGGGCCGAAAATATTTCGACTTCCTGAGTGCTTACAGTGCTGTTAATCAAGGCCACTGTCATCCAAAGATCGTCAACGCTCTGAAAGCTCAGTCCGAAAAACTGACCCTTACCTCTAGAGCATTCTACAATGATGTACTTGGTGAATATGAGGAGTATGTCACCAAAATGTTCAATTACAACAAGGTTCTTCCAATGAACACAGGTAAAAAAAGAAAAATCTCCATTTTATTTCTGGTCTGTGAGAGCCAACACTTGTAATGTTTGGTCCTGCCTCAATGGTTGGTTTCACATAAAAATGGCATAATGGTATTGCTTTCTGTTTCAGGAGTGGAAGCTGGAGAAACAGCCTGTAAGCTGGCTCGGAAGTGGGCATACACTGTGAAAGGAATTCCAAAATACAAAGCAAAAATTCTTTTTGCAGGTATGTTAAGTGAAAGATGCAAATTGGTAATGAGACAAGAGAGTTCTACTCACTGGCTGTAACACTGTGTCTCCTCTGACTGTGGGGATTATTGTGCAGCACTCCTAATGTTTGTTTATTTTTTCTGAAGGTCTATGTAAAATGTGATCCTCAATGTCTTGGCAACATGAGCTAAGATGCCAACTTTTTGAAGGGTTTTGTTTACTCAGAGATGCCTGCAGTTGATAATTCTGATTAAAAAATACTTCTGTGTCTCCAACAGTCTTTGCAGGACCTTAAGGTTCTGTAAATGCTCCCTTCTAAATTGTGCAGTTCAGTCTGAGATATAACCTGCTAAATTTGTTAACATAATATTATGCATATCGTTCTAGTTACTCAGATCCATTAATACCAAATTTAACCTTAAATTGTTGAAGTGACTTATAGCCCCTGTGGTGGTGTTTGTTTGTTTTGATACCTTCCTTGTGAACTGTATAGGGAAATTACTGCTAGCCCCACAGTCAATTCTGCAGGTGGAAAAACTCTGCTTCCCTCTCATGCTTTCCTTACTGTTTTTATTCTATATTTTTAGGGGTACTCCAGAAGTTGGCCTTATCCCAGTAAAGGCACATTGTAATCTTGATCTTGCTTTGAGGGTAGCAGTAATTTTGGTAATAATGGGACCCTGGAAAGTCCTGATTATGGGTGCTATACTTCCTGCCTTCACTTATATACTCTGCTTGGCTGCAACACAGAGAAGTTACCTGTGACTGAGGAGACCATTGTGTTTTGCTAAAAAATAAGTTTATATATTAGTGTTCTTAAACTTAGTATTTTTTATTTATAGGTGATTTTTTTAAAATCAATAATTCTACTATTGTTGGGATTCCTAATAAATCTGACTAAATACTGATTTCTGTTCGCTACAGCTGCAAGGACAGTTTCTGATTCTTGGTACCCACAGTGGCTGAACCATAAACTGTCATTAGATAGCACTTAGGCTGAAATTCAGAGTTAAATAGTGGATCGTGTTTTCTAGGACCAATTATATATATTTTTTCACTTTTGGGACTTGTTTAAACAGATATGTTTCTTCCTCCTTCGCATTAGTCAACTTTTGCTCATTAGTGAGTTAATATTTCATCAGTGGTTTTCCATCTTGATAATCTGGATATGCAATCATTTCTTATGATGTCATTCCCTTAACCATAATAATTCATTGGAAAAGGTAGTAAACCTCTTCTCGTGGGAGCTCAGCATTTTGGTAGAAAAAGGCTCTTTTTAGTAGCTTGAAAAAAAAAAAAAAGAAGACTACACATCAGATGGCATAGGTGCTGTGCTGGGCAGTGGGTCCTCAAACCTCCTTCGTCTTGATAAGAACCTTGTTATTGATTAGCAGGGAGTGCACCGATTTAACTGGAATATTGAAAATAGTAGATCCTGCTTTGTCTTGGTGATAGTTGTTTCTTAGCCATTAACTGATGTTTCTCTATGAAACAGTGCAATCTTATAATATTTAAACAATATGAATGTTTTATTTTGGAACTTTGAAATGCTTATAGTTTTTTTAATTAAAATTTAGATTAAAGCTTAATTGAAGTTTTTAAAAACATATATTTTATTATTATTTTTTAAATTCCTAAGTTCAGAGTGGTATTTGCTTTCTTCCTGCATTTAATGAGTATTATTTAGATAATATCTCTTTTTAGAAAAATGTGTAGTACTTTCCTGCCTGCATTATTTTCAGTGTCTCAGATTACTAACAAAGCTTACAGAAAATTTGTGCACTTGCCAGCTCATATTGTATAATTTTCTCTTGCTTTTCTAGTATGCTTTTAATATAGCTATGCTATATGAAAATATGCTTTTATACGCACATTTTGTATGTAAATATGCCTTTAATACGATCTTTTTGTAGGATTAATGCAAAATGCTAACAATTGACAGAAGGATGCACATGTTATACTCCTCCTAAAATACATTACCAACTGCAAAGCATGATTTTTAATAACCCTATAAACTCTTTCAGTTCTTACTTTTGTATCATATACCCGCCTGTCAACTGTCTTAGTTGAAAATACATCATAGCTTGTTGGCTAAATGCTCGGGAATTATCTTTTTTTCTAGCTGGCAACTTCTGGGGCAGAACGATGTCTGCTATCTCTAGTTCTACTGACCCCTCCAGTTATGATGGCTTTGGACCCTTCATGCCAGGTTTCGAGGTCATCCCATACAACGACCTACCAGCTCTTGAGGTATTCTCTTATTCCTTTTAATAAATCATTTTACACTGTCTTTCCAGTAAATATCAAAGCAGCAAAATTGAAAAATCTATCCTTTGAAAAGAGTACTTAAAGAAATACCTCCCTAGACACATAAAAGGAATATGCATATTATAATTTCTTATAGGAAATGTATGTGAATTATGTATTAGTCCTGATGTTGCTGCAGAATATAAAAGGAAAACCATGCAATGCATTCTATCATCTCTCACATCATTAAGATGTTCCAAGTGTAACTGAAGAACAGCAGGTATCTGAATTATATTACAGTTAAGTAGAAAACATTCCAGAGTTGGGACCTGGATTCCGAAGCTAAATCCTTTGAATGATTTTATTTCTTGGCTCTCTTGGACCTCTAAGCCTTTTAAGACTTGATGGTGCAAGACTCCATCTGTAGAGTTTGCTCTAAGATGACAAAATTGTTCTGGAGAGGCTCCATTCTTTTTTTCTTAAGGTTAACTGGGGTAGCATTGAGCAATTGTTTGTCTTGTATGGGGTAATGCAAGCTGAGTGTAAGGTTCTGAACTGATCTGATAATCTCCTTGCTAGGTTTGCAGTTCTTAACGTTTCTAATTTCCTGAGCAAGCACAGCAGCTAATCTTTCAAAACGGATGGTGACATAAGCCTCTGTGTTGTGACTGCAATGTCACCAATGCTACTCATGCCATTAGAGCCCTTTGAGACAGAAAACCAGGATTAGAGCTAGGTTCTACTACCTATATTAATTTCCATTTTTTTTTAGTTCATTTGAATAACAGTTTTTATTTCTCTCCTTCCTCCTGTGTACCATTCCTTTTCAGCGGGCACTTCAGGATTCCAACGTAGCAGCTTTCATGGTTGAGCCCATTCAAGGGGAAGCTGGTGTGGTTGTTCCTGACCACGGGTACCTCACGGGAGTGCGGGACCTCTGCACGAAGCACAATGTAAGGAATTCACTGTGGCAAGGTGGCTTAAAACCACCTGCTCTGTTTACTGGCTACATCTGCAAGGCATAGACTTGATGCACCCTTTAAAAATTTTCTCTCATTTTGAAAATGGAGAATTAATATGTATTTTTTGTCCTCCTATAGTGAGGGCACACTGAATTAGACTTGGGTTCAATGTCTCTGGAAGGGGGAAAATGTGTTTATTTGTATTTCTGTGTCCTTCAGTTCTCACTGTTTATTGCTTCCTAAGCAGGCTCCTTCCCTTCCTACTTCAGGACCAAGTTGGTCAACTTCTCCCCCAGGCCTAGGCCATCTCCTTTGTAAATGTAAGACAAAAGGTCTGCCAACCTTTGACTTTTTATTCTCTTAGTGAAGCCTGTGTGATTTAAAAATTAATAGCCTTTGTTCCAGTAGAACTTCTTGATTCTTAAATTGAAAGTGCTACCCACAAACCCTTCCAGATTTTCAGAGGAAGGTATGAAAATACAATCAATAAAATTGGCTTCCATATTACAGCAGTTCTTATGTCTCATGAAAAATAAGAGATATTTTTATAAATGATAGCACATGACGATAGTTTGCAAATTAGGGAAAGGCAACCAGGAACTTGGACCTAGATTCTAAAGACCAGACTACAGAATCAGCACAGTCACTACAATGGCCTTTTCCAGAAGTTTCCCAAGGTCAACTTCCTAATGATGTACTGTGAGTCAAGACAGACAAACTACATTTTTTGGAAACCCCACTCACGGCTGTGTTGCAAATGATTCTGTTTAAATAGATTGTGTGGTGCTTGCCTTGTGTAGAAAATATCTTTATGCTAAAGATGTCAGAGAGAGATTGCTGTACAGGACAGTATGTTCACTCACCAGTAGTCTGACATTTCATAGAATATGTATTGTCCAGGAGCTTTGGAGGGGTAAAGAAAGTGTAATCTAACTGAGAGGTCTTTCAGTTACTGTATGTGACTCTGCTGTATTGTTTACTGCTATGATGAAAGATCATGGTCAGAATTAGGTATGGAAATGAAAGTTGTTTTCTCTTACATATGGATTTTTCTTCTTTTTATCTCTGTAAAGGTTCTATTTATTGCTGATGAAATACAGACTGGTCTAGCCAGAACGGGGAAGATGCTTGCTGTGGACCATGAAAATGTGAGACCTGATCTAATCCTTCTTGGAAAGGCCCTTTCTGGTGGCTTATATCCTGTGAGTAATAATATTGATTCATTGAATCATATAGGTGATTAATATTGCAAGTCTATAAATTGAAAGACAAAACAAACTCCTTGCATGTTGCTTTTGTAAAGGGGTGTTTACAAGAATTAACTGTGATTTATGATCCACATAGTCCAGCCTGTGAAAGGTGCATATAAGAAAGATGAAATGTGTAACATTATGGTGTAGCTAAAATGGCTGTGTGCTATAGTGAGCTTTCTGTATTGATACTCCTTTAGCGAGAATGGCAAGTTACTAGATCATCTTCTCAGGTTGGTAGGGGCTGTTTCTTTTGCTTGTCTGTCTGTTTTTTAGCTGTTGTTGCTTGAATTAACTAATTAACTTGCTATATCATGCGACAAATTTCTAGATTAATTTTGAAAATGGAGATAAAATATTAAAAGCGTATTTCTGAACCAGTAACATTGTTTCACTTGTTCGGGGTGCCCACATTACTTTCTTCTTTTTTTTTAATCCTCTTAGAGTGAATTAAATTCCTGCTGATGATTAGACCAGGAGTTACAGCCTGACCTAAATTATTTTGGCCAGCCGAAGCTCTGAGTTCATAAACAGCATATTGAATCTTCAATTTTTGAAATAATATTCTGTTTGGCAGAATGCCTCTCAGCTGTGCTTAGAAGTCATATATTGTGCTTATAGCTAAGTGTTTTGGCAGGATAGTGTTGGATTAGGCTCCTATGTGATTGTCAGATATGTGCCCCTCTATACAGAGCTGGAATGCAAATGTAGTTCCCAGCTTGGGCGATAAATTCCATTTACAGTTTCCTGAGCACTAAGGAAAAGGTTGCTTCAGAGAGATTTAATTTTAATCTTCTAAAAATACATAAATGAAATGGCTGAGCTTTCCATTTCAGGTCTCGGCAGTACTGTGTGATGATGAGGTTATGCTGACCATTAAGCCTGGGGAACACGGATCTACGTACGGAGGGAATCCGTTAGCTTGCCGCGTGGCCATCGCAGCGCTGGAGGTTGGTGTGCTTGTGTCCCAAGGGAAACAGTGGCATGCTGGCAACGATCATAATTTCTTAGCTTAAACAAATGGAGGTTTTAGTTGTGCTATAAAAAGAAATCTAGCTTTTGGTGAGATTGGAAAATTGGCAGTGATTAGCTGTCTGCATTTGTATTACATGACAAAGCAAATTCTAAGGTCTTAATTGGAATTGTGGCTCAATTTCTGTTTATTTTATTATTCTAATGTCTTAAATGACTTTTTTTTTCCAGGGAAGATTTCAAGGTACTTACTTAAATACAGTAAGATAATTTCACTAAGACACTTCTAAATTGATTTATTTTACTGTACCATATCAAAGAGGCTGCTGCTCTGTGAGCTTCATAACACATAGCTGCTGGAGCTCAAACAGAAGGTAGTGAAATATCTTGTCAAGAGTCCATATCTTAATCATTTCGTAACTGCATAATCTTATTGAATGCAAGTCACTCAAAAAGCATCATTATTGTGCAGTGTATAGACTTGGACAAGCTCACAGACAACTAAACCTCAAGTGTAACATTTACTTGTACATAATGATGAATAAAAAACAGCATCAAATAAAAATTCAAGGAAATTTATGTTTCTAGTAAACATGAGAGAGAGCAAAGGCTTGATATTTGTCAGGAAAGAGCCGCCTTTGCAGTGACACTTGGAGTGAACAGCTTGTTTAATGCCTAATATCATGTCCAGTGTTGGAAAGGATGAGTAAAACAAATGCACTGCCCTTCAGCTGACTGTAGCTCTAACTTCCTCCTAGGTAATTGAAGAAGAAGACTTGGCTAAAAATGCAGAAGTAATGGGTAACATACTGAGAAATGAGCTCATGAAGGCACCATCTGATATTGTAACTTGTGTAAGAGGAAAAGGACTATTAAATGCAATTGTAATTCGGGAAACCAAAGGTAAGAAAATATAACCAACAGCAGAATCACAGCATGAAAAAACAAGGTTTAAACTTAAATTGAAGGAATCGTTGTGGAGTAGAGAGTTGGCTTTTTGCCACCGTGTTTGGTTTCAGATCTTGGCTATAATACTGTAGTACTTACTGAAAATGTGTTCAGGTGTCTCTGTCCTATTAAAGTATTTTTTTTCCCAAATTAAATACATATATATACACACATATATATGTATTTTAATCATAATGTTCAAACCTGATGGTGAACCTGGCTGCCAGGAGATGTTTTTTTACCTGTGGAAAACTGGACTTGCCATGTCTGGAAAGCTAACCTTTGTCAGACCGTAGGATTGGCTTTCTGGCATTTCAGGCATCTCTTCTGCTTTGCTGCCCAGATTGGTTATTCCAGGGGAGTTAGAACAGTATAATGAATACAGTAAAGTAAAAGGAAAGAAAAAGACAATGACTAAGAAGAGGTTTCTAGGGATTAACACCTTGAAGTATACCAGAATATGGCTTAAAAGCTAGAGCAGACATTTATTTTTGTCATGAATATGCTAAGTGGCAAAGTGCTGCAGGGAGGTGTAACTTCCTAAGATGTGCACATGATGCACACAAATTGAAGCATAAAAGCAACCGTACTGCAAGTCCTGTTGAGATTTCCTCTTACCTCCCCTTTGCATTTTCTTAGCCACATATTGCTAGATCTGGAAAACTTTCTGCTGCAAAGGAGCAAAACTCCCTGTGCTGGTGGCAACCTCCTCTGTCCCTTCAGACCTAGCGCAATTTAGCAGCTATCTCGCCTCTCCCACTGCTGCTTGTGCCTGGGGAGCTCTTCAGAACTGCCTGCCTCCTTATGAGGAGGAACATACTATATTTAACCTTTTCATTGCCACATAGGAAGCGATTTGCCCATCTCCACTGTAATGTAAACATCTCATTTGTTTTTTTCCCTCTCCTCTCCCCTGTCTCTGTCTCCTTTCCCTGGCACTGCAGACTGCGATGCCTGGAAGGTTTGCTTGCGGCTCCGGGATAACGGCCTTCTGGCCAAACCTACCCACGGCGACATCATTCGGCTGGCCCCGCCGCTTGTCATTAAGGAGGATGAAATCAGAGAGAGCATCGAAATAATTCATAAGACCATTCTGTCCTTCTGAACACACGGCTCTTCGAGTATCTCCGCTGACGGATCCAAGGTGGTGTGTTGAAATACGTGCTGGGGAGGCCGCTCTTGATGCAAGCATCTTTCATTCCTTTTATCTAAGAGGACTTAACTCCTTAAAATTTAGCCATGTCCTGTAATTATATTTGATCTGAGGAAAATATATCATGATTCTAAAGAGCTTCCAATCTTGAAATGTGTGGAAATGAAGTGATGAGGTTCTGTTCACTGAACACTTGAGTCAGAATGTTTGAGGAGAGATATATGTAGAAAGTTGTTTAATTATTGCAAGTCTTGCCCAAAGTTTAAAGTGTAATTTATATATATTTTAATAAGAGTGGTCATGCACTCCCACAGAACTCCCCAAAACTTTATATTTGACAGTTTTGCGCCTCAGCAAGATGTCTGTAGGACAGAAGCACTTGTCATTATGGTTGAATTTTTGTTTCTCATTTGTAGCTAGAAAAACCTTCTAGCACAGAAGGTGTGACAAACTGGATGTTATGCTGGTGAGCTTGAGGAGCATCAGGTTATGTTCTGTATGCAAAATGTTTTGATTGTATAACATGCGTTGCTGTTTTCAAGCCTGTTCTCAGTGCTTGGCTTTACAATCTGTAAAGCAGATCTGAGCGTACAGATCTGTTTTCATGGCTTTAAAACTTTCTATAATCTAGATATTTGCATTAAAACATACGTTGCATTAAAACAATTAATGTGTAATTCAGACCAACAGCGTTTTGAAAAGGAGCGAACCCGGTAGTCTTGCAGCAGACTCCAGCCAGAGTCCCATCAAACACCGGTACCTTTGCAATCCAGGTGTTTCTGACTGTCGTTACACAGCTTTTGCTGTGGTTCTTTTTCAGGATTGGCACTTCTGCACCCTCGTGCTTTTGGCTGTTGCCAAGTACAGTGTTAACCACGTGGAGGTGGCTGCTGTTCCTGCACCAGGCTGTTGCTTTATGTTTATTCGCTGAGTGAGTTTCTGAATGCTGTGGTTATGCAGCATAATTCCAATTATAACTGAATAAGAAACTGAGAGAAACCTTAATGTAATGAGCAGCTGCATCAGCCTTTCGGAGAGCAGGAGCTAGACCCCATCCTAAATCCTTCGCAGCTCAAAAGGTGACTTTTATAGAACAATAGGGCGAGCAAGGACCTGAAGTTGTTTCTCTTGCTGTGCTTTAAACTCACTTTTCCTGTCCACCAGGGCCACCTCCTCCACCTGGAGAACAGGCATTGCCTCTCCATACAACAGTTTTTTTGCATACCTACAGGTTGTTGTTATTCCTGCTTCAATCATTTCTACTTCTTTGGGTGAAATCCTGCCTCTTTCCTGATAGGTAACAGTTTATGGAGCCCTTAGTCATCCTGCTGTTCCCCTGTGCTCTAGTGCTCCAGCTGCGTCCTCACTGCTGCTGAGCAGAGCAGGATTAGTTGCTGTGGCTTGGATGCTCTCCTCGGTTCGTGCCCAGTATTGTGGTTTGGATTTTCCTGCAGGAATGTGGTATTTCTGTTCTGTGTTCAGCATGTGCTGCCAGACTCCCTTTGACACCAAGTGGTCTGAAGAACAGCACTGAAGATGGTTTCTCCCACAGTTTTTACTTGTGTAATAAGCAGGAAAAATGTGTGTGTCAAGTTCTGTGGTGCTCCTGCCTGTTTATTTTTACCCTCAGACTGGTTCTCTGGCTTCTGAGAATTGCTTTGGTCTCTACTCTTGTTGCCCTACCTACTTTGTGGTTGGAGCCTTACTAGCCAAGGACTGCTCCAAATTCCTCTCTTTCCCAGCAGAGCACTGCTGGCTGATTTCCAGGCTCTCCAGTCATCCCATGGATGTTACCTGAATCCCATCCCCTTGGCAAACTTGGGAAAATCAACATATGTAATGCCTTGAATGCCCGTATTTAATATTTGGGGAATGGAGGCATCTCCATTCCCAACCCAAAGGGATCCAGAGCCACAGGCAGGTTGGTGGCACGGCCACCACGCGTCGGAGCGGCCTGCAAGCTGCAGGGTTGCTCGTTTGGCCTAATTACAGCCTAGCTGTGAGAAGAAGCACAGAGTTACACACATTGCCTTGGGAGCAAAGAGCACAACCTAGAGCTGGCTTTCCTGCACGCTAACCCAGTCAGCAGCTAACGTCCTCCTCAGCAACAACCCGAAACCTTCCAACGAGATGGCAGGAGGAGCTGGGAAAGCCCAAGGAAACGTCCAGCTGCTCCCGAGCTGCTGACAATGCTGTCAGAGAGGGACCTGCCTTCACCAGGTCCTGGGTTTGGGGAGGGAGCAGGCAAAGGAAAGGTTCACTTCATCACATAAAGTGAGTTTTGGGATCTTTAAGCAAGCACGTGGTGAGTGGGATTTGGCCACTTTTCAGCAATGCTGCTTCAAACTCAATTACAGCTGCTCGTATAACCAATGTTCCTGTAAATCAGTCTCTGCTTTTGTTGTCTGGGATTTTAATTAGCCTTAGAAGTTTTCTTCGGGGCTTTTATTACCAAAAAAATGTAGACAATTAAAGTGCCTTTACCTGCTCGGTGCCAGAAACGCGGCGCTTTCGGGCTTGTGCTTGTGTTACATATTGCTCAAGTGCATAATGGCTCTGCTGAAAGTTTCAGTTTCAGGCAAAACTGAAAATCATTTGCACAGTAATGTAATATATGCTATGAATACATACTCTGAAATGTGCAAAGAAAATACACAGGCTATTTCATAAAACATTGTGAGATAGATTTTTGCTTTTTTTTTTCCACCATAACTAGAAGAAGCAGAGAAGTGAGAAAAACAAGCACAGAAAATGCCCTTCCTGTATCTTCCCAGTACTTTTCCTAGTGCTTCTTGCTTTGTATTAGAGATGACTCTGTGGAAATGACTTTTCTTTGTTGATGCCTTTTTCCTGGTATAATTGAAATTTATATTTAAAATGGTAACTTGAAAGATCTGAATATTTAAGCAGATTACTTACCCTAATGCTCTAGGTCTCTTTAACAAGAGCTACACAGCATTAACATTTGCCAAAGCTGTATCTGCAAAATGTTGCTTTAAGGGCTCGTTTGTGAAAGCTTCATCTCTCTGCATTATATTGCCTGCATTTATTTCTGCAAAGTAACTTTGGATGTTTGTTTACACCAGGTATAGCACGTGAAATGCTTCTTTAAATGAGTAGTGACTCTGCATTGAGTGGCAGGTAGCCTAAGTTCCTCGGAGCAGCCTTGGATTTCAGTGCAAGGTTTCTTTGCAGGAATAATGCACAATTGTGCTAGGTGCCTTGGCACTTTGGCAAGGGAGGTGCATATATTTTTTGGCATGAAATCATGGAATATACACACTGTCAGGAAAAAAAAATACTCTGTTTTTGCATAAATGTAAACTTAAGTTTTAAAGGCACTACGTGTAACAGTGAAGAGAGACGGAAATGTGTAAGGGGAGGTAGGAAACAATGCAAGTTTTCCAGCAGTCCTGGGAAACATGCTTGTGGTGTTGTCCTTTATCTGGGGATCTTTCCAGCCTCAGAAACATGGATTCATGTCATCAAACAGTATTCTCTAAAGTTAAAACTTAGCAAAATAAATTGCTTGCTTTAAAGGAATTAAACGCCTACTGGTCATGACCTGGTGAAGAACTGCACATCTTGAACCTGTTAGAAGTTTCCGTGATGAAGCAATCTCTATTTTGTCTTTCAACAACAATGTTAGTGGTTTAGCTAAGTAGAAAAACATGCCTTAGCTGTCTTTCATGTTTTTGGCAGTCGCTGTTGCTTGTTCACTTCTCATCTTTTCTGTCTTTTGGCAGCAGATGGAGCCAGAAGCTCAGCTTTATGCTCAAAACTCGCTACTGGGCGCAGAGTTCTGGAGCGTCGCTCCTGAGGGTTTGTTTTCTGTCTTCGCTTGTGCAGAAAGTGGCACAAACTTCAGTCCCATCTCTAGGAGCTACCTCAATGTGTGATTTACAACGTGTGACTTGTGCCTTGTTAGGGCTGTGAAAAGAATTCCTGTGCCTCTAGTGTGACAAATCCCCTGTAATTTGTAGCTGTCAAATGTGACTGACAGGGACGTGGGAAAGCAAAACAGAGGTTTTTCTTCTCAATGCACTGAAGTAGAATGGATCAGAAGGTGGAAGGTTGAGAGGCAAGTTTGAATGTTACTTTAAATTAGGAAATTCCTTTCCAGGGGCCTCCCTGCAGTGCTGCAGTGCGGGGTGAGAGGTGGCCTGTTGGGGTTCCTGCATCTGTGCTAAGTGACGGGGGCAGCTTGTAGCAGTGCTGGAGGGGTCGCAGGGACCTGCTGCACGGGCGGGAGCGAGCGGGGACAAGGAAAAAGTGCAGAAAATGCTTAAAATGTTCCTCACTTCTTTCAAATGCGAGCTATATGCTTTTATTTGCACGTATAGAGCAGCCTTCCTGCATGCTGCAGCCCCGTGTGCTGAATGCTGCCGTGGCCCACGTGAGACGTGGCCATAACGAAGCCTTTTGTGTCCTTGCCCGTCTGCTTGTGCTCGCTGGGGAGCTCTGAGCAGAGGCCCTGCCGGCTGGAAAATCCCTGCCTTGTTATCGGCACTAGTCCAAACAAGAGGAGAAACCGCCTCCCACGGCCTCACATCAAGTCCTATAAATTTCCTGTGATTTAGGCTATGTATGAAGGCCCTGAAGAGTCCTGACCTTTTGCATAGCACAGTAAACCAAACAAAGTCCTGGACCTTGGATGAACTCCCAGTCCTTCCCTAGGGCCTGACGCATGGGGGACCTAAGCCTCAAGTTGGTTAATACCGTCATTCAGGATAGATGTGGAATGAGAACCCGGAAAGGCGGGCAGACATACACCACTTAACTTGAAAAAACAGGCTGAAAAGCAACATCTGGGTGGATCTTTGCAGCAGGGACTGAGAGGGCAGCAAGTGCCAGGTAGGACTGTGCTGAAGGAGCTGCCAAGCTCCCGTAGAAGCTGTGGAGTTTTCCTTAATGTTGGAAAGAGCCTTGAGACCATAGAAGAAGAACCACACAAGCACTTACCCTTATTAATGGCTGTGTCCGTAGCTCTCTGTGACTAGAGCATTTATTTTCCTGTATTGCTGTGTAGTCTTCCATATGTTTTATCCTTAATGACAATGAGAGAGATGCTGCTGTGCGCAAATGCTATTTCTGAATTACTTGATGTTTCAGAAGCTTGTGTTTTTAGGATATGTGGATATTGCAGTGTTCCAGGAATGGCCATTCTTTTCCACCCTGACAGAAGCAGAACGTATGAAGAAAGCTGAGAGTTTTGGCTGCTCTCCACTCGAGCAAGCCCCTGTTTCTGCCACGAGTGACCTGGCAGCCCCTGCTCACTGCCTGTAAATGATCATCCTTTTGTGCAGCCCTAAACACCGCTGATAAGGTGATTTCCACAGGGACCCTCCAGCTCTGTCATCTCAGCAGGGTACAGTTTATTTGTGGAAACCCATGAAGTGCTGTAAAGAGGCAGAAAAAAAACAACGCCTTTACATAAACTGACACGCAAACTTTAGTCTGAGCTAAGCATCATGTGGAAAATGATTAATCATATTGCCCTGCAGCTGCATAACTAGTGTTTTCATGGTGGAAGTGGGGTGAAGCTGATGGCTCTGGCTTTAGGAACCTGCTGCCATAGAGCTCACCCTGAGGCTGACCAGAAACTAAGCTGAGGAAGGGGGCGTCTGGGGCTGCATTTAACAAAGGGGTGGAAAGAAAAAAGATAGGGAAAATGATGCTTTTATGTGGGCAGCTTGACCCGAGGGGCTTTGCTGCCGTGTCCCCGTGGGCAGAGCTGCGTCAGCGGGAGGGTTTGTGGTGTCTAGACTGCGCTCAGCGTCATGCGGCTGGGGCGCCAAGGCCTGCAGATCTCGTGTGCTCGGCAGCAGGAACCGCTCCGCTGCGTCAAGGTGAAGGTCGGGGCGAGAAAGGGAGCGAGGTTTGCGTGGAGTTAACCTTGGAGAGCACAAAAATGAAAACAAGATTAAAGCTGCCCTTCCTGTGCAGCCGTTCAGTATCGAGGGGAGGGTATCTGCCTCATTAAGGATGTTAGAGGGATGCGGAGAGTGGCTTTTCCAAGAAAAGCTGATTCTTGCTAGCTGATTGCATTGCGTCTTCCCTAGAAAAACCCTCCTTCTGAAAAGGCCTCTTCTTCATGGCGCTGTGTGTAGATGAAGCGAGATGATTTTATTAGTGAGATCACATAAAAGGACTTCCTAAGATGATAACACCCGACCAGCTCTTGTGTAACCTCTGCAAACATGAGTCACGGGGATGCATCTCGCTGCTCAGCTTCATCTCCTGCCCTTGGGTTTTCCGGGAGAGCCCCTGGGTATTTCTGGCAGTGGTGCAGCTCCCTCCCAGGAGGGACCAAATGCAGAGAGTGGACGAGGTCTGGGGGAAGAGCAGGACCTTCTGAGAAATACTGAGGTCTGGCCCGCCTCAGGGGAGAGTCCTTCAGCTTGCTCTTCTCTAGAACTGGAGCTTTGGAGCTTTGAAGAAAGTGCTTTTAGAGTGACCAGGTAAGGTTGGGAAATGATCAGTTGCTACTTGAAAAAAAAAAATAATGGGGATGTAAAATCATGGAATAACAGGGTGGGAGGAAACATAATCACGGAGATTGCCCAAGAGAGCTGAAGAGGCTTTGCACGAACAGAAACAACGTGCAGGCAGTGAGGGTAGATCTGAGCCCCTTTCCGCCCATGCTTTCCTGCTTAGAGCTCTCTCCCACAAGCCACACCAAAAATTCCCCTTTGCGCAAGGGGATGCGGAGCATCATTTCCCAGCTCATCCCTCTCCTGCCCATGTTTGGTTGTGATTCCTTGCTCTTATCACCCTGTGTTGGAGAACTCTTGGTAAAGACGTAGCTCAGTCTCCCCTCGCGCTTTCCTTAAGGTGGAGCCATCCAGGTTTTTGGCTCTTCCTGCCGACCTTGTGCCTTTGGACAGTTCCGTTCACAGGTCCGTTGCTCTCCACCGTGCACCTTCGCACTGTGTGTATTCTCCATAGACATCCAAGCAGGGCATTTGCCTCCTTTTTTTGCAACATCATGACTCATATCCCCCTTGTAACCCATTACAACCACCCATGGCTGTTTTTCCATTGCATGTTAATGCAATAGATGACTCCCACCCAAACGTCAGATCTGCTTCTTGTCCCTCCTGCTCTCTCTTTGTCCAGTTTCTCAATATCTGGCTGAATTTTATCATCAACAGTCTACAAGGTTCCTCTTCCTCCTGCTTGGGGGTTAAGGAGAGCACTGGACAGGGCCAGGTGCAGGACAGACCCTTGCTGGCTTCTTGCTCCCTCTTTGCCAGCGAGCTGCTTTCTCCTGACTGTTTCCTCAGACTTGCACCTAATCCTGCACCAGTTTCACGTCTAGTTTTGAGACTGCCACATGGGACAGCAGCACGAGCCTTCCCAGTAAAAAGATCTATGCCTACTGCTTTTCCCTTATTCATGAGTCCTGCCAATCCGATATGGTCAAGACTAAAACTGTTTTGACATGATATTTTCTTGATAAATCCCCCCTGCCTGATAAGCATAATCTTGCCTGAGCTGTGAGTTTTCTCAAAGGTGGGGTATGAAGCATCAGAGCATCTTTGAATAGTAATATTGAAAAGATAAAAAAGAAAAAAAGACCAAAGCAGCTAGAGACTAGACAATTAAGTTCAGTCCAGCTTGTAGAAGAAAAGTTTTGAAATGCAGGAGGGAAATTCGTCACTGGGAAAGGTTGAAGATTATTAACAGAAGGTGACCACTGCTCATTTACTAATCACCAAACTCCAAGCAGACAATTAACATTAAGGACACATCATACCACCATGGACAACCACTAGCCCATATTTTTGTATCCCCCAGCCACCATCTCGTAATTACTGCTGCAAGTCAGAAATTCAAACAGCTGTTGGCAAAGGCATTTTTCAGAATACTAAAGCATCTCACGTTGCCTGTGCATCAGCTGAGGGACTTGTGTGGAGGTGGGGAAAAAGAAAGCAATTTGTAGACTAAATCAGCACATATATTGCAGTAAATCTAAGCCAGATGGTTAGTGTCCCATTCAGATTCTTCAGGTGAAAAAACACCTTCCATTCACCAAAACCTCTGTTATGCAGTGAACTCCTAAAATACCTATTTTGGATGTCCTATTTCCTGGGTAAAACAGCCTTTTTCTAAATAGGGGGTCCAAGAAAGTGTCTCATGTCCTTATTTGTTTGAGAAACAGCCTTTTTCAAGGCAGTGAGGCCTAACGCCTGAGGGCCCTCTTGGAGCCTCCTCTTTATGTGGGGCCTGGTGAGGAACGGCCTGCGACCTCAGCTCCCTTTGCCTGGTCCATTCCTAACGCTTGGAGCTTCAAAACACATGAAGTGTCTATGAGGATGAAGTGTATGAGAATATTCTCTAGGAAATTTGCAGGCGAATTCCACAGGTGGGCTATGGGAGCACCCAAGATGCTGACTAGGCCTGTGGTTCACAGCTCTCAGCGTGGCTGTGGTTGCTCCTGATGGAGGACAGCAGCACCGGCCCAGTTCACCACAGAGCAGCTCCCCTTGGCCGAATGCAGCCCTGAGCAGACGGTGCTGCTCCTTGGCTGTGGCTATTTGCCTTTCCCTGTGTCCATGTTACAGCACAGGCTGCTTTTTTCTGCCCTATCTTACTAAGATCGCTGCAGCACAGTCTCTGCAATGAGTCCTCTTCATGACCATCTCCCTAATCTGGCGTCACTCTGTGCAATCAGACTCATCCGTATCCCTTGGGAGATGTGCTCTGAAGCCTGGCAGCCTGGGACACCTTGCAGAGGACTTGGTCCTTGCAGAGCCTTTGCTCTGCCCCGGGTGCCTTGGACCTCCATTTGAGCTCCCTATCTCCTGGTATTGTTTCTGTTAGTAAAACAATTAGAGGTGTATTTGCTGAGGCTTAGGTAAAAGCCCAGAAGAAAATACGATACTGAAAAGCGGGACAAATCCTTGGCTAGCCCAGCTTTGCCTGGAAAATACATTTGTAGATGTTCGTTGAGCTGATGTCCAGTCTTTCTTGCAATAACTTAACCCTCTCTCGGCCAGCTCAGCTCTCTGAATGAATGTGTCTGGTGTCCTCACGGACCAGAGACCCGAGCCAAAATATAAGCGTAGTCGATGGAGCATGGCCAGCAGTTGACACACAGGCTCTTTGCAGCCCTTGCCCTGCCTGGCAGCCTCTCCCAGTGTGACACCTTCTCCAAAGGAGCTATTTCAGGCTCGGCTGCTCTGTCTTTGCTCAAGTGACAAGTAAAATGTCTTTAATCCTCTGTTGAGGTTTGTAGCCGTCCGCGCAGACCCATTTGCACAGAGCTGGAGCAGTGCAGACACGCGGCGCTGGCCTCTCCGCTTTGGACCGACATCACTCAAGGCCTTTTTGAGTGTATTATTAGGAAGATGCCTAACGTAGGGGAAGAGCATCCTGCCCTGCGTGCTTTGAGGCCAGCGCTGCTTCCAGGACCCTGCGTGTTCCCTGCTGCTCCGCATCCGGATCCAAAGCGACGCTGTCCCTGCTCCGCACTGCGGGATATGAGGGCTCAATAAGCATGTGCCATCAGCCCCTCTTCCCTGGAAGATTTCTGGCTTCTGGGAGGACATGATAGAGTCAGACGCACTCACGAAATGTTTGCTGGTGCATCTGTGATCACCTGCACGTATTTTCATAGGGGTGGTCTGGCTGAAAAAGCGAAGGATTCCAGCAGGTTTAGCTCTCAGGCACCTGTGGAATTAAATAAGTCTATGCCACAAGTACTACAGTGATACCCTGAGAAGTTGTAGGCAGATGTTAGAAATGAAACACTGCTTTTCCAAGGCTTGCCAGCTTTCCATGTGCTTTAGAAACATAGAAACCATCTGTAGTGTTTGTGGTTGTATGAGGTGCAGGCTTATTCTCGTATTCATGAAGCAAACAGAAATTTCAGCGAGGAATTCCTAAGTTGCTAAAATGTGGTACTTGCTTTCGAAACCCAGGAGCCGATCAGAGCACGGGAGAGCAGCCGTGTGGCTGCTCCCGTGGGGAGCCGGGGACACCGTGTGCCCTGCTGGCACCTGCACGGCTGCAGGCGAGCGACCCCGCTCCCCGTTCACATCAGCAGATCCAAGTCCTGTGTCCCAGCAATCCTGGATGTTGTGAGGATGAGCTTCCTTGCTTTGCGACGTAATCCCACGTTTTCCCCCAAGCCTCAATTGCTGGCCCTTTTGCTGGAGCTGACCCATTTACTGCGTCCACTGCAAGAGCAGATGCACACGGTGGGTAAGTTGATTTATGTGCCACCTTCTGACTAGACCATCCCGACCTTGCCAATGATGTGGCTAAGATTTTCTAGCAGAGACTTACCAAAATGTGTTTCCAGGGTGCCTCTGACAGAGCCCCACTGCTGGAAAAAAGAAATACCGACAGCTACCAAGCAATTGGCAGGAACTGTTGTAAGATCTCCATTCCTTAGAGAGCATATTGTCGGTACGCGAGCTGCAATGCACGTGATTAAGTAGTTAAGTCATATGTAAAAGCAATGGGAACAGTGATCTGTCATGTTATCTTTGATTACATTGTTTTCCCCAGTGACATTCAATATTTTCCTTTAGGAAATGCTAATTAGAAATAAATGCTGCATACATTGTGCTGTGCGGTCTCGCATCAGCTGCATATTTTGTAAGCAGCTTTAAAATTTTGGAGTGGAGATTCTGGGATTCATTTGTATTTATTCTTTCTTTAGAATAACTGGTCTTCCTTGGGATGTCTTCTCTTCCCGAGACACTTCCTGTGTCGCAGTCTTTGTATTTTTTAAGCCTCACTGAAATGAAAACGTATTTCATTATAACTTCATCACCTTTAATTTCTAAAATATCTGTCTAATTATACCCATAAATATCTCAGGAGAGGAATTATAATCAAACATCATTCATTTAACATCCACATGTATTAAAAGTCACTGTCTTAAACAATGACTCATCTAATTTTACATGGCAAAATACATGCCTTGCATTTTTAATACCTGAAGTGGTTTTTTTTTTACTTATAAAAGCTTGGTTATCACGCTAGCAAATTTCATCAGATAACACTCTTGTTTAATGACTATGTTTAGATCACATAAATCAGTGTATATGCTGACTTGATTTGGCTTTTCAATTACAGACCTGGAACGAGTAGTCTGCAGGGCATTCTGCCATTTCAGTGGCTTTCAGCTTCCCTTGTTTATCTAATTCCGTGTTTCTATTGCTGTGTTAGAAGAAAAGATTTTCTTATTGATGGCCCAGTCCATCAATCACTTTTTACTGATTTCCTTATTTGCTCTTTTATCTGCAGGGCACTCTCCTCTCAGACATCCTTGGAAGACATCTGGCAGGTTTCTCGGGATGTTTTCCGTGCCTCGGGACGTGATTTTGTGCTGCTTCCATGAGCTTTCTTTTGAAGGTAAACCAAAGGGAGGTTTTTGCTCCTGACTCAGCAGGTACCGTGCACTTCTGCCTGGGAAATCATTAAATACCAAATTAACTTGTCTGTTGGTAAGTTCTTTTCTTTTAAACTCAACGTGTGTTGCTCCAACCCTCCTGATTTTTAGTGTGGGTTTGAGTGAATCCCTCTCTCTACGTCTCTTACACCAAAGTGATGCTGACACCCTCCTGAGTGGCCTTTCCCACTGTCCGATGCTGGAGGTTGTGTTCCCCAATTTTACCAGGGAATTTTACAAGCTGAATCCGTTCTAGGTACTCAGCAGTCAAATTTCCCTTCTCATCAGAGCCATGATTAGTAGCAAAGGTGGGACTGGGGAGGAAGGGCCGCAGAGGTTCCTCAGCAGAACATCCTTCTGCATGTTTTCTGTTCCACTTGACACACATTTGTTCAGGATTTGTGGAAGATGCAGGGTGAAAGGATATTCCAGGCTTGTTCGTTAGCTTAGGAAATTAATCTGTTTGATGCTGCCTGATGACATTTCATTAAGCAATAAGCGTCTGGACCCGGTTTTGCTTAGTCAAATAAAGGAAATGAGAACCAGTGCATTAGACTGACTCTTATCCTATTGCCTGCTACATTTCCCGACTTAAAGTTCTGTTCTTTACAAATCAAATTTATTCCAAATATGATTAAAGCTATCGGCCTTATATATAGCTTACAAGGCTAAAGGTCTTAAATAAACCCTTTTCCAAAGCATAGGGAAAAAGGATTTTAATACAGACCGGTGAAAACCCATGCTTTTCTGATCTGAGGGCTGTGTAAACCAGAGCATTGGGGTAGGGCAGCAAAGCCTGGCTTCTTGGGGCTGTGCACAAAGGTCTGCTTTCTGCCTCCAGTCATCTGGCCCCAGCTGGCTTACACAATCCTGAGTGATTTGCAAGGAGTATTTCTACTGTTTGTAAACCATCAGTTTTTTCCCATGCATATCCTCCCTCAAAATGACCTTTTTCTGCACATATCCAGATTACTCAGCCCCAGCATCCTTTCAGGCCAGGGATCACCCACAACTCCCGGGAGCTCCGTACCCAGCTGCTTCCCTGGGATCTCCGTGGTCTCTGCAGGAAGGAAGGGAGCATTGGCTGAGTGGGGTTTTGCCAGCACCTCCCTCCACCCCAGGTCACTTGAGGCACCAGGACACTGAGGCCGAAGGCTTTTGCCCCAAACAGTTGCACAACTGCTGGCTCAAGCATGTCAAGAGCAAGGCTCAGATGAAACAGGGCTTTTTTAAACCTCATCACTTAAAAAAACCCCTAAGTGGCATCAGTTAATATGCCCGATCAGTTCAGACCATTGAACACCTGGGAAAAGATATTCATTATGATGGGTATTCATTATGAGTGCGTAATAAAATATCACTCGTGTTTCAAAAATAAATCTTAGAAAAAGCCTAGAAAAACATTGATTAACAGTACAATGAATTGTTTCGAAACATCCTGTTGCAAATATGTATGCAAATGCATGCATTAGCATATATAATTCAATAAGCGGTGGACTTTAAAAACATTTTGGGTGGTGCCCAGGCTTGCAGGTTTTGATTTGGCCAACCCCATGGTTGTGCAACAATTTTCTCACCAGGTGCCTGGAACCAGTTGTTCTTTACCTACTGCTCCAGCAGTTTTCAGTGTAAATAAAAACATATTGATGTTTTTGTGTGAAAATCTCTCCCCAACAAAAGACAGAAAGCAGATTATTATGTAGTTGAGCAATCTCAGGATATTGTGCTTAGTGAGAAATTAATTGCAATTTACAGTTATTTGGCTTTCCTTTACAAATCCCAAAGAAATAAAGAGACATTGTAGAAGAGAAATGGTATCTTGTCAGCGAGGGATATAGAAAGAACAAAGCTTGCAGGGATCCCACCCCCTGTGAAAACCAGCCAGGCAGTGGAGCTGGCTGACTGGATCAGAGGATCATTAAAAAATGCCCATCTTTTTACTGCTTGCCATGTTTCCATCCTTGCCTTCAGGGTGCCGGGCTTCCCAGTGCTTCTGCAGAGTGTTGTTTCTTGGGTGTTAACTGAGAATTGTCTTCATCAGGTTTCAGTGGGCAATAAATCAATGGATGCCCATTTATACCCACTTGCAAAGTGGATACCTGTAAAGCCTCAGGACCGCTCTGTTCTGCTGATGATTTTTATGGCTGAAGCAGCCAAAATAAGGCATGGCACGTGTTGATGCCTGCATGCAGTACCCTGAGATCTCCAGGGAAGTGATTTCCCATCATGATCATCATCTTCTGGCTGGGCAAGAGGATAGGCTTGTCCTAACAGACTCATTGCAGGGCTCTCCCAGTTGTGGTGCAAGGAGTCAGTTTTCCTTCAAAGCTCAAAGCCGTGAATCATGGTCAGCCCGAGATCTGGCAGAAACTGAGACACCCGGAGTCATGTCTGGTTTAATATCAGAAGGCTGGGCTGCTCCAGCAGCTAACGCCCCTCAGGGCTGGAAGTAAAAACAGGCCGGTCTCAAATCAGAGCGAACACATCCAAGGGGAGGAAGATGTTGTTCCAAAGGGCGTTGGGAGCAGACAGGTCTCCCCGGAGGGCAGGTCAAAGCCTGTCCATCCTGCTGGTGCAGGGAGCCGGGAGGTAACGTCCAGCGCTGCTGCGGGAGCCCTCCAGGACCTGCCCTTCCAGAGCTGCTTTCAGCGCTCTTCAACCCAATTATCCTTTTGGGCAGCCTCTTAATTCTTCCCCCAGACTTTCAGAATGTCTCTATAACAGTAGCTTTCATCTTCCTTAAGTTATTTTCAATTCATTGAATGAGAACTTTAATTCACTACACTCAGTGACTTGGATCATTGTATTTTGCTTTCTACGGAAAATTAAAAAGAGGAAGAAAAGTGTTTCAAGGTCCCTGATTTTTTTTCTACCATATCAAATGCCATAACTTTATAAAAAGTCACTTTAAGCTCCTTTTCAGACAATATCCAAGCTTTCTAAGAGAGTCCTGTATACCTCAAGTTGGCCTCGGCTTTCAGATTGTACAGACTGCTTGGTGTGTCAAAGTCCATGGTGAAATAACAGTGTACGGAGTTGTTGTTACTACGTGCTGCATAAACAACTGTGCTGCAAAAACATCTTCCTTGTGCTGTAAAGTCAAAGGAACAAGGAACAAACATTTCTTAAGAAAGTTTTACAGTGAAAATTTGAATAGCCCTTGTAAGAGAAGTTTTGCAGGTCTCTCTTGGTGGGAACAGGGTTTATACTGGCTCCTGAGAAGCCCCGAGAAACCCTAGACGTGTTGTGGATACTTCTGCTGCTGGCACTGGAATGGTGGGGATCCCTGATTCCCCCAAACATCCCCCCTCCCAAACATTTGTGTCCTGCACTCATTTTAATTAAGTTCTCCCTTAGATTTGGAGGCTTCCCGTGTTTGGAGAAGGCAGGGGGTTTGCTCGGCCGGCCGGCTTTTCCCCCACCTAAGATGTCAGACCAGGGTCTCCTGGCCTGGCCGTCCCTTGGGCTCCTTCTTCTTTCTCAGGACATGAAGGACCCGGAGAGCTGAAAATGGGGAGCAATGGGACACTATGTTGACGGGGAGAATGATTTCATGCCTAGCTTGACTTGAAGGTCCCAAGTTTCCCTGCTCCAGCAAGATTCCTGCCCCTAAGAGTGGGATTTAACATCTCACCCAAATCCCCGCAGGTTCTTGCAGCACAAATGTGGTCCTTGAGGCTACTCTTTAATAGAGGGAAACTTTTTAACTCCTGGGCAATGGTGATTCACAACTCAGTGCTCCTGTGCTGGCATTAACCTTATTTTGCCCAGAGTCCTGGAAACGCATCCCCATGCTCATCCCAAAATCACAGCTACTACCCCAAGCAGCCTTTGCTTGTGTTCACCCTCTCTGCATCCTGTTACAGAGCTGTCTTCTTGTTAGATACAAACAGGCTTCCCCAGAGATTGTTATTGTTCAACCAACACATGAATACATTTATGAAGTGAAATACTTTGCAGTCTGGTATTGCTGGCAGTACTTTTCCATGCTCCTATAATTAGACAGGTCCTAACCAAACTATGTGTAGGAGTCTGGCTAGGTCTGGAAATAATAGGTTTATTCCCTAGAAACCATTCTGCTGTACTGTTCTAAATGGGCATGGGGTATTTTTGTTGTTTAGAAATGTTATTTATTCTTCCTCCATGCCAAGATTTCACCTGCTGCAGCCTTCCTTCTGCTCTGTGTTTGCCCTTGTGCTGCCTTTACTTATAGGCTGACTTCAAAGCCAGTATCCAGAGAGGCCATTCCAGGAGAGTGCGAATGTTTGGATTTTCCCCTCTGAGAAGTTAAAAAACAGCATCTGAGAGAGGCTTTTCTGAGGACACAACAACATGATGGGACTGAGAAAACTGCCTTGCCTCCACGGCTGCCGCCTGTTCTTGTTTCAGCACCCATGGAAAAGTGCAGCCTCGTGTCCTCCTGCTTGGAGGAACTCCTGGAGGAGCACAGCACATCCAGGAGCTCAGGCTTCCACCTCCCTTTCCAGCTGCCAGTCTGTCCATGCCTTTTCCACATCCTTTTATTTCTTACTGAGACCTCTATGCATGAGACCACCCCCTTCCCCAGGCTGCATAGCCCATCCCTCTTTTGACTTTTTTTACCCACTTATGACCCCTTCCTTCCCACACACCCTGGCAGCTCCCACCACCTTCAGCTGCTCTTTATTTCTCACTCCTATTTCCACCTGCCCCTTTAACTCTGCTCATGCTAGAGACACACACCATCAGCAAAACACTTTGTGCCAATGAGATGCCTATTGGACTGCCTTCTTCCATACAACAGCTGCCTTCTTACTGTAAATCAGGTAGCTTGCGCTGTCTCTCTGGTGTTCACGCTGCTCTTTTTTTGCTCTGCAGAAAATAATTCTCTCCTGTATGCTTCCAGCCTTTGCCTTTGCCACCTGAGCACCCCATGGAGTGTGAATATGGGTAGTGTTTAATGAGTTTTTCTCTGCTAGAGATCCATTTTGGAATGAAGCTGGGTTTTTTTTGTGTCACAGAGGTTGCCTGAGAGCACAGAGATAGACTGGAGAGTTGGGAAGGGAAAGAGAGCCTGGCTCGAGCTACACATGCTGCCTTCTCAGGTAATTTTAAGATGTGGCAGAGCGTTTCAGCTGGGAAAAGCTAAATGGAAGCCCTGATGCATGCAGGCAGCTTTAATGTGTGTCATATACTTAGTGAACTGATATCAGTCTCTGTGATCCTGGCAGATATATATTCCATATTTCATCATCTTTGAAATGCCACTAGTGTCCTGGACGCAGTAACTGCCCTCACTTTTCAGGTAGTTTTTCTTCCTATATATTTGTCTTGGGCACTGTAGGAGCGATCCCTTTCCTGATGCAGCCTGATCCAGCAGTCCGGGGAAGTGCTCAACACAGCAGTGCTTGGAACGTCCCCGGGAGACTGGAGAGGGACCAGCTCTCCCTCCCCATCCCTGCTGCGTCCCCAGGGGCTTGCTGGAGCATGGAGCAGTGCTGATGACAAACCACGATGCCATCAGTGCCTAATTGCGCTCCGGTCACAGGGAACTCCCCCTTGTCGCGCTGAAGCGAGCCCTGAAACGCAGCTCATCAAGCAGCAGCAGCTCAAGCAGTTACATTTTAATGAGCACAGGAACAGCAGGAAGAAAAATTACCTAGCCTTCTGCTTTTCAGCACCAAGTTTTCCTTCCAGAGGGGGCCTGTACCGCTGGTGGCCCCGCTCCTGCACCGAGGATGCTCTGGCAGCTGCAAATAAGGAGGACAAGCTCGAGGATTTGTGATACACCTGGTAAAAGCCTTGTTTGCTCCTTCCGTTGTTACTGGCCACAACCAGCAGCTGCAGTACTGCCCATTACAATATCTTGATACCTAAATCTGAGCGTGCTGTATAGCTTGTGTGTTACCCTTGATGGTTGAGCTTATGGTGCAGAATTGCGTTTGAGCAAATAGATCAACCCTGTCTTTATGAGTGTGCGATAGGTTAAGTGCAATGAAGTTACGCCAAGCACCTGACAGCAAGGCAAGAACATGCTTTTATAAGCAGTGATGTTATCAGAAATAGTAAAGTCAGCCAGTTCTCCAGAGAAACACATACGACCTTGCAAGGGTTGAGTGTTATTGCTGGAAACCATAAACATTCCTGCGTCAACTGGGAAAGCCAATTGCACTGCACAACCAGTCTGTCCAGTCCTAAAAGTGGGTGTTTTACTGCTTGCAGTGATAAAAGATTGTAAATATTATTTTCTCTTGAACTCGTACAGGACTCTCATTATGCAGTATCACTGCCCATTACAGTTCTCGAAGCCCTTCGCCCCACACCATCCCGAGAAGGAAGGGAAGCACCAGTCCCATTTCACACACAGGTAGCCAAGGCACAGAGAGGCTGAACGGACTTTTTTCATGTCAGACGTGAAGTCTGTTCCAGCCTAAGGAGACTTGGCTTGGATTTGCACACCCCAGGCCTTTGCGCTAACCAGGGGACAGTATTTCCTTGTTCTGTTTTCTGAAATGGCCACTGAGGCGGTTTGGATAAGAGCCCTCTTTTTAGAAATGGGGGAAAAAAAATGAACGCTCTGACTTATCAAGGGTTATTTGATGAAACTGAGGATTGGATTGTGAATCTTCCAGATCAGAGGTTGTCTCTGTTGCATGTTTGTATGCTGCTGCACACAGTGGATAATTAGACCCAGTTGGAAAACTTCGGATGCAAAAATTATGCAAATATATTTACTACAAATAACAAAACACAAATTAAAAAAAATTGGCAAGCCCCTCCTGCTGTCCAAAATGGCTTTTAATTTGAGTCTCAACATTCTCAGTTAAAATTCAAACAATTCGCTCAATATAAGTCTTTGCTTTCAGGTTTCCTAATCGTCTCCTCTGGGGAAGCAATAAAAAACATTTCCCAATCATTTTCATTTTAGTTTCTCTAGATAAAAGAAGGCTTATTCCCAGCCTTGATCTGTCAATTGTTGCTTGATCTCTTCAAAAACCACTCTCATCCTGCTCTTGGCTGCTGCATAATTAGGCTGTGAGCAGAAACGCTGCTTATGGATGAGGAGGCAAGTTCAAAAGGAATGGGAAGGTGGAAGATGAGGTAGGGGTGAAGGATGCGTGGGCTGGACTTTGCTCCTGCTGATCTCCCACCTGATGGCAAAAAATTTAAGCCAGTGATAAATTGTTACTGAAATCAAAAGTTAAAATATTAAATTAGAAAATAATTGGCCATTTAAATGATGGAAAATGAGACACTGGGATTCAGGGTTTAATGTAATTGTCCTCAAAAGTTCTTGTTTTACAAGTTCTAGTTCTATTCTTCTAAAAGTTCTAGTTTTCCAGCAAAAGAGACCCCCACACCCACAGCTACACTTATGCCAGGGGCTGGGCTGCTTGGCAGCCCTACAAACCTGGGGTTGGGTGATGTCACTCAGAGTGGCAGTGACAGAGCAGGACACCAAGCCCTGTCAACCGCACCAGACTCGGTACTTCCGCCCTTGGGTCATCCTTCCTCTTGTGAAATCAAGAGGATCTGGCCTCTTCCTTGAACCAGCTGGGAGTATCTGGTTGGGCAGTAGTGCATGGAGAGGCCAACGCTGTGACAGGGCACGTTAGAACTGCCTAGGATTCTGTCGAGAAGGCCCCTTTGCTCTCTGATGGCGATGACAAAGTTGTGGTAGTGCTAAGTATACTTCATAGTTGAAAGGCAGAACCGTTGCAAGAATATCATGATAATCTTTTCAAAAAACAAAACAAAACAAAACAAAAAAACCCCACCTTAACTCCACAGGTTTTATCTTTCTGACTGCAGAAGTCTGGCCAAAACCCAAATCCTTTCTGTCATCTCCTGTCATGAGGAGATAGCTTCATGGTTGAGGCAACAACACAGCCTTCATCCGCCTATACATAACAGTTCATAAGACCCTTCCTTTGTACGTCATCTTTCACAAATTTGCCGCTCAAGGCATTCAGAATCATTCAGCTGGTTATTTTAATGAGAAAACCCACTACAACACTGATGTGCTTGATTTAAATTCTAAAGACTCAAGACTACACTTAATGCTTTATGGGTTGGTTGAGAGGATGTCGACCACTGGTGAATTAATGAAACGCTCTTCCTAGCGAGTCCTTCACTTTCCAAAATCCTTTCCTGCCTCGCTGGTTTTACGGAACCACTGGGAACAAACGGGGAAACTCTCACAGCCCCAAACTAATTTCTTTAAGATTTCTAGGAAACACAGTGCCTAGGTAAAAGCCAGGTGAGACTGACTAACTTGCCCCATACTTTGAGCTGTATTTGTCTAGTTTAATTAAAACAAGAATGCCAGGAATGACAGTGGTAAGACTGACAAATGACATTTTCTCAGGAATAATGTTTATGTTATGAGAGGACGTTGTCTTTTGTGGAAGAGAGGACACCACCAGCACGACTTACTCATTACGTTTGCTTCTGAAATTCCACTGTCTTCAATAATATTTGTGTGGCTTCATAGAAGTCATTTACTTTAGCAGAATGTATGAGGATTATTCTCATTGAAACTTTAGTGAAGAGTGTTTTTTCTTAGGAACTATTGAAGAACATCCACACTAAACCAAATTTCCAATGGAGAATATTTTCGTGAGAAACTAGACCACTTAGAGAACATGCAGTTACCTGCTTCTTGATAAAAAAAGACTCCCAAATGTTTACTAACATTAACTAAAAGAGTATAACAAAGGTTGCATATAGTAAAGTATAACAGCTTGCTGGTAAACACACACAGGGACTGCGGATAGTGCAGGACATGCAGGGACTGGTGCATCCTCCTCATCCTCTGCCAGCTGAGCCCTGGTGTCTGTGTCCACACTTTGTCAATGCGGGTGCTGTCACGGGTTATTTGTTAGTGAAATCTACTAAATTGCAGAGTAATTAGAGGATAAGTTGCATGATATTTATGCCCAGTGACTCAATAAAAATCACTTCAACAGCTGTTTTGACATAATGTTCATTTTATTTCCACATAAATTTTATGCTGAAACAGCTGGGAAACTGCTTTTAGTGTTGACTGGCTCTATTCACAATTGGGATGCTGATAGAAATCCTATTTTTACATGTGTGTTGAATAAGTTGCAAAGGGTAATATGTTAGCATTGCATTCATAGAACTCCATCAGCAAAGCACTTGCTGCCTGAAATTCTGCATCTTCCTAATATTTTTGTAGGAAAAGGTTGTAGAGGAAAAGTTTGTAAAGGTTTTTCAGATCAGAAAACACTTACCTGGAGTGTAACCTTACCTAGCCGCTGACCTAACACTAACAGAAATGCAAACCTGTCTATGTGCAACGTTTTTTGGGTAGGATTTCATTACTTCCTTGTTAGGGATCTGGTTCCTACTAGACCAAATCTGGAAAGTGGCCTGGTCAACACTAGTTGGCAGGAATTTTCCCACAAGTTTCTGCTTGCTGCATCTTACTAACGCTGAGATTTTCATTCATACAAATCCTGGCCAATTTTCACAGGTGTGATTTACACTAACTCATGTGCTTTTTTTTAGGGGAAATTGTTATTCTGTGTTTCAGAGCAATGAAACAGCACACTTTGAAGGCAATCGAGGCAATGTGTCTCTTCTGTGTCTGCATCTCCGGTTACAGGCTTCAAAAATCATTTCAAACTAATATATTATTCGTCTGCAATAGCTTTTCTTTACAGTATAACTGTTAGAGGTAAAAACAGACGTTGCTCACTACCCATTGCCATCACCGCCCTTAGGAAGGACCAGAAGGAAAAGCTGCATTTTTGTAAATCAGTGCAAAAGAGTGTGGCTTAACCCAGGCTGTCAGGTTATGGACCCAGTGGTGTTTTTTGATGCTTGCCTCAATCACAAAATCAAAATAAAAAATCTGGAGAAATCTCACTGGAGGAAAGTGGCTGCTGCCTGAGATTGCAGGTCTAGTGTGACGGGATGTGGCTGTGACACTGAGCAGGTCTCAGCTGGGACAAGGGGCTACCTGCCCTTGGTGCTCAGTGGAAGCTGTTTCTTCTAAGCACTCATGCTGCAAGCCTAATATATGCTCTGCATATATCTTTAATTATTATTATTATTATGTATTATTCAGGCAGCTTGCTGCACAGCTGCATAAATCTGTAATGGCATTACATACCATATGAAATGACATACAGCATGTAGATTAAAAAAAGCTTGTCCTGAAATGCTATTCTGGAGTGGATATACCTGCATCATTTTGTACATTCTCACCCAAACTGATTTATTACACAGTTGCTTAGCTGAAGCACATGTACATAGTATTATGCCCAAGAAATGAGCAACAAGAAATAGTCTGCTCCTGGTAGAGGCAGAGATGAACACGGTGCACGAAGCTTTTCCTGAAAGCCTCTTGCTTCTGGGGCTCTGGAAATCCATGTTGTCTTTCTGGTGCCACCTCTGAGTTCCCACAGACCTTTGGGTTGGTCTCCATAAAGGATGGGTAATAATCTATACTACTTTTTTTTTGGCCTTTACAGCCTGTCTGAAGCCCTTTGAGGCAGAGACTCCCATTCTATGAGACTTACAGAGAATGAGACACTAGCTCTGGGTACACAACATCTGAGATCATCTTCTTTTAGGGCCTTATTGGGAGAAGTGCTCTTTGGCAAGGAGGCCTTTGAGTTCCTGGCCCGAGTATTTGCTGGACAGATACAATAGAAATGCAGGCAGGTGGGTTCTGGATCATATGGAAGCCCATGGCTTGTACCCTCTTGCTTTGGCTAGGTCAGTGTGCCCAGAAACACGTCTACTGCAAAGATAAGGCCTATTTCTCACTAGTATGGCATATGGGGTGGTCTGTAACTTGGCCAAATGGTAATGTTCTCAGTTCAGGTAAAAATCCATGTTGTTGCGACCACTAGGGAAAAAGAAAGTCATGTTTTAATGAAAATCTCATATCTTGGTTTGCCAACTGACATATTGCCCAATCTACCTTCTTTGAATCGTGGTTTTGGGATCTTTTTAGGGTGCCTGTTGATGTGATGATACAGGTTCAGCTCATTTCCTACCTGTCCCCAGAATAAATGTGCAAGAAGATGGAATTTAGTAGATCAAGAGGAGATTAATGTAGCAGTAAATGGGCAGAGGCAGAGGAATGTCTTGGCAAGATGCTGTTCTCTGATGCCGACTCTCTCATCAATACTTTTCAATCCACTGTGCTGAGAGCGATATCACTTTTAACGCCCTGAGGTCAATGAAGCCACACATCAAATCTGTAATCCCCGCGCTGGCAGCACTGCGAACGATTTCTCTATTGGTCTTTACACTTGTAATTGCCCCTGAACAGCATCTTTAGATATTTCTCACCCTGAAATACGCAGCTGATGACATGGATGGTCTCTGTGCAGAGATGAAGCCGGTGGATTTTAATGGTGTGAAGCTGATGAACGGTTTATGTCTGCCAAAAGCAGTTTTTTTGGTAGACAGTCTTCTGAGACTGCATAGTCTCCTCCTATATGGTTAAGGCATCGTTGACCCTGCAATATAAACCTTGATTTCCAGGGTATTGTAGCCCCATAATGTAAAGAAAAAAAAATCAGCTTCACTCTTCTGAAGGAGTAACCGTAGAGAAAAGAAGATGGTGATGCTGAAGAGGTGTGCAGGTCTGTACAGCTGTGTCCTTTTGTGGGGCATAGCTGTCTCAGAGCTTTTTTACACAAGATACTGAGGTTTTATTATTATTATTATTATCATTAACTTAGGTCTTTGGCCTGTCCTTGGTCTGCTTGGGGGTAATCCCACCTTCCTGGCCCAAAACCCTCTATTTTATTAATCTGTATGTGTTCCCTGAGGATCACTGTTTTAGTTGCTACCACTGTTTTAGTTGTGTGGGGCAAACCAACGGCTTTCTCCAGAGGGTGAAAACCACCAACCTTTGAACTTCTTGGCAGGTATCAGAACTTTAATATTATTGAAAGCCTGCTTTTCTTTTCTCCCTCTCCAGCATTGTCTGCAGCTATTTCCCAGGCAGATGTGAAAGCAAAGGGCTGGATGCTCAGCTGCTGGAGCTGTCACAGTCGACTCAGTGGAGATATGTTGTTTTTAGCAGCTGGGAATCTGGTCTCATGCAACATTTATTAAAAACATAACAAATAAAAAAGCATCAAGACTAATAACTTGACATGCTACTAATCCATAATTGTTTCGGTGAACTCAGATAGGGTTTTATGGCAGTAGTTTTCTGCCGTCTCTCCTGTCTGCAGGAAGATGTGTTGCAAAATATTGTGAGCTGCTTGGCTCTTAAATGATCTTTCAGGGAGGACCAGGCTATTGTATCCAAAGGTAATCACAGCAGACCGAATTAATGCATTTCCTAAGGGACAACAGTCTAAATGTTTACAGGAAAAGTGCTTTAGGCTGGAGGGAATGGCTCGTGCCAAAGCAACCGGTCACAAGCACAGAGCAACACTGAATTAACAAAAAGTATGGTTCTTTTAGAGCAGAAATATTGAAGCAAATACTGGATGTCATAAAGACATGGGGAAACACTCAATTATGTCCTAAATGTGTCTGTGGGTGAATTGAAGGATTTATCCAGCACCCTGCTGATAGAAGAAGAAAAGGCATTCGGGGGAATTTTGCATCTTGAACTCATGTGGAAGTTATGCAAGAAAGGATTAATTCTTGGAAAAATGTTCAGAGCAGATGAAAGGTGGGACTAGAAAACAGCATATTGGGACAAAGCTACTCAGTGAATTTACATGGGCAGCAGGGACAGGGGTAGCTGCACCGTCAGCAGCACAACTGGCCGAAAAAGCGGCCGGGAAGCCAGAATCCGTGGCGATAGAAAATAGCTCCCATCACTTGGCATTTGGCTCCGATAATTGCCAGGAACAATGGAAAAAACGCGCATGTGGGAAGCAGCACCGTGGGATGCCGAAAGCCGTTGCGTACAAATAGAGCCGGGTCTAAAAGAAACCATGCCGGCGCTTTTGCAGAGGGGAGCATGCCAAAGCCGGGCTTTTGTGCAATGGAAATCACGCTCCGATGTTTGCTTGTGCCATTCCCAGCTGTTGAGCCGTGTCTGTGTGCCGGGGGACACAAATCCAGCCTGATTTCGGGTTGCGACATGAAGCGCGGCCGTGCCGGGGCCGGTGCCGACGGCGCTGGATTCCGCAGGGATGAGGACGCCTCTTCCCCTCGGAGCGCCCGTTGCGCTGCATGCCGGCTCCCAGGATTGCTTTTGAAGTGGGGATTTCCAGCGGGAAAGGTCAGCCAAAAGCAGGCGGGCAGGGCTGGGGCTGCACCTGCGTAAACTAACTCCTTATCTGGGTGCACGGAGAGCCTCGCACGGCTCCGCTCGTGGCTGTGGGAAGGTCAAGCATGAATCCCATCTTTCCCGAGATAAGGCTATAATTAGCTCTTTATAAAAAAGCATATATTCCCCCAAAGGACTGTCTGGGGTTCAGAAGAGCCTGGTTTCTGAGGACGCGGGATAGCCTTTTCATACACACACGTGTTCTCCCGTTTGCATTTTTGAGAATGAAGCAGCTTCACCAAGCAAAACCTTGGTAGCTCCTTGTGTGTGAAAGGAGAGGGTTTCGTGCCTTCCAAAAGCAGGAGTTCGGGAGGTCCTGGGGACACCTCTGGGTTTCTGTCAGTTGTCACTCATGATGGCCGGGCTCAGCAGGAGGATCTGCAGACCACGGTGCTGATGGGCCCCAGAAACTGGTCATCTAAAAACTGGTGATCTAAAACACCCTGATTAAATCACAGCTTTGCAGACAGACACATGTTCCCATGGTCTGGCTTTCGCTGTCGTAAATTAGGAAGTCTTCATGTCGCTCTCATTATTTTTAATAACTCTACGCAGGCCATGCATTTTTCAATTAAATCAAAATTGGTTCTTTCGGTCACTAAATGGGAAGAAAAGCTTGGAAAGGAGATTTTATATCTGCACATCACGGCCACAGCTGGACAAGTAGCAAAACACCTGCCCAGCCTGGTGGATGGTTTCATGGATGTGGATCCCGGGCTGAGCTGCAAAGATCTGTAGCTCTGCTGGAAACCCATGGCTAGGAAAACAAGGAAGAAATGGGGCTCATAAGTTTCTTACTGATGGTTTTTCACCCTTGATTTATACCCACAAAAATAGCCGGAAACCAGCTGGGGAATGTAAATTGGAGCTGTTCAGAGTCTTGTTCAAACTGGATATTTCCTGCCTGTTGCTGTGTTTTCCCACTCTGGAAGACTGTTTTTGGCACAGGAAAATGAAAACATATACTAAAGAATTAACATTAGGTTCACTGCCTCCTCGTCCTGCTCCTTTCTGTGTCCCCATACGTAGGGATCCAAATAGATGCATTGACGGAACCTAAATTCACTCCTAGCCATTGCACTAAATATTCACCTAGATTAACAGACCTGCTCCTGCAAATCCATCTCATACTTTTGCTTCTCCATGGTTCCTAACGTCAATCCCTTGCAGTCCATGGTCCTCCTTTCCCTCTTCTAGCAGTAAGTGTGTTCTAGTCAGAGAGACTCAAAACAGTCAGATGATTTTGCTTGAAGCTTCTTTATATTTTCCTGAGAATAACACACTATTCTGCAAACTGCTAGTCGCTGGAGCCTTTTGCAATGATTTTGAGGCACATTTCCTTGGGTAACCTCCTCGCAAACAAGCAAGCCCCAACAGAAGCTGAGAGAGAATTATCACTGCTATTAAAATGTATAGAATGGCAACAGAGGAGCAAGCTACTTCCAAAGAGGAATTTAGCCCCTGTTTGTGCTAATGCGCAGTCCTTAGCAGCGTTGCACAGTGCTGGACATGGGGCATTAGCTCCACATGTGCAAAATGAGCCATCAGAAACACGGCCCTTGGAAACCATTTTGCGTTTCAAAATGAAATTCACCATTTAAACACCTTTAAGGGCTAGATGACTCCCTTAAAGCCATGCACTTTTTGCCCAGAGCCCTGTTTTCACCAGCTCCGCGTTGCACATGGGATGGCTCCTCTGGGCTCCAAGCAGTGCTCCTGGCGGTGCTGGGACCTTGCAGCCCGTGATAAGTTAAAGTGACAGTTAAAAGCTAAAGCAAAAGCTAAAGATAAAGTGTCACGGGGGGCTCTCAAGAGTTCCTCATCTGCAAAGACATCAGCGCTGCCTTGCAGGAAATATTTGCCTGGTTTTGCATATGAGAAGAAAGCTGAGTTCACCACTATAAGCCTCTTGTAACAGAGGCAGTGTGCAGTATAGAATGAGGTCATGCTTTCAGGGCTACTTCTCAGATTTATGGTATGTGCTGTAAGCATTTCATCACTACAGATCTGATGCTAATGTGGTTTTCTACTACAGTGAGCTCAGAAGCTGTGGTTGAGAGCGATGGAGCATGTGGGCTGCTACACAGGAAAGACGCTGCAAAAAGACAGATCTCCGGAAGAAATTTTGCAATAAAAAGGGCAGAGCCCTCCGTTCCTACCAGAAGAATGAGGAATTCTGCAGAAAACATGTCGCCGCTTTGCAAAGAGTTTGGCATCCCTCATAGGAAGGAAACAACGGAAGAGAAGAGGAAATAAAAGCAGGCAAAGGCTGTTTGGCGGAGCGGCAGCGCGTGCTGGGGCGCTGCGCAGGAAGCAGGAGGCTCTGGGCTCGATAAATCACCTGCGTTTCCTGCACAGACCCCAGCCAGCTGCACGGGGGACATAAATAAGCTGTTCTCCTCAGTGTCCTTTGGAACAAATTAGTCACTTCCACTTGAAAGGACACCAGCGAAATGAGAAAACAAGCGGGCAGGCGGCCGTGGTCACAGGTGGGACCGTGCGGTCCCTCCAGAGCTCTGCAAAGGGCTTGCAGGCTTGAAACTCCTTTTTTTTTTCTTTTTCTTTTCTCTTTTTTTTTTGCATTTACCCTCCTGTAATGTATACCACACATATGCTTGACAAGCCTCTTTTCTCTGACTTTAAAGCAGAGAGGGCAGACGCTGGTTTTTAGGCAGGACGATGGAGATGCTGCGGTCCCACGTGCAGACCCTGTTGGTTTGGGCAGTGTGCTCACCAGAGGACGGGGCTGGTCTAGTCTGGCCATCTCATTTATAAGCAATCTGCTTGACTTCATAAGAACCAATTAAAACAATTAAAGGAAAAATAGCATTTTGGTTTTAGGAGCATATACATATCTGGCTTTTGAGGGTGATGGGGAATAGAGACTGTCACGACCATCTGCAAGGAAGCACTGGAGCTTGACTTGGTGCAACAGGTCACGGAGCAGCAGCAGGGGCAGAGCAGACTTTTTGGTAGTTGTTTGCACAATTAATATTGGGGCTGCTTTGTCAGGGCTGCTCATTTAATTCCAGGGAAATATGAAGGAGATTTCACGTTAGATTGGACACAGCTGATCAGCCATGGCATGAACCAAACCATCAAGCACAACCAAAGCACCGGTGGGGTTATGTCTGTCTCCTCCTTATGAGGATGTTCTGCAAAAGCAAGGAGGTTCAAGCTTTTTTTTTTTTTTTTTAGTAAAATAAGAGATTGTGACAATGACAAACATGGCAACTAGACCAAGCGTTGCTAACATGTAATGCAGTTTATTAAATGGGTCATGAAGGAGAATGTTGAGGATCCACAGGCTCTGTGCAGATCTTGGAGCTGAAGCTATTGCAGAAAGATCACGTTAATAATATTGGGCTTAGGAGGCAGATAACAGCAATTAGAGAATCTAATTAATGAGGATCTTTGCATAATTAAATTAATGTCCTCATTCTGGCAAAATGTCACATTAACATTTCACTGATATTCATATTTACCAATAAAACAAGTGGGAGCTAGTGGAGCGTGACATGTTCAGGACACTTGCAGACATAAATGCACTGCAGAACGCTTCACTTTTTGTTACTGCCTGCTGCAAGTAACATGAGCAGAGGGGCCACCCGTTCCCACCCTTCCCACTGCCTCTCTGATCTGTAAAAATGTGCCACGACCGTCGTAAGGCCAAATTTTCAATGATTTTTAAGGACACATTACTCTGATGACCAGAGTGGAGTAGATATTTTCACCTTTATGGACTCAATTTCTAAGCAAGGTGCTTCTATTGTATGGGGAGATTAAAGCCTACCATGAACGAGAGCTAAATGAGCATCTCTAAATGCACCTGAAAGGAGCTGCAATAGACCCCGAAGTTATGATAAATGAAATCCGTTCTTTAATATTCACATGTTCCGCTGTTGGGACCTTGCAGGATTAGACCCATTGCTCAGAGCAACTCATAGCAGATTTTGGGAAAACACTGAGCCCATAGGACACATCCTTATTACATACCCCTGTACAAGCTGAAAATCACTCATTTGGAAGCTGGTATTTTTTCCTTTCAGTATCCAAATAACTAACAGGGATCCTTTTAGGCATCTGGGCATGCCTGTGCTCCTTTCCTTCTTACCCCATGCACAACTTGTGCCAAGCGCTTGCAGCCAGTATTTCTGCATCCCTGTATTTCCTGGCCCTCCCTCCTAGCGATGGCAAGAGCTCTTGTTTGCCTGGCTTTGCTCCTGTCTGGGGCTGCTCCTAAAGACTTCTAGCAAGGAGAGAGGCTGATTTTCTCTGCCCTGGCCACACCGTAGCGTTGCCTGCTGTGCATTTCCTAGGGCCTTTCTCAGCACACTTTTAGTGCCCTAAGTGATATCTCTTCCACCACTTCTTTTAAGAATCCCTTAGGAAAAACCTAAAGAGCTCACAAGGCAAGAACTTTATGCTCAGCCTTAACATTTGTTTCTTAAATCTCTTCTTGTTATTTTTATCTATAGCCTCTTAAAACACTTTAAATAATTCTTTTCCTTCTTTTCAACTCTCAAGTGCAGGCAGACTGCTGTTCACAAGGCCCTTAGCCACCGAACCTCTGTGGATCTTCCTCCAAGAACTGGAGCTGCTGCAAGGCTGGCTCCGCTGTGAGCGATGCCAAACCAAAGCTGTAAATAAAAATCAGCCACGGACGTGCCACGCTCTGCTGAATTGTGACTAGTGATAGCCTAAGATCTCCTGCTCTCTGATAGCTAGAAAGGCAGGCAAATAATTCCCTTGCAGTTGTCTGGCCTTGAGCAAGGCGGTGCAGACAGTTCCTGCTTGCTGGTGGGGACATTTTTCAGTCCCTCTGAACCACAGTATCTGCCTGCACATCGGGGCACACACGTTATCTCATGTGAGCCGGCATTTGGTCTCCGGCAGATTGTTTTATTTGCTTCTTATAAACTAACCTTCAGAAACTCATTTAAGAAGAAGCCGTGGAAAAGGGACGATTGCAGCCAAATGGTGTTTGGCTTTTTGGGCTGAACAAAGAAGCCAGCCTGATTTTTTTTGTTGTTGTTTAAATGTCCTTGTGTGAATTCCCAGCTTGCAAACCCTTTTGCCTTGTTTGAATTAATTCTTCAACCTACTAGAATGGCAGTATGGGTGATACAGGGCTCTCTGTATATGCACAGAGCAGTTAATTCCTATTTTTTGCTGGCACGCTCCCATCATACTGCACAGCACACTGGTCCCTGCTGGCTGCCTGGTCACTGCTAAGCAGTTTTTGCAGATAGAAGCCCTTCCTAATGCTGGCAGTGTAGAAAATGCACCAAATTCCTGCAGACTTTCTGAGCTTAGAGCCTCTGGGGCTCCTTTGCAGGTCTGCACACACACGGTGGCCCTTTTCTGCTTGGTTTTCAGTGTCCTGGTGTGGTTCCTGCCAAACATCTCATTTGGGCCATTGGTTTGCACTGCTTAAACCTAGCGACTACCCCGTGGTGAAGGGTGTCTTTGATGCCTGGCTCAAGATCTTCCACCCCAGGACTGGGGTGATGCACCTGGACACAGATGATCCATCGCCAGGGAACGGGTGATTGATGCTCTGTCTGGATCTACTCTTGCTTCAAATCCAAAGGCAAAACATATCCCCAAGGAAGCCCAGGGAATAGTGGGGATATTTTAAAATCTCTGGCTGACACCCACCTTCTGCTGGGAACCCCCAGACTGTGGAAATTGTAGTTTCGTGTTTGGCCTTGGCTAGCACGTGCCCACCTTGCCTCATGAGGTGGGATCATCAGCCTCGCTCCTCACGGAGAGCATGCGGCATCCGCACAAACCATCTCCCACCCCCCTCGCCCTCAGTGAACCTTCAGGTGACGACAGAGCTGGCTGGATTTCCAAAGTAATGTTCCAGCTTGTGTTTTTGTAAACATTTGGCAAAAATGATCCTATTCCACTCAAAACCAGCCTCCCTGTTCTTGCTGTTTCAGTGAGCTCTCCGGTTTGCCGGAGCGTCTCCTTGCCGTGAATTTGCAGACCGTGGGGTGCAAGGCCTCGCAGAGGGAACCCCACGTTCATTTTTGCTGTGAGCTCCCTCTGGTTCATCATCTTCTCTTGGTAGCTTTGGTCTTTTGTGAGTTTGGTGGGACCCGCTGGGGCATTTTGGGGCCACCCTGCTTTGGAAAGGAGGGTTTTCCTGGTCGCTTCATGAGCTCAATGCCAGAGAAGAGCCGGGTTGACTTCAGCACCCTCCTTCCAGGACAAACAGGCTAATGAAAGGGATGGGCTACTGGAAATAGGGCAAAAAGAAAAAAAAATCACAAAAAAAATCTATTTTCAATTTCGAGCAGAACAGTCCCTTCCTGATCTTGTGTTTTTCCAGTAATTATGTGCAATATTTTAGATGCCAGCCAAAGAAGGAGGCCTGAAGCAGCTCTTCCAATAAACACACTCACCTTCCACCCCACTGAACTGCAGAAAAATCCATGGAATTAAACCAGCGTGGCTGTTTGCTGCAGCAGCCTGGCAGCGGCTGCCCTGCAGGCTCCCGAGGAAGGTGCTCTTGTGCCTGTGATTTTGCTGCTGTAATTTGGTCAGGCTGCCTCTGCATGCAGTGAAAAAAGGTAAAGGAAAAGTGATTTTTTTACAAGTGACTCTTAGCAGGGCTTGTCCAAGAACAGAGCTTGTCCAGGAACAGAAAGTTTTGTAAATTCAAAATATTTTTACCAGCTTCAACTCTGAGCCCATTTTGTTTTTTGTTTCCTTTTTTTTCAGTCACGTCTAGGATAGGCTGCTCTTTTGCATTCCCATGAATTGGAAACAATTTTTCCTAGGAAATCGTGGATCCGTCCCACGTAATTTTTTAAAAATTTTTCCTTTTAGTGCAATTGTCACAATTCATTGGAATAGATTGAATACTTTCAAGAAAAGAGCAAAAACCCAGGGACTCGACATGGGCGACTAAGCACAACCAGATCCAGACACTTGGATTCCTGCTCAGCTGGGAGTGCGATTACTCCAATGTCCTTAAGGTCCTGACTAAAATACCTGCCGAAGGGTTTTCTCTAAATGGGGTTGGTTCAGCCCAAATGGTGTCATATTTTACCACTGAATCCAGCTTGGCCCCACGCTCTCCAAGGGAGCCAGATGCCGAATACCTTTTGTGAACAGGCGTTTTCTGACATTTCTTTCCCGCGGGGCTCCGTGTGCTAACGGCTTTCCAAGAGGAGCAAAGTGTCATCACCTGCCCCTCTGCAATGTTAATCAAAAATGGCCCTCGCGGTGCTTGGGAGACAAGGAGAGAGAATAAAACAAGAACTTATTTGTGAGATGTAGGAAATGCACTGAGAATATATGGGACTTCCAGCTAAGAAAACGTGGGGTTTTGGTAAGAGGAGGAGAATTCAGCAGTTTACTCATGGGGAGATAAAAAATCCCCTTTTTTAATGAGTTCTCTGCTGGCCTTTCCAGACTAGGGGCCTCTCCGGGTGACGGGATGCGTGGTGCTGCAAACTCGGCTCACAGGGATTTTCCGTGGGGCTCCTGCTCCATCGACTCGGACACTCCTCCTTGCCGAGACGAGCATCGCCCTGCACTGCAGGAAGGAAAATCCAGCCTTTCTCTCCTCTTCCAGCAGCTTAGAAGGAAAGACATAGCCAACAAGGCCTTTGGGTTTTGCAGAAAATTGCAGGCATTTCTGATATGTTAAAATTATTAAAGCTCTGAGTCTGGCAAAGAGACTGCACTCTGTGTTTATTTCCTTTGAGCCTTTTCAAAGCCTTCTCCTTCCTCGTATTTTTTATGATGGCAAAAGTGTAATTTAGAGAGTGGCAGTGAGAGGCAGCTCCTTTCCTCTGCCTGCCATGAGCTCTTGCAGCACCCATTCCAGATGTGTAGTTGACAGGTAGCAGCAAAATTTAGGGCCATCGGGGGTGGAAGAAGAACCGGTTGACATTTTCTTGGTGCCAGATTTGCTTGGGAAAGTGGCCCTGGCAGGGAGCTGTAGCATCCCGGGCCGAGGAAATATGTTTTTATAATTGCACTTGTTGATGAGGCAAGGATAAGCAGAGGATAGTGCGGTATTTCTTTTCTGAGCAACTCAAAAATATTAGCTTGCCAATTCTGGAGACCTATGAAAAATCACCTTGTAGTTATTAGGGCTGGGAGTTGCAATGAATTACAGAGCCCTTAGAGCAATATTTCCGAGAGCTTTTATACAGACGCATTTCTTAGCACTGAAAAACAGAGAAATAATACTGCACATGGGATTTGTGGGTTTGCAAATGAAAGCGGCGCTCGCTCTTAGCAACATGAGTGCGTAAAAGGGCCGAGGCTCCGCTCTGCCCGCGGTGGCTACGGCGATCCACAAATTAATGCTTGCATGCCTCCTCCTTGGGGGCCACTGCTCCAAAACGCTGTTTTCTGCCCATCTCACCTCCAGTTTTACAGCTGGATTGGGGATATCTGGAGGCGGAGGCTGCCTTCACCTTATGTGTTTGCTTTTTGCAGCATCTATTCCAGTGCAGGATGCGCTGTGGCATCATGTCCTGAAATGAATGTGGTGATCACGTATTAAGATTAGGAAGAATTAGGAATTAGTAAAGTGTTAGACTGGAGCAAAGCTCCTGGGTGTAACCCACAGCACCTGCTCTTTCTTCAGCATCCTTAGGTTGTCCGGTCCAATAAGGGTAAAATGCAAAACCTCCTCTATTTCAAAGGGGATTTGGGGGAAAGAATGTGGACATTTGCACAAAAGATGTCGAAGAATTTCCGTTTTATTCTTTTGCTATATTGGCTGGGAACAAACGGTTTCTGGCCACACATTTTTTCCCTTTCAAGCTTTCCCTCTTTTTTTCCATGCTTGCTGCATGGAATTTCTCCACGAGTGTCCCTGCAGCTGATCTGGAGCTTGGTGGATTTCTTGGCAGCGGCAGAGTATTCCCAACACAGGCCTTGCTGCAACTGGGACCACGGAGCATCCCTTGAACACCCCCTTTTCCCCCAAACCGAGCAGACACGCACAGGCTACGCCTCGCTAAGGACGGATTAGCAAGAACACTTATGCCCTTTAACATACAATACTTATGCCCTTTAACATACTGGATTAAAAATAATCCCTCTCATCGGGAGGCTCAGTTTAATTGCTGGGATGGTGCCAGCAGAAGGCAGGAGAGGGAGGCAAGCGAGGAGCGGGAGCGGAGGGAAAATCTCCCCTCGGCATCCCTCAAACACGGAGAAGGAAACCGGCCTCTAATTCCACCTTGCCTTGGAGTCAACGGAATGGCTAAAACCCGCAGAAACAGTGGGTGTTGTGGCTGTTTGTGCTGGCAGCTGCACTTCAGGCCTTTTGAAAATCATTATCTGCTAAGACTTCTGCAAACACGCCGCGAGTCTGGCATTGCCTCGTTAGAGCGCTGAGGAAGAGAGCGTAAATTTTATTGCCTTGGCATTATGTGTAAAAGTCATAGCGGTACGGATCTGTTCTGAGTGTGTATGTTCTCTTATCACTTCAGCAAAATCGCATGTTTGTCCTGGACAAGCTCTTGGGAATGGTATAAAAATGAAAGATGCTGTCAGTATTCAAACATAAGAGTCCGACATGGGCCATATTTTTCACTTAAGAAAATGCTTGCTGTATCTTAAAGTGCAGGGAATGGATCTTACAATGTTACCCTACCAAAATGTCATAGAAATTATGTTACTATAGCAATTTTAGGCAATAGTCTAAATAGATCTATGATAGGTACCTGCCAGGCCACTGATTCTCCGATGCTCATTAACTTTTACTTTGGGGTTTCTGTCTGACTTATTGAGGTCAGAAGAAACATTATCTTTGTCTCCCCCCAGTTTTGCATCAACGCTCAGTCAGGACATGCCAATATTTATTATGACAGAGTAAACTTGCTTGTAGCTAGGAAAAAACAAAAAATAAAAACAAGAAAATGTGTTGGCATCGTCTCAGGAAAGTAGGTTGCTCTCGAATGGGGCTAATCCATGAAACCTATGGTATAACAGTCCATGTCCTATGCATAGGCCTTTAGTCCATCTTCCAGGATTTAATGTTTCATCTTTAATATTAGGAATGTGCACATAGAAAACAGACTTTTTGTAGGAATGTAGCTACCAGAATGCTGACAGCGTACAGCCCTTATCCGCCACAGTGATTTAATTCTGGGACATGATATCACTCACTTGGAGCTAATGCACAAAGAGCGTTTGCACCCCTAAGTCTGCAGATTTCCTATAGATAATACAGATGATATATAGGATATAAACTCCCTTGCTCACAGCTGGGCACGTGTAGGGCATTACGTTCCCTCTGGATGCAGCGGCTTCCGAGCGATGCCCAGCGGTCCTTCCCGTCCTCCCACTCACCTTCCCAGGGCATCGCTGTTCCAAGAGAGGAGGATGCAAACACGCTCAGGGCTCGCCATGCATAAGGCAGGGCAGTTTCTAAAAAAAAAGAAACCAAACAAGGAGTCATTGGAAAATCTTACCAAAATACGAGAGGCCCCGGCGTGTTTTGATCCCTCAAGCTCTCCGGTGGCATTGGCAGATTTTTCTGGCGTGCTGGAAGAGCAGTGCCCTGGGAGAGGCTGCTCCGCTCGAGGTCACGCTGGGAATGGAGGATGGAGCTGGGAAGGATGCCCGGCTCGCGGCCACGCTCCCGCTTTGATCTCGGCTATGTGGGGACTAGCACCTCTCGCCACGAGCTCGCACCGGCCGCAAGCATGCGGGCTTGACATCTCCTGCTTTTTCCTCTCTCTTTTCCATGCGTAAGGTTTTTCCGCCTCGCCTCGGCACCTCGGGACCTGTGAGTGATGCTTATGCTACGTGTGCCAGCACCAGCATCCCAGCCCGCTGCAGCTGAGCGGATCAGAGCTCCGCAGCCACCGAGTCAGGGCTGATCAAGGAGGAAAGAAAAGGAAGGACTAATAATTACTCTATCCCCAGTACCTCTTGTTTTACACGTGCTGGAACCTTTATTTCTCGGGCAGGGTGCAGAGCAGGCAGTGCAGACCCTGCAGCGGGGTCTGCGCCACTGCTGCAAGATGACATCGCCGAGCATCAGAGCCTCTCTGAAGGCTCTGCTATCAAGAAAAGGCACCAGTAAGAGTAATTTAAGGTTAGTATGAGATATCATGTTGTTATGTGAAGGGCTGAGAAGTAGCCTGGGCTTTCCCAGGGTCGCACACAGGCTTCGGACCTCTGCTCCTTGGATCAGCACCAACAGGGGTTTGCACTGGGATACACCAAGGCAACATCTGCCCAAAGAGCAGAGAGGACTGTCCTCTGGAGCACGCCGCCAGCCCAGCCGTTATCGCTCTTCATTAACATGTAAAACGAAGCCAAAAAGGCAAAGCACATTTTGTTCCATTTCCACTCTAATTAGATGTGTTTTGTTATTTTCCAGATCATTCACCCTTGGTTCAATCTAAGTTTATTTTAAGATGGGCTAATCGGCCTCTTAACTGGAGGATCCTTGGCCTCCCACTGCTCGCAGTTGGGCCTAATCGGGTAGAAGGAGCAGTTCTGGTTTATTAAAGGCAAGGCTGGTGCTGACTTTCTGAAAGGGCTAACGAGTCACCGGTGCCAGGCCCCACAGCGTGCTCAGCAATGTAGCACCAAGGCCTCACGCCATGGTAAAGGCTGCATTATAACCCCTCCAAAAGGCATTTTTAAGTGGAGTAGAAGTGATGCATATTGCTGTGCCCGCATGAATGTTCCCATACGCTGAGGAAACTCGCTCTGGATTAAATTCATGAATCCCTCAGCCCAGTCCTGGTGACACGGCGCTGCCACAAACTCAGGCCAAGGAATGACATCCAGCAACTCCTGCATCGAGGTTTCAGCATCTGCTACTATCACAGCTTCAATTCCTTCCCTTCTGTATCCATATGGCCTAAAATGAGAGCAGGGAAAACAGTCAAGCCTGATAGAGGGGTTAAAAATGAGAAGGTGAAATGAGTAACTCGTCTGAAGCTGTAACATTAAAGAAGTTTCTGTTAGGAAGGAGGCCAGATGATAGTCCTTATCTTACTGCATGTTATCACATTATGCTTTGTGTTGTGAAGGCAGGAGCTCCTCAGCTAGCTGAAACCTTCACTTTTGAACTTTTTATCAGTCTCTATGAGATGGTGATAGCAATGAAAATGAAATGGGGTGATCTTTACTGGGATTCGGCACTGGTGATTGAGGAGAGAAATGAATTCTTTGCTTGCTTAGCTCCACTGACTCCACCAGGGAAGTCCTTGGCCTTGTGGGCCTATTGTCTTCGCACAATGCGTTTTAATGGTTTTATGAATTGGCTATTTATGTAGCTTCCATGGAAGATCTTCATCTGGTGAAGAACAATGATGAGGATCCGTTCCATGGGGTTATGGATCTGACACTCGAGGGGCCCATGAGCCCTCCAAAGATAAAGTCCATTGTATTCAGATTTGAATGGGAAGAGAGCTCAACTTGGGGCTGAAAAGCCACTGCCTGACACCCTGAGCAGTGTAGCCACTGCTTTGTCTGAGGAGGACATAGGTAGCTTCATTTCTTTACTCCTGGGAGCTATTCACAAAAAAACTAATCCCAGGAAAGAAATGTATTTGATTTTTCAAGCATCCTCTTGCAGGGGCAGACTCAAGCTTGGCTGGCCTTGCTCTTAGTTGCACTGTATTTTCACTGCTGTGGGACCTTGGTTTGCACCACCATAAAGAACTAGGCTTCATTTCCACCCTTAAATTAAAAAGTTGCTTTTTAGGGCAATGGCAGTTAGCTTCTGAGTAGCAATATTAATAGCATGAATATTTGTAGGCACACCAGGAGGTCTGGTGTGGATTAAACTATGAGTAATATTCTTTATAATTAGTGCTCAAGTAAATTTTGCCCTTGGAAAGCAGCCATTTTTTCCCCATTATTTCCTTTTGTCTCTGTGCTACTCTTTTTACTGGGCCTTTTCGGGTGGTAAAAAGTGGTTATTAATGTTGAACTTTTAGCATTGGCATTGGTCAAGTTCCTGCACTTTAAAGTACCGAGAAGACAATTATAGACACCTCCTTTGATGTCCTGCACAGCCCAGTCTAAAGAAACCAGCCCAATAATTCCGTCTTCAGCTCATAAAATACACTTGAAGTACAGACTCTCTCTCAGGGAGTTATTGTCCTGGTGCATTGAAATAAAAGACTGCAAAAAAAAGAAGAACCCACCACATTTTCCTTTCTCATAGACTTCAAATAAAAAAACTGGCATGTCCTTGGCTCTCATACCTAGCTTGTGGCACTGGCAAGAAGTGGGAAAATAATGTTAACATCGTACAGGAAGCATTACCTTCAAAGCGAAATAACAAGTCTTGTTGGGCATAAGCCATGGCCCCTGCACACTCAGCCGAAACCCCACAAATTGGAGCAGTGACCTGACATCACCCTTCTGGTTTCCATTGGACTTGGCAGGAAGACCTCCCAGCAGGAGAAAATCTGGCGGTCCCGTAGCGTCGTCTGCGGTAACGGCGTGTGGCAGCCCAGCTTTGCGTCCCGCGTAACGAAGGGATGAAGGAAGGTCGTAGGAAGCAACATTTCCCATGGTCTACATGCAGCCTCCCCTCCTGACAGCATGGTTTTGGCTTGGGGTTGTCACCTTTCCCCTGCCAGGAGAAGGACGTGGAGTGGAACCAGGCCCTCTGCTTTCCACCCCTTGGGAAGGAGGTAAAAACAGCACTGTGCTCATGGCCGGGGGTGGAAACACTGCATGGATTCAGCTCTGCTCCACACAAATCTTCTCCTGGGCTCCATCCGCTCCAGAGGACGCTCCCAACAATGTGTGCTCCAACCACGGTGCCAGATCACGGTGCTGGTCCCACATCATCTCCTGACCCCGATCCACCAGTTTGAATGAGCTTATAGACCCCCATGGGCCACCAACATCTCGCCCCAATGGCAGGTACTGAGGCACCAACACTGGGAAGGTTTCTGGACCTCCACCTGTGCTGAGAGGCAGAAAACACACACACAAAATGAGGAGAATAATTATACTGGGAGATCCGGGAGAACAGAACAGGACTTATTTTGGTTTAGCGCCACTCTTCTCCTTGGGGACACTGTTCTGGTGGCGGAGAGACTAGAAGACAACAACTCTAACAACAAAAAGGAGCCTATGAGTCATCTCCAACTGTGAAAGGGATTAAAATATTTTTAAACAGAAGAGTAGTTATTAATAAAGTGCAGGAAATGATAACGAGTTATTGCACTTCAAGCAAATAGACCAACATGACTTCCTCCCACATAGTACTTTTGTGAAACTATCCCTCCCTCTTAAATCTTATTTTTATTCCCTCTCCACCTTCTTTTAGAAGTGGTTTATGGAGGTGACCACGATGCTGTCCTCCCTCTGGGTGGATCCACGTTGGCCATGAATGCTTCCTCCTGCTCAGTCCTTGAAACTGGCCAAGCCTTGGAAAGCCACCTCTGCTCCGCTTCTTGCCTGGGCTCCAAGCTCCTCGGCCACCTCTTTTTGGGCAGCATGACCCAAAATTTCAGTGCCTCATGCAAATGTCCCAGGGCTCCAGGGGCTTGTTGACAAGGTCTCGATGACACAGAGAGCCCAACCTGCACGGCAGCCCCATGCAGCTAAAACGGCCCGTAATTTCACCATAGCAGATAGGAAGCTCCAGCAGATAGGAAGCTCCAGCAGATAGGGCAGCCGCAGGCAGGACCAGGGTGCGTTTTTTTTCCTTCTGAGTGCAAAGTTATCACTGGTGGAAAGAAGAGTGATAAACACCCGGCATCCAAAACACCCCATCCGCCAAACCCTGCTCCCAGCACCACGCGCTGCCTCCATACGCTCCTCTCACCTTGGGCATTTCTTGGAAGAATTCAACTATTTCAGAAGGCATTTTATGTGCAGCTGCCGCTCTTTTTATATATATATATATATACTGTACATAATGCAATGCATGTTGCTTTCCTCTTGCGAAATTTATGAATTTACCTGAATGCCTACGAATATTTTGGCTGCAGTCCAAAGAAATTCAAAACAATCCTTCAGAGCTGAGAGAAGCACTACTGAAGTCAGAACCTCATTAGGTTGAGTGTTTTCTGACAGGAAAAACTTTTTCCAGAAACCTCGCCTCCCTGCACTTTTTAACTCAATCGTTCTCCAAACCAAAATGCTAAAACTGGTAAAACTGTCCTTACCTGTAGTGTCTTCCACAGCATCAACTTTCTCCCCGCTAGGATACTGCCATAGTTGGAATTATTCTGTTTCCCTTTTTTAATCATCAGTAAGGAAGATGCTGCCACTGGCAACAAGGTAAAACTTGTGGTTTAAACGTAGTTTCTGATAATTTTTTTTTAATTTTTTTGCTATGGACACTTTACAAATCAGAACAACCCCCAGCTCTCGTGTAAATTCCCTGGGACAAATCCTGCTAAGCATGAGAAAAGATGGGGAAAAAATGTCTTTCCCTGGCTAGAAAACATAGCACTATATGGTTGGAGCATGCTGAAATAAGAAAAAAAAAAAAAGCAATTATTTTATGATATATTTGATCAGTACAGGGAGGATCGGTCCATAAGGGCCTGAGTTACAAAATAGATGTTTCGGGGCAAACCAAACAGATATTCTTATCTTTCTCTTTTCTTCAAAAAAATGAGATTTGTATTATCATAATGCCTCAAGCCCTTCATAGGAAAGGCACAAAAATCAAACTCCACCCTGCTGCTTTCTTTGTGCTTTCAAAGATGAGACTTTTAGGCATTAAGTTTAATATCCCTTTAGTCCATCCCTGCTTCCCTACTTTAACATTTGTGAGCCAGGCTCACATTTCTTCCGAGTACTGAGATGGATCTTTGTCTAATTCTGGCTTTTTTCCCCTACTGCTGAGATTGTTTTATTTCTCGATCAGATGTTACAGCAATGATTTTCTGCAATGTTTCTCTTTCTTCTTTTGGAAACTCTACATCTGCTCTTGGCATCTGTCCAGCATCCTTTATGAACATTGAAACAGGGAATTCATCTATTTTCCTTTTTTTTTTTTCCTTAGCAGAAGAGATTCAGCAGAGGCTGAATCTATTGTCTATAAATTATTACCCTTGCCTTAGAAAGCCCACAGTCTCCCTCACTCTATTTTTATTTTTTACTCTTTTCATATTTGAAACGTTTCCTATTGCTCATTGTGAAATAACCTTTTACTCTATATCATTCCTTTCATTATACTTTCTTTGCAGTCTTTCCCTGTTATCTATCTCTTTCTTACTCCTCAATATTTTTTGCATATCATTGTACACCTGTGTTTGCTTTTGTACACTGTTAGTATATATTTAAAGACACACTTTTTTTGCCCACTTGTATTTTTCTTTGAAGTTCCGGCTACCCTGAGTCATTTCTGTCTCTTTATTCAGTGGAATTTCACTGCATTCCCTCTAAATCTCAGGTATTTCAATGCAAATGCCTTGGTTTTGTCATTTTTACTTCTCCCAAGCTCTGAATTAAAACAATTATGCTGAAAGGTCTTGGTTGCAATTGAAATATTTTGCTCTTGATAGTCCCAACCTGAGTGGAGAGAGAACCCCTCTTCCAACATGTAAATTTACCTTCAGGTTTGCATAGAAAACCTTATGCACATAGGCAAAGTGCTTGACTAATGCACTTATTGCTCCAATTTGTATATCCATAAAGTTAACATCTTTCATCTTGAAGTATTACATGCTGCTGGCCAGGAAAGTGAAAATGGACAAACACTTTCAGCCTGGTTTATAATAGATTTTTAAATGGACGTCTTTATGTTCCACTGAGGAATTCCTGACAGAGACTTTACTCTCTGGAGAGTGCCAACAACTCCAAAACCTCAAGAGTTATCGTGCGTGGGGAGGGCTAGGGCTACCCCCACTCCAAAAGGAAAACTAAAAAAAGGCAAATGGGAGAAAAGATTGTCCTGGCTCCTACAAGTAACCAAGAAAAGCCCTGAAGCTGGAGACTGATACAGTACAAGCATGATGCAAATGTACATTATCAGCAAAGAAATAAGGTATCAGTGGGTCAGTCATATAAGGACCTACAGGAATAAGACTTTAGTTTCCTCGTTCCTATTAATACACTTGAGACTGCAGTGCAGTTTCACTTTGGGGAAGAATAAAAGTTGTCATATAACTTTCAGTGTGGAAGTATTCATGACCAGTGCAAAAGAGACATTCTCTGCTTGAAAACGTTTTTGGGAAAGGAAGCCATGGAACATAGGAGCTTCAACAGCTAAATGAAAGAAGGACTTGGTTCTCTCTCTATTTATTTCTTTTTACACACAATTTCCACACAAACCAAGCCATGGACATTGAGAAATATATTCTCCTTAGATCACTTAGACACTCAAGGCTCTAGTCTGCTTTACAAGTTCACTCTGTAGGCTAATGCTCCAAGAACATTATTTAAAACCAAAATCAGGGGGATGTAGCTCCATGCAAGGGCTTGCAGAGCTGTGTGGATCAAAGTTTTCCCGATTCACACCAAACAATTTACTTATAGCTCATGTTTTGGTAGATCATGTATTCTCCCTCGGAGAATACACAGAATTGGAATGGGTTCTGAGAACTCTGTGCAGAAAATCCTTTACAAAATTGTCTACTTTTCCCTCTGAATTTCACATTCCCCATTGTCCTTCAGGATTATGGAACAGATCCAGAAAAACTATCACATTGATGTTAAAGAGGTTTATCATAATAAAAAAAGAGTTGGAACTCTTCATTCTACTAGCATTTGGAACAGTTGGCGGAAAAGAAACACTTCCTTTGAGGAAAAGGCAAATACAGATGTATGGATGCCAAGAAGCTTGTTTTGGGAAATCAGCTGCATATAGCAAAATAATTCCCACTTATATTTTCCTACAGAAACTGAGAAGAGCATTCCAACATTTGTATAATATGAGTAGTCAGAGGAATTCCAAGTGGGAAACAAAGGCCGTTTGCAGATGGAGAGACTGGAAAGGCGATGCTTTTGGGGATGGATGTCCCACACATCTGGCCGGATCCCTGCTGTAACACGATCAATGCAATAGCTATGAGCTGAGCTGGGCTTAAGTTCTGCAGTACCAAAAAAGCTTCAAAGAGGAGCTGCCATCTAGATCAGATTAAACTCTATGATCTTCTGATGGTAATGAAATCCACATAAAGGCAAGACGTAGCCAAGCCTGACAAAATGAAGCTGTAGTTTATGAGTCACAGTAGAAATCAAGCTCATAGCCCCAAAACACCAGTGGAAAAGGTGATTCTGTCACAGAAAACAGGCTTTTGCAATGACCACAGCTCAAATCAGGTCCCTCATTAATTTTTTCCCTCTACTTGATGACCATATTTTACTTCACTTTTATCATGCATCTTTTGTTTTAAACCTTTCATATTCGAATGCCAATGAATTAAACAACACACTCACTTTTATGAGAACGTTTTGACATATTTCTCTGCTGACAAGTACAGCAGAATTGTATCAATTATACTGACTGAAAATTGGTATTCAGCACCTGGCTATTGAAAATAATTTGCTGTTTGCAGTTCGCATGATGTTGCAAACTTGTTGAGACAGCTGTTTGTGAAAACTAATAATTATTTGGTACATGATAAGAGTAGCAAGAGGAAATGATGTGCATAAAGAAGTGACCGACATGGCTTTCCAAGGCCACATGTTACCCAAATTAACACAGTGAGATATGAGAAAAAGAAAATCTCACAGCTATGGGAAGGATGGACAAGTGGCTCCCAAGAAGAGGCTGCAGAAATCATGGGTCACCAAGGGCCGTGGTGCAGTGCAGCATTGGCAGGGACATGTGGCTGGCCTGGGGACAGTAATGCCGTGGGGACCTGCTGCCATCGCTGCTCCTTTCTTTCTATATAACTTCATAAGTGCTGTGCATTAAATCAGCCACAATTATCAGACCCATGCCAGCTTGCTCATAGTGAGAGTCCTTGATTCAATGCAAACACAACAGTCAGAAACAGATTAAATGCACACATACATGTCTCGAGCTGTCCTCTTTGAACAACACTCGGAAGTTTTTAACTAAATTTGCTCAAATTAGCAATATCACATAACACAGAATGGGTTTGCAAAAGAGATGCACGATTTGCTTTTTAAACAAAATACTTCCCGCTTTCCCTAGTGTGGTAATGGAATGGAAAAGTAGATTTACTCATTGCCTTATAATCAGAGCATGCTCTCACTGAGGCTAAGAGCAGAGCCTGGAGCCGCCGTGGAAGGTCCTTTTTATGGGGTGCTAGTGCTCAGGCTGAAGCAATCTGCGGAGAACAGAGGATGATGATGGCTCTGCTGATGTTTAACGGCATCACTTTGCTTCTACCGTGTTATCCCCTTGTCTATAACACAAGTAAACTTTTTGTTTGACTAACAATACAAAGGTAAGAAGTTAGTAAAAAAATAGTTCTCCAACAGCCATCAGGGTAGACCTGTGTGTGCTAGTTGAAAGCAGCTAGGAATATATATTTTTTTCCCCTTGGAGGGTGCATTTTTGGAGGTGGTGATTCTGATCTCCAAAGCAGAACTGCACCTTTTAGGTAGTGTCATCATCTTTCACGAGTAAACTTCTTGTTTGATGTCAAGTACTGAAGTTCCCAACATTTTTGATGCAGAAGTCGTCAGCTAGTTCACACGTATTTGTTGGCAGTCCAGAGTGATCTGCACGTACCATCCAAACCTGGAATAACTTGAAGTTTGAAGTACTCCAGGCGCTTATAAAGTCACAGCAATTCTGCAGTGTTGACTTCGCAATATTACACCTGGGGGGCTTTTTAGATTTTTAGTTATGATTGAAATGGCAAGTCACAGCCTATACGAGCAAGAAGAGGTTGGACTAGATCCAGACTGAGTCTCAAGATATTTGAATGTGAGCAGTTACATTAAAAATGTCAAATTTTTACTATAGTTCTCATTTTTATGGAGAAAGAATAAGTGTCAAGAATCTTCTCAAGCCCTGCATTATACTTTCATCTTGGTTTCTTCTGAAGCTTCATAATTAAGAATACTTTATAACAGTCCACACAGGTAGCAACCTGTTCTTGCAGAAACCAAACACATCTCCCAGTAACAACCTGCTTTTAGCTATAACTCACTTAAATAGCTTTCACCTCATAGAAAAATTAACATCTGACCCTGCGAGCAGCAATTGCCCACTGCAATCCATGTTCCATCCTGACATTTGGGAGGGACAGACTAGAGCATCCTCCATCGCTGCAGCTGGGCTGTACCCAGGGAAAGGAAGACTTCCTCCCTGATGAGAGCTACCAAAAAGGCCACATCTCTTCTTTTTTTTTGGCATGAGCTTTCTAACCCAGCTCACTTTTGACTCGCAGGACCCTGAGTCCTTCTGCTGTGTCATGGAGGTACCATCACCATCACATACCCATTGAAGTCCCAGGCACAGGAGCCTGCCAGACACCATCCCTCCCCAACGCCACCACTGGTTAAGGGTGGTTTAAGCCCAGCCTTTCCTTCTGCGACATCCTAGCAGCATAAAGCAATGGAGATGTCCTCTCTTGAAAGACAAGGTGGTGTTCTACTGTCCTCCCCAGTGACCTGACAGGCACCTGGTGCTGCTGCCCAGCATCTCTCCTTTGGACCTTTGGATAAAACTCATCTATCCCATTGCTCAAGGACAGCAGGTCAACCTGCCTCTGCTCATCCTTAAGACTCAGGCTCTTCATTACTTCATTATTTTTGCAGTGGGAAGATCCACAGCTCAGGAAGCACCAGCAGCTCTTGGGTCAGCAAATGTAATTGTTTTTCCCAAGTCCATTTCTTAGCTGGTTCCCAGTTCATGACAACCCATTTACTCACCTGCTGGGCCTGCTCTCTCTTCTCTACAACTTCCCCTAAGTGGTTTTGGCAAGGGCATTTTAGAGACTAAATGGGCACCACCTGGTTCCATTTCGGGCCTGTGTAGGTGACACACAAAGCAGCACAGCTGGGCACACACTGATTAGGCCAAACGAAAAGGCAGCTGCAGGGTCAGCTCTCCCAGCTTTGCAGAAAAGAGTCCATTTCCTAAAGCAAGTATTAGAGCCAAGGAAGCTCCAACAAGATTAAAGAAGCCTATACACAATTTAGCCTAGAACAAGAATTTAGTTAATAGAGCTAAACAGTAATGTAAAAGCACACTGTAACACTTACATTCTCTGAATAAGAAAAGTGTATAGAGTAGAGAGACAAATACAGACCCTGAAAGAAGCAGTTAAAGATTATCTAAGATTTCCCCTTGCCCTTACACTGAAATACTAAAACAAAACCACTAAAGCAACTACAACACAGATGTGAAAACAAAGAACTTCTAGTATAAACTCTTTCCTTGCCACTCATATAAAATAGGAAAACAAAAGACAGAAATGCATGAAAGAAGAAGAGTAAAAAGAAAACAAAAAAAGGGGAGGGAAGAGAAAAAGCCTACACCTTGGAACCTTCCCATGTTCTCCCTACCAAGTTCTCACCATTTATGAGTGTACGGGGGCACCTTTTCTAAGAAAGCCTCCACCCCCTTTTCCTACCATGCTTTAACCCTATAGCTGTATATAAACCAGGAAATCAGTCATGCATGTCTATTTTTTTAAAAATAATAGTAATTATAATAATAATAGTAATGATCTTTTTAGCTATAGGTAGGCAAGTAAAAGGAAAATCACACTAGGGCTAATACTATTAACCAGAAATAACCCTGCTATAATAGTTCTAAGAAGGAATTTTACTTTGTTGCAGGTAGATTTGCAAAGGGACAGTCTAAATTATCTCACATTTTCTGAACCTGCTTTATGGTTTTGCAACAGGCATCAGGGCATCTCTGAATGTTCTGGCTTGTGACTGTAAGTCGGAGCCTACTTACATGTTTTGGGTGCTCCACGCTAGTGCTGCTACTGCCAAGCTGCTTCATCTGTTCTGAGCACTATTTCTTATTTATTGAATAATCTGTTCCTTGAGTAGAGAGCTTTTCTGAAGCATTGCATTTGATTAAAGGAATTCTTATGGAAACAGCAGGAGTACCCATTATGTAATTAAAACCTTCCTGTTTATATGGAAAATTGCTATGAGACAAGTGCTTTAAGAACACAGACTCTAAAAAGATAGAGCCATGACTTTCAAGTTTTGTTAAAAAAATGTGAGTCATCTTTGGGAATGGGATTAAAGTAAACTACTGCTTTCATGTCCTCAGTAGACGGACTTTGTAAGCCTCCTTTTCTGTATTTTCTTGGTGTTCCCTTTCAGAAGGAAGGCAGGGTAGGCTGGCAATAAAGCCTTCCTGCCGAAGTCTCTGTGCTGTGCGCTGGAAAGCAGCTCTGCAAGGGAGCCCGGCAGCTTAAGCAAAGTTGTCTTGACTCCTGCAAACTCCCCCTGGTTCTCCAGCCTGAGCTGACGTCAATGAGAGATTAGTTTGGTCCTGTAGTAATGACCCCTAAAGCCCTCGTGGTCTGTAATAACGTGGTTTTGCTCCTTCTGCTTGGGTGGGGAATGAAGGAAAAAAATGCCTGGGGGTGAAAACTCTCTGTTTAACATTTAGTTGTGGTTTGCTGGAAGTTTCTCTCACCATTTTTTGACTATTAGTTTTTTTAAAAATCAGTAATTGCTTAGCTTATGGTATATGATCTGTTTATTCCTAAAGCTTGTAGGTAATATTACCTAGTGCCAGCAGTTCACTATCTAGGGTGAGATATTCTCAGCAGCCAACTTGCAAGAGAAAGGAAGTCTGAGGCATTTTATTGATCCCTTAGGAGGAAGCATAGCCAAATTCTGAAGGAAATTTCTGCAAGTTATGACCTCTATAATATATTGAGCAGTAGAATAGGGGCTTGAAATGCATCTATAGATGAGCTTCCACAATTCACACCTCCTTTAATGCACTGCAAGTGAGCGCTGACTCTTTAGCATTTTGACAACAGGTTGACCAGTACTCCCAGGCAGTACGTGTGCATTTGCCATCATAACTCCAGGGGGAGGAAGTTCAGCCATAGGGAATAGCTGTTAGTCCATCCCTGGCTGCTTGATAGAGAAGGAGAAAGGACACCTACAAGAGCAAGTGGAGGGCTTAACACCTCATGATGCTTGGTGCCACCATGTCCCCTCCTGGGAGACCTCCAAGAGCCTGTGAGCAGCCCAAGGAGAAGAGTTGGGCAGCAGGGAGGGAGGTTCCTCCCCTGGGACAGAAGTGACCTTGCAGAACTGAGGAGGGTGACCAGCCTAGATGCCACCACCAAGCTGTGAAAGATCAGGGAGGAATCCCTGGGGGAAAGGGAGCAAGACTGCAGAGGAGGATTTGTAGCGGGGGAACTAGGGGTGAAAAAGGGTGGGAACAGCAAAAGGTGGAGAAAAATTACTTTCATCTGAGCTCTGGGGTCAATTATATCACTGTGCTTAGGAGGACACGCAGAGCCAGACTCCCTTGTGAGAAAGCTCTTCTTGCAGAAGTGATGCCAACGCTAGGTGTAATGTTTCTAAGAATTTACTAGGGCAGATTCTGCCTTCACATCCAGTGATAGCTCTCTCTGAAAGCAGCGATGTCACCATGAGCTGAACCACGAATGCAGTTTATTAAAATACTCTGCAAATAGCGCATTGCGAAGGGCTGCATCGCCTGTTTCCACACAATTCATTTTGCCACATATGCTGGCCCCAGCAGAGAACATATCGGAGCAAGGTAGCTGGGGGATTAGGAGGAAACCAGCTGAGAAAATGAGGTGTCAAGAAGTGGAGGAAAGGAAGTGTAATGTTGTGACCAGAGAGAAGGAGCCTTTGGGGAACGTGGTGAATAAAAGGAACCCAAAACTGAAATGTTTTATGCAAGCCATTATCAGAATAACTCAATATGCTAGAACAAGAAAATGGATTCTTGAAAAACAATTGAGAATAAAATACATATATATGGGGTGGGAGGAATTCAGACACACAGCCGAGAACACCTTCCAGCAGAGTGCAGCTCTGGGGACACCACCTGGACTTTGCAATGGTCTTATAGAAGATGCATTCATTGTAAATGCAGAAGATATTGCATTAAAAAGAAAAACTAAAGCCGGCTCCCCAGTTAAGTGGAGCAGGGTAAGACCAATGGGATATAGCAAGCACTCCAAAGAGTGTTCGTTAAGAGAAGCTGTTAGAGGCTGTAAGTTCAAGGTATAAATTAGAGGAATAATTCACATCTTGTTGCAATGCTGTTAGTCCACTGAAATCCTGTTGGTGTTTATGAAACTTGCTTTATTGCAGAATAAGCTGCTTGCTTTATGCTGGCAATAGTGATTTTCTTTTTTCTTTTTTCTTTTTTTTTAAATCTACATGGATTGATCAGTTGGCAAATAAGAAACTTCAAGTTTCAGGTTTCAAATTTAGACTCAGCAGCTTAAAATATCAAAAGACCTTCCCGTTCCAACAGCACCCTGTAGTATGAGGTGAGCTTTGTTCTGAAATATCTAAAATGATAACGGAGAGCTCGTGGTACCAAGGAGGAGAGATCCATGCTTTGGAAAACCTGTTCACCTGCTCCAGCCCACCAGATGCACAGACAGAGGTCCTGTGTGCTGGGCCACCTCCACCAGCAAAGTCTCTGGGCTAGGACATTTTTGATAACCCCACTATAAAACAGTGATTTAACATCAATGTTAAATATGACGTTTTCTTAGAGGCTTCATCCCTGGGTGTAGGGATGCTCGGTGCGCTATTCACGGAGACAAGTGCAGGCTGGGGATGAGTTATGCTGTACTCGGCCCCGCGGCTGTACTCTACAACGAATCAATTCCCGACCACGAGAGGAGAGGAACACATGTAATATTTATGCAGCGTCGAGTTCTTGCCCTTGAAAGCGCTGAGAATTGGGGGCTCCATGGGCCTTGGTGAAGATGTATCGGTGCAGACCCGCTGAGGACGAGCAGCTTTGTGGAAAAATTACGCACGCACCTGATAGAGTAAGTGCTATTTATTGTTCTCAAGCTGCACTCGAATATAAAAGCAGCTGCCAAGGGAAAATAGGCAGGCTTCTTTTTTTTTTTTTTTTTCAAAAGAATGCTACCCCATCTTAAATTTTGCTAATAAAATACAGTTTAAGTGTGGTTTTGCGTGGGTGTTAAAGTCAGGAAGTCTATTTATTTTTCTGAGAAATGATTTAATACTGTTCACGAGCCCAAACTGCACATGGGCACTATAAATCCGAGCTCCTCTTTCCAGTGCCTTTGACTATCAGCCTGATTATATATAATGACAGAATTTATGGTAACAGTGCTGCAAAAACAATCTCCATAGATACTTTTTGAATTCTCTTCTTGCCGAACAGCCTGACAAGGTAGCCTGGCATTTTCCAGCGTGTCCCGCATCCAGGCCCTGTCCAAAAAACAGGTTTAGTTCACACTGCCTGGTGCTTGGTTTGCTGGCTAGCTGGCAAAGCGAGACCTGTGTCAGCACTCTGGCTTGTGAATTGTGTTTTTAGGTGCTTAATTATGCCCATCTATTTCAAGAATTGACAGTTTGCTCTTGCATGCCGAGGCCCTGAAGTCTAGGCATAACTACCCGTTCCTTGGTAAATTTAAATAGATGCATTATCTGCTGAAGTGCTTTTTCCGTTTTAGAAGCAGCCGTTGGATTAAATGCAGTGATCAATCAATATTGATTATCACAGTTTTTCATGGGCTTAAGGAAGGTGTCTTGTCATGAAGGCCTGCAGGGTATCAGTGCTTCGAACACATGCCTTCCTTTTCCCTTGGAGAAAAAAGAACGAGGATAATAAATGCTCTTGGCATGCCCATTAATTTTGCACCAGTGATACGGTCATTAAAAGGAGGATATAGCCTCTCCAGTAGCATATAGCTGTAAGTATATGTGCATTTGACCGTAGCTGAGTCTGAGGAATTATCTATCTGCCTTGGTTATGCAGCTATATATTTTTAAAGCTACTTAAATCCAAAAGAGGGACAAAGACACTGGCACAGGGTAGAGGGTTCATGAGGCATCCACATCCTCTGCATGTCCCAGTCCTTCCAGCTGTGCACTAGGAGCAATTGAGATTCCCAAGCACTACGTGCAATAAAGAGCTATTAAAGAGGCAAAAAATCCTGCTGCATCCATTCTCCCTGGGAAACAGTGCGTGGTGCAGGGCTCGATATTGCAGCCGGGAGCTTGACCAGGCGCTGCCTTTCTGCTCCTGCGCGTTGCCTCTCTTTACCCTTGAAGTTTGCAGCGTTCTGGCTTTCCCCAAAGCTGAATTCAGTGCATTTGCTGTTGCCTGGACTTGGATGAACCCTGTTCTGTGAGGTCCAGACGCGGAGGCAGGTATGGATTTAATGCCAGTTACTGGCTGAGCTCCAGCAGCTTTTTGCACAGAAGAAAAGCCGGGGCAGAATGGCTAACCGCAGCACGGCGGTAGTTTCCCTCTTCTCCATGCTGCCTTTAGAAACAATAAAAGCCCATTTGTGTCTCTTAAAAAAATCCCCCACAGATTGCAGCCTCATCTGCATGCCAAGTTGCACGGGTGCTGTGGCCTGAACTCTCCTTTTATTCCAAAGGCACCATCTGAAACTCTTCTCTTTAGTTGTGACCGCCCTGAAATAAGCCCTCTTGGAAGGATGCTCAGGCACCCCGTTGCCCAGTATTGCCTGGCAGGGCAGTGGCAAAGCCAGGGAATGGTTGAAATTAGGTTTTTCAGTTTCTCCTTGTAACACTGCTTCCACTGATCATGCCATTGATCAGTGGTTGCACTTTTATTTCTCATAAAATCATATTTTCGAGGTAACTAGATCAGCCAAGCTCATGGTGTTCTATTGATCTCTTCCAAAAGGCCATTAGGTTAGAAGGAAAAAGAAATGGTTGACAAATATGCTATCAAGGCCCTTCTTGAAAGCTTGCCTTGAACCATTTTCTCTGTGTTTGTGTCAAAACCAGTGGAACTTAGTGCAGCCTTGGGAGAAGGATCCCTGAGCAGCTGCAGCTGCTTGTGCCCAGTTTTTAAATGAATTGCAGTAATATATCCTACATCCACAAAATTTGCTACTGATACGACAGTCTCATCAGGACCGCCTCTAATTCCAATTTCTCCTAAATTAAGGTGTCTGGAGACAAAATACTGAAACACATGACAGCTGTCAATTTGGACTCTGCCTTTGAGTTAAAATTTTGGAATTATTTATTCTTTTAATGTTCTTTATCAAAATGCTTGTCTGCAGTTATCTAGTGGTTGCTCAGCTCCGTATCTGAAGCTTTCTGCTTGTCTGATTTTATCAAATAAAAATGACTAATGATTCTTTGCTTGCATATCAAAGACACAGCTTCCAACACATGTTTACCAAGTTAGATCTAATCTTGGGTCTCGTACTAATCCTCTGATCTTGGTGCTCTCAGCGCGGAGCAAAACAGCAAACCACAACATTTTCATTAAGACGCGTAGGTCATACCATTTCCTGGGAAAATAACGTTTTATTGCTCGATGTGCCCAAGGGCGAGCGAGTACCAGAGCTATTAGTGCAGGGCGTAAGAGCAGATTTACGAGGCTGTTTATGGAGAAGGTTCGGCCGCGCGTTCCTGGGCGAGGACCTCCGTGCGTGGGGATGGAGAAGGCTCCGGGCTATGACTTCTGCCCTGGGGACGTGGTGGGATGAGGAGCTATTCCCATTGGAATTGATGGGAGGGTTTCCTGGAGGCAGACTGCTAGAGGACTCGCCTTTCCAGGGGCATTTGCTAGAAGAACAGCAGTCACTGTGGACCCCATTAGGATAGCAATGGATGAAGCATTTCTTATAGCACGACTTGTCTCTAGAAATGATTCAATGTGCTGAAACGCCTCAGATCTGATTTTCTGCAGTGCGATGTTTCTTGGGCATTAGCGTGTTTGGGCCCTTCAGGATCCAAAAAGGAGTCAGCACAAGCTGTACATGGAGTCCAAGCTGCACCTTGTAGCCTGAACATGAGGGCATATTTCATGCTCACCTGCGGCCATGAGCAGGTATTGGATTTTCTTAACCATTACCCTAACGACACACGGTCATTCGTAGCATTTTTGAGGGAAGTAGTCAATAAATGCTTTAAGGGTCTGAGACAATAAAGCGCCCTGATTATCCACCTGCAATATCTGTGCTCTGGTGGACCAGAAGAGCTTCCTGGGAGAGTTTTTCTGAAGCTTTCCATGGGTAGCAATGGACAATATATGCCCAGATGTTCAGGGCTGAAGGATGAATTGGGAGAGCGGCGCTGAGCTGGGGCCTGCAGTTGAGGACAGGTAAGTGTATCAAGCACTTCCTGAGCGCTCCCCATCCAGCCCTTGGAGCATCTCCAGGGAGCCTTGGTCCTGATACCTGCTAGCAGCAGGTCTGAGTCCTTAAGCCTTGAGTTCTTGGAGCTGGGTTAAGGATCCATAAAGTTCACGGTTAATTCTCTATCTATGCAGGGAGGGGCAGTCAAAATTCTCCTTCCAAAATCTCCAAAATGAGCGATTTGGTCTGAATTTTGGCATTAGGATGTTTCTTTTCTCAACTTCCATCAGCTGTCCTTTTGCTGTTGAATTCTGATCCTGCAAAGACCCTACTTTTGACCTCAAGGGAGAATTTCATAAGCTTAAAGCTCCTTTGGCAGGCACAAAGATGCTGCATTCATTGCTATTCCAAAGAGGCAGTGTAGGGGAGAAGATGCCTGCATCAGTAAGCAGAGTCGGACAGCTTGCTGCTTGCAGCTTGCTTAAACTAATCAATGATATGGGATTATGAACAAGGCTTGCCAAAAGGCTGAGGATTTTATTGGAATGCTTGCAGATGATATTAAAGCTGGACACATAACAATACACTTCATGAAATTGAATTCTTTCCTAACTGTGGAGCTGTGATGCAGATCTTCACAGAAATCCATTGGATTTCCAGAGCTGATTTTGCCAACCCAGGTAGATGTAGAATGACTGGCATCACAAGCACCATGATACGTAGAGACTTCAGTTACACGAACGCAAACAGAGAGTTTGCCCTGACCTGGTGATGCAGTTTTGCCCCTGCAAACGTCCATCTCTACAGAAATATCTCCAGCTACTGTCTGCTGACCCTGAAAACCAGGCCCTGCCTTTTCAGCAACCAGCTTGGACAAACATGGGCATGTTCCTGTGTTTCCCTGATCAGAATGCAGCGAGGGTTTGCCCAGAGCAGGTGTGCGTGGTGTCCTTGTTTGCTGCCTGCATGGCAGAGCGATTGCTGCCCCTCCTGGGAATGGAGATGCTAACAAGGAAAAAGAACGGGAGCTGGAAATACGCGGGAGAAGGGTGAGGAAGCCTCTGCGCGGATGGGTACTTGTGTCTCTACTATCTTGATTGCCTCTCATATTTTTCCTCCAGAGAGATTTTTGAGCATGTTAAAAACGTAAACTTGCTCTTTTTAGACAAAGATGTTCTTTTGACATCTTTTTTTGGTTTTGTTTTACAGAAATCCTACTAAAATGATGGAAATGTCTCTGCCAGAATGCCGCTTCATCTCTACTTCTCTTTTGTCCTTCCTGTTTATTTACGGATGCAGCTTTGCTTCCTCAGCCAGTAGGGACTTCATGTTTCCTTGTTTCCTTTTCTGGAAGCAGGAGCTTTTCAGGGTCAACTCCAGTTTACTGCAGAATCTACCAGAAACAGTAGTCATGCCAAAGAGGTGAGGGGTAGGTATAATTGTAGTGTGGGCACAGGCCACCATCTGTGGAGAGAGCCAGTACCAAATAAAAATAGTTTCTGAAATATGTTAGCTATTTGGGGTTAAAAAGAAAGGCAGGAAGGATTTTTGACAAAAATATAAGTAAGTAGCCCATTCTTCTGAATCCATCTCCCTGACTCTTGGAGCTCAATGTTCTTCAGGCACAGAAGTCTAGCAAGCCTGAAGATCAACGAGATAACTCCTTTTGGCTTTATGACAGCAGAATTTAAACTAGAAGTTCATCAGCAGATATTCTATCCAAGCATTTTGCCCTCTCCCCATTGGTGCCCTTGCTGGAAAAGGTCTTGCAGCCCGGTCCTTGTCCCTGCTCCGGTTGGCAGGAGGGTACCAGCATCCTCGTGCTCAAAGCAGCCCTCATCTCCCTGCCCTTGCCAGGAGTTCCCAGCAGTCACCTCCCAAACAGACTCATCTTTTACTTCTTAACCTTTCCCATCACTCCAAAAAACTTCTGGCAATGTCACTCTGCCAGCAGCTTTTGGCCATGTGTTTTTCCAGCACTGAGTCGGTGGGAGGGTGACCCTTTGAATCCCGATCCCTAGGGAGGTTACTGCACTGGTCAGGAGCCAGCACTGCCGCCCAGACAGAGAGGACATAAACTCCCTAAAGTCTCTAAATGCCTATTTCTTGATGGGTTTTGGGGAAGTTCCAACCAGGGGGATAACAGCAAAAAAGCCCCATCTCTCCCCTGCAGAGATGAGGAAGCCAAAAGCAGCTTTTTTCCCCATACATACCACATCAGGGACATGCTGTTGAGCGCCAGAGATGAGACCTGGGGTCACCCCACTGTGTCGCAGCAAGGGCAGGGGCACGATTCCCTTTGAGTTGTCCTTAGACTTGGGCAAGGTTGGGAAAAACAAACCCGGACCCTGATTCTTTTAAGCAATCTCAAAGATATTTTTCTCATTCTTTCTACTAAGGATACAGTACTTCAGCTGGGCTCCTGGCAAACCCAGCAGATGTGGGGCCAGATCAGCTGAACTCCATTTACTTGAGTGGACGGGTGCCAGGTAAAGCAGCTGAGGACCCGGCTCTTTTATGCGAGCTGCTGCTACGATGCTTATCTGCAAATTTTGCTTGAAGATTTCATGGGAACCAGTTTTCTTACATGATTCAGATTCTTCTTGTGTCAGGATGGGCTGGAAATATCTTCTAGCAGATATTCTTGCAGCACAAGTTATGCGTATGTGCATGGTCTGGCCTCTCCATGGAGCACCTACATGGGCAGGGAATAGCAGAGAAGATTAATGGCAAATTCAGCATCTTCCCAATGACTTGTTCAGCTTTGGCACTAGCAATGAGAAAATCTGCATGTTCAAAGGCAGAAAGAGCTAATTTCTCTGAGTTAGCTCCCCTTTATATTATGCTAACTCCCAAAGTCCTGCTGCTCTGGTTTATATTCCCTTGCCAGTGTTTCTATTTGTCTGAGCCTGTGGAGCTCCCGTGTTCCCATCATGTGCTCTCCTGTGCTTAACGATATTCCAAAAGGAAGGCTGTGTTAGCCTCACTAATTAACACTATACTACTTAAAATTACTCAAATTGCTCCCCGTTATTTTTTTATTTATTCATTTTTAACCAGTACGAATAGGCCTCTATCCTTAGGGTTGACTGACTTGCATCGGCTGGGCTGTAGCATTGCAGCGCCCTAGGTTCTGCTTTGCTCTTTGCTAATGCTTTGATGAATTTTGTAATCAGAAGCAAAAAACACAGCAACTTACTGCATTACATCTCAGGATGTAATGCACTTCCCATCGGACATATATGAAGAGCAATTGCCCTTTAGAATTGCCACGGTTTGCGGCTGGTGCCGGGAGCAATTTCCTTCTTGTGCTGATGAAACGTAATGCACACGTGCAAATGGGTCAGCTCAAGTTTTAGCAATGTATCAGCCAATAAAGCAAAACCCATCCACCCAGACGTGCAGCACGGCGAAGTACTAAAACCCCCAGTCATGCAATGTGAAAGACTCTCCACGGACATTCCTGTTTTATAATATCTAAGGCTAAAACTGGGGCTTTTTACAGATACTAGCCCAAAGTGCAGCTCCTCCAGGGGAGTTGGTTCTCTGCTGCTCATGTTTAAAGTACATATGGACCACCTGTTATTGGATTTATGTAAGTTATAATTACTTCTCTGCATAATGTCTGCAGGATGTGAATGGGATAGCTTATTTGCCAAGACCATATAAATATAGTAAATACAATCTACTTTTTACAGAACATTCTTATTTTCAGGTCTCAAGGCATTTTATAAAAGAGAGAAATATCATTACTGCTGCTTTCTGTATGTGAAAAGCACGCCAAAAAGAGATTAAATTATTTATACAAAATCCATCTGCAGGTCAGTAGCAGAACCAGCAGCTAAATCTGTTTTTGCTGAGCCCCAGTCTATGATACGTGTACAAATCCTGTCTGACATTCAGGCTGTTTCAGCTAATGAAACATGCACTACAACAAATAATGTGCTCTGCATCAGGCTTAGGCCCTTATGGAGATTTCGGGGAGAGCAGAATGGGTCTGTTACTGTGAATTCCCTGTAGGAACTGCTCCAAAGGACAGATGTTTTCAATGAGCACCTCTGCAAAGTCTGCTGCGCTGTTCTTACTGCTGAAGTGCAATTTATGGGTAAGTGCAAATAATGGGGACATCATCAACTATTCTTTGCCAGTAGTCCCTCCAACAATTTTGCCCCCAAGTTCCTGCATTATTCTTCATTACTTAGAAAGGAGCCATGCATTATTAATGAGAGCATCCTGCTTTTCTTTTGCTGGTTTTGTGGATGAGCAAATTAATGGCTTCTGGCTGTGTGATGGGGAGGCAGGAATGGGATCCATCCGTATCAGAAAATTGCTTACCCTGCACTCAAGCACAGTGCAGACGCCTGCAGCACTCAAGGGTTGCTCCTGGCAGGGCGTACGTGCAACCAAGAACTGTCCCTAGCAGTGAAAAACCCGGTGAAAAGACGTGTTTTCCACTCCTGCCTTTGGTATGTTTTCTTTACATTGTGTAGAGCAGCTCTTACCTCCAAATTACAGGCGAGAAGCTATTTGAGAAAATGCAGTGCATTCCTTGTTACCTAAAATAACTGCGAAGTGTGCAATTTTCCCCCTTAAAATGGGTGTGATTGGCTTCCAAGAGCAGCTCTAAATAGCTCCATTGAAACACGTGGAACTTGCTGCGGCAGCACAAAGCCAATGTAATCGAAGAATAACCCTGTATCCCTCCCCAGTGGCATGTCCCACAGAAGGTGCTGTGAAGGGTCAAGCCTGCTCATTGCTTGTAACCTTCTTGGAAAAGGAGAAAACATTTCTGTGGCAACTGCATGTGAAAGGGCAGCAGATTTTGTCTCTTGGTCATGGCTATTGCAACAAACTGGTTGTTTCCACCACACCCAAGGCTGGTTTTTCAGTACAAGTCTCTTCCCTGGGTAATTCCCACAACATGTGAGTTTTTCTCCTAGCAGATCTCCTGAAAATATCCCCTGAAATACCCACAGAAGGATCCATGCCCTCTTTTGAACCAGGTCCTTAGAAGCTTACAAAATGCCACCAGAATTTTATTTGTGGAGAAAGCATGAAACTTACATATGCATGTTTGGATTTAAATTTTGTGTTGTGTTTTTTCCCTCTGCTAACATGAAGGCAAGGAGCAAAGCCTTCAGGAACCACTGTGGGAGCAAAGAAAGCAGAAGCAGCTTCTCTGTGCTGTTCTCCTGCTCTTCCTAATTCTCCAGGACTCCTCACCACAGCAATGTGGTGGTTTGCCATTCTGCAAATCCTTATCTTCAGCAAACCCACAAAAATTCCCATTATGGAGCATGAAATCTCATGGAGAATAGATGTAGAAAGCTGCAAATTTTAGCTTAGATGGAAGAAAAGGAAATCTGTGACCCTGGGAGCCGCACCGTGCTTCATGTTAGATTTCCCAAGTACATTTTGCAATTCTCCTTGATAAGGGCATAGATGGAAAGGGAATCTCAAAAAATTCACCAATTGAATACCCACCATTTTACTGTAATCTTTCAAAGTCACCAGAATGACCCAAACATTAAGGATACTTTCTCTGCAAGCAAGTCTCCACTCATACCCCTTCTGTTTCCCATTAAGGCTTCTTCTTCCTCTTCAGGAATAATTTTAGACTCTTCAGTTTCCAAGCAGGACCTTAGAATAAAATATTACTGTCTCTTCCTAACCCATTTATGGCAGGTAACATGAAATTCAGAAGGGAACTAAAGGAAACAATCAATGCTAAAAACTTTTGCAATGATGCTCTTGTAATTCTGCAGGGCTAATTCGGCGGGGACTCACCGGATGTTTCTTTTCTTAGCTAGCAGAAAAGCACAGGAAAGGAAAACCAAGCTTTTAGAAACTCTAGTGTCAAAAAAGGATATCCTGAATACCATATGAGCCATGCCACTGAAACTGGGCTTTCAGATGACAGCTAACGTGACCTCGCTTTACGAATATATGTTTTTAAAAATAATTCCTTTTCTCCTCAACAAAAAGAGGTTTATGACTCAAGAGCACGTGTCCCCACAAAAAGCAAAAGGTCTTGCTAAACCAGACCTCTGTTTTGATTTTAGATTGCTTGGCCGCCGAAGATAACATCATTCAGTTGAGTAATACTTAGCAAGAGCTGGCTTTATAGGCAATAGGTTCAAAGATAAAGATTTAGTGAGCAAAGGGAAGTAGCAGGGTATTTTAATTCTTGTAAGTAAGTCCTCATGTAAACACTCCCAGGGAGCAATCGAGAAAGGTTTATTCACAGTAGTGAGGATGGTTCAGGATTGGGCCCTGCCCTGTTGGCTTTTGATCCTTGGAGCTCTTAAATGGATTTACAAGGTGCTGTTCTTGTTCAAGTAGCCTGTTTCCCCACTTTATTTCAGCAACATATCTGTCCTAGGGTGGGTCTCGGCAAAAAACATCTCAGATAGGGACCATTTGAATACTTTTCAACACCTGCAGGAATCTGGGCAGTCAGATAATCAATGAGCTGTGCAAAAACCAATATTTCAACTAAATAGAGGTTTATTTTACCAAGACATTCCTTCTGCTTTTCCCTAGTGTGTTGCTTCAGGACACACAACTTTTTACCAGCAATGAGGGGGATTTTCTAGGATAAAACAAAGCCAAGAAGCAGCGGACTAACATGAAATATATTAAAATCACCGAGAGCTATTGAACAGGCTTTACCCCCATCCCTTGTAGGAGCCTGATGAACCTGTGCATGTCCCTGCAAACCATACCCGCAAGCTTGGAAAGAATTGCACCATGTCCATAAATACAGAACATTTTTCCTTAGGTGGTTTTGGCCTTCCAGAGGATCGTGTACCAGGGAGCTCTCTGATTTATTGCCCAAGGCGCTGGCACCACGTAGGAAACACCAAACATTGTGCTAAAACAATCCTCACAGCCAGTCTCCCAGCCAGAGTCTCTGTTTGCTGGCAGCTTGGCATAATTGAGATGAGAAATTGCTGTGAATATTTACATGCTGAAATCTCTCAGTAAGCTGGCACAACATAGGAATAATTTACACAGGAGGAAAGAGGCTGGAGAGCAGGACCAGGGAGTCAAAAGAGGTGATTTCCAGCAAGTCGTTTTAGATGTAGAGGTGAAGGAAGCAGCTGTGACTTTCGTGTCACAAGTGTGCACCTTGCCCGTGCACCTGATACGAGTCCTGTGCATCTGCACCGGTGTTCGGGGCGAGATCAGGGCATTTCTGCTCTGAGATGTGGCCCTGTTTCTATCACAGGGCTTGGCTATTACTCTTCTGCAGTGCAAACTTGTGGCTGACGACATGTCGTGCCCTAAAAACACCTGGGAAGCTCAACAGAGAAATTATATCCTAAGATAATATGTCTGCCTGCACCGCCCAGGGGTGCCCTGCTTCTCTCTTCTGCTAATTCTGCCAAAGAATCCATGCATTTATTGCAGTGGTTGCAGTTCTTGTCCTTGATCACTTGCAGGGATCTCTCTGGAGTTTCTTTTGAGTTTTGAGGCATGGGGAAAACCGACTTGCAACTATTTTAAGGGTTTAATAGCAGGATTTTGTGCCTGGCGAAGTGAAAGATTTGCTTACTTCTTGGCATCCCCTTTCTTTTCATCTCAAGAAGAGCACAAAAGACATCTAAGTATATCTTTTGTTTGCCAGGGGATTTTATTTTGTCTACAACATTTTATATGAAGCACTGTAGCCCAAGCCAGCGTTTTGCTCAAAACAGACTGTTTTTCAAGAACATAGAGGATAAATCGCATTCCCTGGAGCCTCCGAGATGAATTAAAAGCCTCACTGTCTCCTGTGGGACTTGGTGGGTCTGCTTGAATTTTGCTGTCTTCATCTCCCTCTGAGCTATAAAGTGTCACTACATTTTAAGACAGATGACAGTAAACTTGGCTGTCAAGAGGCTGACAAATGCTCACTTAGGATCTGCTGTGTTCAAACAGCCTCAACTCGCACATCTCATGGTGTCTCCAGCAGCTTTGATACTTAAATTGCTGGTTGCTGCTGAAATGTCCAGCCAGGCTGAGTGTGCAGGGCAAGGCCTCACCTCATACCTTCTTGAGCAGAAAATCTTGTAGTTGATTTTAACTGACATGTGATTTTACCTCTTGCAAAGTTCTGCATATGTGTATATATATATATATTTAACGAGCATTCTGCTCACTATTTTTTCTCACTAACTTCTCACTAAATTTTCTATTGGGAGTCAGCTGGAAGTTACCAGTCACCTCTCTGCTAAAATTAACTGGCTGTTTGACTGTTTTCATGGAAAAAAAGATGAAAAAAAAAGGTTCTCTACTGTGCAAAATTCTCACTCGATAATAAATTGCAGATTTCATGTGCTTGGTTTGAAAACTGAATGTCCGAATGCCAGTAATTAATGGTGCATGATGCAGCTGGCTCGGGAATGCCAGGATGCAACCTGCCTGCTAGCGAGATGCTTGGACTCGTGTTGTTGCTCCTGCTCATGCCTGGTATTTATCCCTATAATATGAAAGCTACTTTATTCCGCAGGGAGACGTTTGTAGCTGTAGTCATGCAGTGGATATTCTTGCTTGCCTTTGTTGACTCAAACGGCAAGTCTTTTCCACTCCCAGGGCTTGCTCTTAGTTTGGTTTTCCAGTCTTGCTAGGAAATGTCTTGTGTGTTTGGAAAACAGGAGCGTTCCAGTTGCAATTGGCAGGGGCTGAGGGGATCTTTATTCACGCACCCGGCTGGTTTTCCATGGTCATCTCCGTGCCCTTGGAGGTGCTGGGAGCACTGAGCATCCAGGGACACATGGTGGGAACTGGAGCTCCTACTCGTGACAACTGGGGCTCCAGAGCATCGCCTAGTTTGTTCATTGATAGAAGGCATTGCTGTCAGTCTACTTTGGGATAATTCCTTAATAAAGATGTGCTTATTGCAAGAAGAAACCCTTCCCTTCATGCAGCTGAAGCCATATGGAAAAGTGAAAAGGAAAGGTGGAATTCAGCCTGATGTTGTTTGTACAAATGGCTTTCACATTTCTGTGGTTTCTTCAACTCGGAAAAGCAAATTTGCCCATGTTTTCATTCCCTAAGAGGAGATAAGAATCCCACTGCTTGGAAAAAGGCCAGTAAAATGCTCAGCCTTGATGCGTGCTGGGCTATAATGCGTACCTGTATGCAAACCACATCAATGGGTGCAATTGCAAGGTCCTGCCCTTGCTGTGTACACAGCGACCAGACAGTCTGGCCAGTTGTCCCCAACCCAAGGTTGGTCTTCAGCGGCTGTCTGCTCATTTCCCCTTGCTGTTACTGCCTTGAACTGGACTTGAACCGGAGGAGATCTATAAAGAAAGGACCCTCCAGCCCATTGCCAGACCCCTGTAAGCCCAGACTGCCGGCCCAGCTCTATTTATCAAATAAACTCTGTTTTAGGGACGTGCACACTTGTACTTTCATGTCGACGACTTGGTGAGCCTCTCCAAGCTTGCAGAGTCCTGCGTGGCCTGGCTCATTGTGCACAAATCCCATTTGGCCGCTGACTCCCGCTCCTGACTGTCCTCTTGTGTTTGAGCCCTCTGTCCAAACTCCTTCAGCTTATGGAAACCCGATTAAAAAGGTCTTGCCAGGACGCCTAGGGAAACCTCTCTGGCCAAAGTTATTAGCCATCTCGATCTGAAATCTCACCCACAGTAATAATTAATCTCTCCAGCAGAGCTTCCTTTTGCAAAAGTTGTGCTTTCACTTTACCCAGCTATCAACATCTATCCTCACTCACTCTGTTTCTTCCCAGCTCTGTTCTATGCATGTTTTCCAACATTGCAAATAACATCTGCTCCTATATGGGGAGAAACAGTGATATTTTATAACACAAGACCACACAGTTCTAGCTGTAATTCAGTAAAAGAGATATATGGAAGTTAATTTACACTTGTGAAACAACAGCTGTAAAGCAGGACTACGAAAACCGAGTACCAACTTCTGCGTTGTCAAGCAATGAGCACTTAATGGCAAAAGCTTTTTAATGCAGGAAAATTTGCACCGATTTCCTACGTGCACTGCTGGAGCCGTCAGAGTTTGCAAGAAGGTGCTGAATAAGCACTCCATAAACAAAAAGCACCTCACCTGCTTGCATATTATCTTATCTGTTGTTTAAAGTGCCCACCATTTAGCACTGTTCCTGGTGGGGATTTCTTTCTTCCTTTATTGTGGAGGCTTTTAGGGCCATCATGGTCTCAGTGGCTCTGTTTCAGGACACTGTCTGGCCAAGTCTGGGTGCTGCCATGGGAAAACCCCACTTTATAAGGCTGCTTTCCTGCATCATAAAGGAGTGATAAAGGATATCTTTTTTTTTTTTTTTTTTTTTTTTTTTTTTTTTTCTGTAAAACTAGGAAGGGTTTAAAGCTGTTGGGAAAATGTCCAAGAAAAAAAAACGAATTGTTGAATAGTGCTATTTTTGTCCTGGACTCTCTGAATTCCTCCTTTCTTCCCCTCGTCCCTTCTGGTCTGATTTGCACTTAGGGATTAATAAACCGATTACTAAAGGGCAGATTTTGAGGCCTGAGGGTTGTTTCTCTCTTCTGCTAGAACATGTTCCCCCTCGAGCCAAGCTGTGGGCCTGACCCTGACACCCTCCGGTCTTCCAGCAGCTCCTGGACACCAGGAGGAGCAAATGGAAACTGTCCAAAGGGGTCTTCCCCGCTATCCAAATATGTTTTGGATAACATATTTGGATCACCCACACTGAGCTCCTGCTGCGTGAATCACTGCATTTGCTGGGATGGTCCCCGTTTAAACCGGGCACAGACCGCGGTGCCAGGGCGGGCGCTTTGCATCTCTCTAGTTGAGATTCAGTCTTTCCAAGGGAGAAAACACATTCAGCAGCAACTCTGCTCGCATCAAGCAAAGAGCTCTTTTTTGCCTTTGTTTTTCTCTTTATCTCTAAGGCTGATATCTTTTCAAGACTTTCAAAATAAATGCTTAAAACCATATCGCTTTCTGTCAGGAGGTTGACACAGAAAAAAAAAAAAACAGATAATTTGGAGTCTACAGGCTGGTTGGTGGTAAGTTACACCATAGGTAGTATCAATCTTGGTGTCTGGCTGCAGCATTATGACTTTTAGAAGAACCAGGTGGGCATCATGTGTATGTGCAGCTGAGCACGCTGTGTAAATTTAAAGTTTTGCCCTTTGCTCTTTCAGGGCTAGACAAGAAGTCAATACAAAAATACCTTCACTCTGATTTTCAGCAGAGGCAGCAATATAGAAGCTGATACACATTACCAGTACTTCGTATTCTGTTTAAAACTAATTGAAGATAGCTTAACAAAAAAAGATTTCTGATCAAAGCTTAGAGCAATATGAGAAATTACAGAGTTATGAAAAATGAAAATGAGATGCCATGAGTGCAAAATGATCTACAGCAGAGTTTCTTTAATATTTCCTTTACACTGTTTGAACCAATATATTTTCTAACATTTGTGTGGAGAGACACTTTTCTAGTTTGGCACTGTGATTACCTGCATGGTACGTGTATGGGAGAGAAATAAAGATATTTCATTTCCAGGTAAAAACATCATCCTTAAATAATGCAGATACTTTTTGTCAAACTTGTCCCACATTGCCTCAGGAGCTGAAATTTCCTCTCTGAATCTTGTTAGGAAACTAATTACATCTCAAAGAGGCAAGTGGAGGTATAACATGTATATGAAAATCATGTTGCAAGCCAAACGTTTCACATAGAAGCTGCACAGAGTGTCTATCATTGTGCCATAGAGAATTTTCTCTAAACTGTCTTCATTTTTCTTCAGTTTTGAACTAGAAACCCAACAAAGTGATTTCATACTTGTTTAAAATTTTAAGATACACCTATTTTAATGCTGTGAAATCAAATAATTCTTTTCCATGTTTCTTTTATGGTAGAGTCAATAGAAAATTACCAAAAGGAACACAAATATTCATACTTGCACTTTGGGTATAAAAAAAAATCCTTCTCTATCTGTTTTTAACAAAGAACAGATGAGTGCAATGGAAAGTGTTTAATGCTGCAGCTGAATGTGGAAATTAAAGACAAGAAACATTTTAGTGTCATTTTTTTTTCAAAGCATCTATACATGTTCTGTTTTAAAGGGGATGTGTTGCTTAGTCTTGTTCAGCAGCCATAGGACTGCGGTGTCCCTTGGAGGGCGGGATGTTTGGAAGGCAGCAAAGGTGGGGTTGGGTTAGCACCTTGTGGTCCTACCCTGGCCTTGGAAAACTTGTGTGTTTTCCAGCCTTCTAATGTGGTAGGATGCTCCTAGGCTATCTGGCAGGGCTGTAGAGGATGCAGCTAAAAACACAGCAGCCGAACACTGGCCTGGAGGGCTCTCGGTGCCTGCAGGGATCACGGTCTGCTGATGGGCACCCAGACAACCTGCGGGAGCCTGTCTGTGCATGGAGCAATCGCACAGTCCGACATTTCCTACAGAGATGCCAAATAATGTCTTCACTAGTTATTTTTCCTCCTCTAAAAGGTGCTTTGAAGAGTAAATTGGTTGATATCAATTGAGTCCTTGTGTGACATAGCTGCTGGGACTCCCAGCTCCACCTGCAGAGCCTGGTGGGACCAGAGGCTTCTTCTCATTCCAGTGATGACTGTGGGAGGGTTCCAGCATGTCTGAGTTGTCACAGCTGCAGAGGTCCTCCAGCACATTCCACCCGCTGTCCTCCAGGTTGGGAGGCTGCCGAGTGGAAGTCATGTTACCCGGTCTCCAAACTCATGCTTGTTGTCATATGGAGTGCAGCATAAGAGCATGAAATCCTGAAAAGTCTTTGGAGCTCAGCATCCACGAGGACAGCAGCCCACTGCCAGGTTAGTTGGTTTTGCTTTGTGGTTAAATGCTCTGTGAGCATTTGATGAGCTCTGACTCTTCTGGAATACAGCCTGCCTTGGATGGGGCAGAGCACAGATGTCTTACAAGGTGCAACATCTGGTCACGAGGGACCATGGCAAGCTGAATACTCAGGGGTCAGACGAGCAGGTTGGGATCAAAGACAGTGGTGTTTCCTGCAGTTTGCACTGCCCAGGTATTGCAAAGCAGCCATAACCCTGGACTGACACAGAGGCATGAGGTTTGTGCCAGAACTTTCCATGAAGAGTCACCAAAACCACATAAAGGTTTTCATTACCCTGAGCAAAATCCGGTGCTGTTCACAGACGCAGTAGGTGTCCATGAAGACCATGGTCAAGTGACCTCTAAGGCACAAATGAAAGAAGTGTCCTGTAATGTCTGACATTGCAAATGTGAATTTTGTGCCTTCAAACACAGCCTGGAGCAACGTTCTGGGAAAATGGAAACGCCTGTGGTAAGAGTCAAGCAGTGAACACTCACTTAAAATCAGCCATAAATACTGAAGTTGAGTGTCATTCCAACATGCATCATTAAAATAACTCCCACTGGCCCAGGGGTCTATGTGAATTACTTATCGGATATTAATCAGGAGAAAATAAGAGCATTTAGGGGGTCAGCATCCACTTAAAAAATCGATTGCATTGATGTACTCAACGCGTTTTTTTTCCCCAGATTAACTCACAAATCTGAATCATCTTATTTCCTCCACAAAATAAATAAAAAATACAGAATATAGTGTTTTCTGAGTCACAAATAGAAATTTGTTATTTTTCACTTGGGAGATTTAAGAACAAAGTGGTTTCATGTGAAAAAACTAATCAGTTCTTTCCAGTCTGTACTGAAGACTTGCAAGAGCTTTAATTACATAAATGAAATAGAGAAACCATTGGAAACACAAATGTGGTTTTCTCTCTGCCCTGAGTTCACCACATATGTACGTGGGCCTGGGGCTGTTACGCTCACGCATGGGTCTGCTGAGCATTCGCAGCAACACATGTTTGCACAGGTCTCTAGAAAACAGTTGCATAATTGTATTTACTGAGTTTTCTGGTAAGGAGCAGTTTTCCTGTCAGACAAAAAGGTTTTTCATTACAAAATTCCTATTTCCTGAATTTACTACTTCTCTGGGAAAACATTTTATTAGGACTCTTATTCGGTTGCAAATGTTGAATAGGAATTCTGAGAGAGTTGTGTTTGTTTTCTGAAGCGTGTTTAATCTCAGCCTAGCCATTGGCCACGGCTTCTTCATTACCACTCTTAGCAATGGGCTGGCATGCATTAACATTCATTCCTACATCCCAGAGAAGATGCAGAAAAAATGAGCACTGCATTAAATACCCCATTTTCCCTGAGAATAAAAAGTTATCACCAATTAAGGATGCAAGCTCCCTGTTCCAAGTGATATCAGAGGGCTGGAAGTTGGGAAAACTCTTATGTTTGCCGTATTCACCCAAGTAATTTGCCACTTCTCAGTTTTGTTTCTTTCTATACATAACCTGAAAGCACCTTTTATTATTATTATTATTATTCAATTTGTAGTCAGCTAATTACTTCTACAGAATACTTAACATGCAAAGAGAATCATGGAATTTCACGGTTCCTGTGATCCTGGGATACCTGCGTGCTTCTCAGCAGAGTTTGCAGAGCCAGCTTATCTGCAGCAATGCCACCTGATGTGCTTTACAGGAGATGCTCTCCACCTTGGTGTTATCCGCTTGGAAGCCTTTCATTTTTGCCATAAAAGAGATTTTTCTGTCTCCCAGTTAATTCAGAGAGCAGTTAAGTCTAGAAAAAAAGGCAGCTTTTTGGCTGGTTCACTGAGACTACAGTTAAGACTATGGTTAAGGGTAGTGAATGGGGAGCAGCAGAGCAGAGTTTCACTTCCCTGTCCGCGTTGGATTCAGTCCCTTGGGAGCTCTCAGGGTCTTCCTTGCTTTAGCTGCAAGCTATGGGTCTGCTGCCCTGCAGTATGAGTTTATCCTTGAGTTATACCAGGGAAAAGGACTACTTCTGTGTGATCTGCCTGGAGAAGCAGCCACGCACATCAGCAAAGCGATGAACCTCCTTGGTCAAGTAGTCTGTGCGCACGTAAAGATATACCGAAGGCCAAGGAGGTGGATTTGCTTTGGATTTATGATAGATTTCACAATGGATTTCTTTTTTCTTTTATTGTTTTCTTATCTGGGATTACTCTGTAGACTGCGACGGGGTCAAATAAGCTCCTTTGGAAGGGATGAAAATCTATTAGGCTCCAACAAATGAAGCCACCAAAACAGCCAGTCTTCAGGAGAAAGCTTCAGCCATTCAAGCCAACCCTTGGATGAGAGATTTGGGTTCGGACAAGGGGATCTGGCAGCAAGAGGCAAATCCAAAGGTGTAATAGTAAGCAGTGCCCATTAGAGGAGTACGTGAAAGTGTGTAAGAGCCCACAAACCTGGTGTGGGGAACAGGATGGGGCTAGAGAGACTTAAGAAGAGACCTCTGGAGCAAAGGGTTGGACACCAGGGCTTGGCAATGAGTGATGAGATCTGAGGTGAGCAGGAGCGTGTGCCAAGGCTGCCCCAGTGGACCAGAGCCTAGTGGGTGGGATGCCCAACACTGGCGACCATGGAGGAGGGCAGAAAGGACTGGTTGGAGCACAGGCTTGCAAGCTGCTCTTCCAAAGGGATCCGGAACCTCATTCGGAGTGATGGGAGAGTCTTAAAAGTTGGTGTACAAGTCAATAAAACCATGTAATCCACCTGGCTTCTCACTCCGTGGGGACAGCAGCCTTGCAGAGATTTATCTGCCACCCACAAAGGCGATGGAGGGCATCACCACAGAGCTGGAGCCCCTTGGCCCAAAGTACCAAAGGTGTCCGGGATGAAATTGGTGAAGATGCTCCAATGTTTTCGTCACTGAACATCAATTTCTCCCACTCTGCGGTGTGAGGTGCTTATTCCATCTAACAGACACTGACAGAATTAAATGTCAGCAGGAATTCTGCAGCTCTGCAGTATAAAACTTCTAAAAATCAATGTGCCCACTGAAATGGGGGAAATGAGGAAACCAGCTGAATCTACATGAAACTACAGACCTGCCCGTGACTGGGTCTGCTGCTCTGCTTTTAGCGCATGCTGATACCATGGCCATGCAGGTGAGATGGATTAAAAAAAAGGAAGTGAAATTAGAGAAACGAATGGGATTATTGGAAATTTGAAATTCATGGAGCCAAATTTCTTGCTGTTGTGACTTGGGCTAGGTGGACAAGGATGAATGTGAGCTATGCAAAAGTATTTCTGATGAAAAATGAGGGTTTGAGAATTGTAAGTGAAGTTTACCTAATTGCTTGCTGAGAAACAAACTCAGCCAGTTTCAAAAGCACCAGAAATGTGTTCATATTTTAACAAAAATGTTTGTCAATTTTTGTTCGGAAAGAATTTCCTTTTCAAAGCACGCCTGCATTGTTATTGGGAATAAACAGCAGAAATGTTTGCAGATGGTTGAAGTCTGTATACAGCTTGGGACAGAACATACTCATTCAACCCATCGAACAACTGCAAAATCCATTTTCCTTCCACTCCTCTCTTTTAATTTAGCCTGGTAACTGTGAAATACTAGATGCATGCACATATATAAAAGCAAGCATGCTTCTTTTCCCATGCTCTTTAGAACCATAGTGAAATGTTTCCCTGAGCTGGAAGTTTGAAAACCATCTATTTCCAAAAATCCTGGAAAAAATTAGTCAGAAAATATCAGACAAAAAACAAACAAACTGCACTGGTTGCAGTTCACAACTGCAAGTGCTGAAGATGCTTAATTTGTCTGCAAGTTTCAATGAAAGCCCTGCACACCCCCAGTGCCCAGAAGGTTACTGAGAAAGGACCAGAAAAGCTTCTGCTTCCTGCAGAAGACAGGAGAAGGCCAAGGGTGAAGACTGAAAATATTTTTCTCCTATGATACCAACCATAGGATTTACCATTAAAAAAGGCAATTTCAAGTAAATAATGTTTTGAATAGCATGTGAAATCTTAACACCAGGGAATGCTGCTTAGCTGCAGAGTCATACTGATATCTGTGCTTCAGCAGACTTGAAAAGGAAGTCTTAGTTGAGTAACCTTTAAGATTTGTTATTCTTTGCCTTATCACTGAATTGTAGCATCGTCTAGGTGGTTATCAGTAAGAGGTTTAAATTTCCAATCTATTAGAGTAATTTTAGCAATCTATTATTTCTAGGCCATTGAGGAAAGGTTAAAATGAAAATTATACTGGAGGGAATAAGTTCTGCTTCAAGTACAGGTTGCAAACATCCCAGCAGTAGAAAGCAGCTAGGTTCCAGGGGAAGAGACACTTATCCAGGAAAATGAAATGGCTGATAACTATTGATTAAAGCAGCTTGACTGCGGTAGCATGGAAAGGATTTTTCCCTTCACTAATGTAACACAGCCACGATCCAGATTTGCCTTGCAAATACTGAGGTGGATTCAATGGTCTCCCCAGCTCATAGGGAAAACTTGGAAAAAACAGCCCTTAATGCAAGCTTCTTCATCTTTTTTTTTTTTTTTTAAATAGAATGGCAGAAGTTGGTTTTATTAATTTTTACAGCACTATGGGGATATTTAATAGGCCTATAAAAGCCAGTTTAAGCCCTCACTAATTGTCTTATCTCTTTAAATAAATGCATACACTGGGAATTTTAAAAATGGAGGCTATCAAGAGGATAGGGCCATTACTGTGAATAATTTCACCCTTAGAAACTCCCGAGGCCTCACACAACTGACAATGTTGGTGTTTGCTTGGGGGTGACTTCGCCACAGCCTCAAAGTTGCTCAGGAAATCAGTAATTTGGTCATTTAAGGCATTTCCACCTAGTTAACAAAATGGCTTGGTCTGGGGCTGCCTATGTGTGCGGCATCCTGGCACACCAAGCTGTTCTGTGTGTCAACGCGGGACAATAAACTTTGTTATTTTTGATATATTTTTATTTTTCTTCAGGCTGACATCCTGTGGAGGAGAGCGAGGTGGAGGTGGCACGTGGTCCCCAAGGCAGGTGTCCTAGCGAGCATCCAATGGAGAAACCCTGGGTGATAATTCATCCTGCAGCACAAGAGGACTCTGCACATCTCTTCCAGATAACTGAACCTTAATTTATTTAAATTTAATGGAAAACCATATGGAGAGGAACTGAAAGATAATTTAAAGCAGCGCTCAAAGCAATCAATATGTTAAAAAATTCCTTCAACTTTTCACACTTCGTTGCTGGAAAATCTTTAAAGTGTGGATTTTTTTTTTTTTCGTGCTGGTATTATGAAAACACAGAGTTTCTGGCATGTTGTATTCAATACTCAAGAGTCAAATTGAGCCTCTGTTGTGAAAATGAAAATGTACTTTGAAGCTCAAATCATCTTATTAGGAGTGAAAATGACAACTACGCCACCTTTTATCAAACAGTGCGTATCTCTGTGCTCTTCTGCAATGACACGTAGGAAACCTGAAGGGCTTCAAACCGCCGCCTTTGTAGGACCTAAGAAGGAAAAAAGAAGACAATAAAATAGTGGTATGAATTGCATTAACAGATTGAAGTAGCACAGCAAGAAGCCCTTGAATGTAAATGGCGTAAATACAGACCAAAGCAGGAGAATGCAAAACTATTAATCAGATGCACATCAAAGAGGAGAGACAAGCTGTTATCAGTTTTCATATTTTCTTTATTCCCTTGGTGCGTCTTGAGGTCAATTCTTTCCACAAGGAGTTTTTTAAAACACAGTATCAACAGCAGGGTATCTAATACTAAGCTTCCTTGATCTTGTAATCATGCATTGACTTTTTTGCTCGCAGCAAGGTACCAATTGATTTAATTCTGTTATACATAAAATAAACTGTAGCCAACCTAAGATCTCAGCAAGTAATCAAATTTCTAATTATATTTTTGTATAAAAATAGATTTTTTAGTGATATCAGTTTAGCCTAACTAAATCTGGGAGCTTTTTACATACGGTTTGCAATTCACATTGTGGTTTCATCTGTGGCAGGCTTGTGAAGAATAAACTGTAAAAGTAAGTGAAAGCCTGTACTTTTCTAAAGATTAATATCTTGGGATCGTGAGGAGGGTTGGAAACTGGAAATAGCAGATACTCCCTGCAATGAACTTCTAGCAACCCGTACAGAGTCTCCTGCAAATTCTATAAATAGTGCAGACTAACCTCACTGCGGGCAGGTCTGACTTGTCTGTGGCTTTTTAAAAGTAAATTATTCTAAGCAGCTTTTTAAAAGTTATATTTTGTAAGCAAATGATCCTGCAACCGTTTTCATTATCAGAGGTCTGGAATTCATTTCAGATTTACCAACCCCTCTTTTCCAGAAACTTGTTACCACTGGGGTGTAGCTCTGCAGAGATTAATAGCTCCAAATAAAAAAGAGCAAATAACATCTAAAGGAGCAGTGTTTTGATTCTATGATAGTATGTTTCTTCTCTTTCTTTATGACTTTTCCCCACGGAATTGTCCTCTTTTGGGACAGTCTTGACTATTAAAATTCTGAAGTCCTTCAACTGCTGCTTATTTCTTGCAGGATCAATATAGTAGTAAAATTCCAGCTGAAAAGGAAAAGCTCTTAAATGAAACGCATCATAAAACTGATATGATTAAAGCATTTGTCTTTCAGTTGCTAGTTATCTGCAAATAATTTTGTTTATTTAGGAACATAGAGGAACTAAAAACTACACTTTTTGTGAGTGTTTTAAGACACTATTAAAAAAAAATTGTTATGAGCAGTACAGAAGGACTAAAAGCTCCTAGGCACAAGGCAGGGGCAGCATCCTTGGCTTCCATGGGATACCTAGCATATCCAAGCCTGAAAAGGTTGATGAACACAAGTGAGGACATTGTGGCAACTCTCCCTGCAGTGCCCAGTCTTGCAGATTTGGCAGAAGACAAGCAAAAACCCTCCTAGTCCCTCCAGCCCCAGCAGCCCTGAAGCCCAGGAGTAATTAATGGTACAAATCAGGTGAAGTACCTACTCCTGAGCCATGCTCAGCAAAGCTCCTTCCACCCTCTCTGCTGAAAACCCCATTCAAACCCTCAGATTGCAACCTTTAGCTTCTGGCTGCCAGATTCCCCCTGTCCTGCCACCCAATCCCACCCATACTGTTGCAAACATGCATCCTAAAACCATTCAAGTTCCTTCTCCCATCTCAGCGCTTGGTGGAGAAGTCCAGAAATTCAGGGTGGTAATTAGGAACCTTCTAATTTCACACCTAAATGTATTCCTGCCCTATATATATGCATTTGATCTTGTCCTACCCTTCCACTCAGCTAATTCTCCTGGTTAACCCCAGATGACTAATATAGAAAATTACCATATCCCGCTTAGTCTTTATTCTCCCGGCTCTCTGTAAGCCCAAACAGCTGAGCTGGTTAAGTCCCTGGTTCCAGCTGCAAGACATGAGTGACTCAGCTGAGTCTACTCTATATTCTTCTTTCCAGAAAGCAGTTTTTCTGATACACACTAAACATCATTGGGGATTAAGTTAAGGGTTAAGGATTTTAAATCTCTTGTCCATTACTTGTAAGCCTCCACTCAGTGCATTACCCTCTGCATTAACCCTCTGCTCTGGGGCTGGTGCTCTTGATGTTACCACAGGGTTTCCCATCATTTGTTTTGCTTCTTCCTGGGGCCACAAATCTCCTGGGAACTGGTATCCCAGGGCTCATCCTCTCAGAGAAGCTCACAGACTTCAGCAAGTTGCTGGCCAAAGGTACCTGGCTATGCCTCCAGGTCATCTGCAGATCAATGGCAACCCATAGCTGGGCAAGCTTAATCACAGCATGAGCATGCACTTCCAGAATGTACTGGCAGGACAGAGAGTATTCCATGATAAAAATAAAATAAAAGGAATACTTTGTGTTAGACTCTTTCTTGCTTATCTCCATGCTGCCTGCTGCCTTCCAAGCTGACATCCACCTGGAGCAGTAGGACTGCCTGAATCCAACAAGAAGAAAGCAGAACCTCATCTACAAAGCAGTGCCATGCTTGTTTTGTATTCAAGACCTGATGAAGACTGCCTCTGATTTGAAATGTGATTAATTAACTTGTCTTTAAAAATGAATCTGAAAGACTGTTGAAAGGAGAGTCTCAAGCCTGTACCCAAAGAGTGTTATGGGCTCCTGTAATTGCCCTGCTTAAAAGAAGATGCCAAATGTAGCAATGCTAAATCACATGCAGTATGTGATCTAATCCTTCCAAAACAGAGCCAGAGCTGTGGCTAGTTTTCCAGGCGGGGGTTCAGGAGCCGTGGATATTTTATGTGTGGTTGTCAGGATTGATGCAAGTCCAAGGGGAAGACCCTTCCAGCCCCGAGTGACTGGTTGTACAAAACCAGTACCCATGGAACAGCAGTGAAGTCACTTCACCTTGCCAAAGCTGCTCCAGAGGGACCACAGAAATACTCCGAGTTTATCCAGAATATTAAGGTCTATGACTCTCTTGAAAGGTAGGGATGATATCAGATCATGCAGTGCTGGTGACTTCCTTGCACTGCTTACGGGATAAAAAAGTTGATACTTGTGCACTCCAGTGTTGTAGATCAGCAGTGAAGCACAAGTGAAACTGCAGCCAACGCGATGCTTTGATACGCCAGGTCCCACCAGGTCCATGTCCTTTCCTTATGCTTACGTCTGCATTCCTGTAAAGTGCTTGTGACTCAGGCTCTTTAATATCTTAAAGACTGATGGTGAAGGATAGTAGAATATTGAGGATATAATACTTTCCACATAAGCTTGTATCTTTGCCATAGTGCCTGAGTGCACTTACACAATTAAAAAAGACAAGGCAGCATAGAAGAAACAGCGATAATGAATGACTCCCCTCACCCTTCACAACCCAGTGCCATCTGTCATGTGTGAGGGAGCTGACTTCCCAACTAACTTACTGTTTTTTAGGATTTCTTATTTCCACGGCAGAAAGAATTTACCCCTGTATCCCACGATACAGTTTAGGATATTTAAAAAAAGGAACATGGAAGAACTTCAGAAGATTGCTGGTCAGAATGATGAGTGTCCCTGCCCAAGAGATGCTCTTGCCCCTGGGATTTTGCATTGGAGCTTTGCATGGCTCCTGGGTACTGGATGCTGGCTGACCCTTAGACCACTACCTGTAGGCTTCAAATCTTCTGCAGGAAGCAAGTCCCTTCTCCAGGGTTTTCCCATCCATGCTTTAATTCTTGGCTTTCACCTGCTCCTCACCGTCCTTTTTACCTTTCTCCCCAAACTGCTTCAACTGCAGCTTCTCTCCAGCCTCCCGCAAGCCGTGCGACGAGATCGGCTGCTTCTTCGTGATTCACGGCTGTCGTTTTTCCTGTCATCTTCCTTCCTCAGCGTGGGCGTATGTGACAGACTTCACCTGACACAGGGAAAGCAAGGGAAGGAGAAGAACTGTCTGGAGCTGGAGCAGAGTGCGCCTGTGTGTAGGTTAAAGGAAGGACATCCATATCTGGATGGATGAGGTACAGCAGGGGAAAAAATAAAAGCCTGGTAGCACAGAGTCCAGGGTATGTTTGGATTCCATTTATTTTGGATGAATCTGCCTCAGGTAGAGATCCATCCTTGGCATGGAAGCCGGAGCACTGCAGTGCTCCACTAATGGAAGTGACAGCAGCGATGGCTTCATGGGTGGATGAAGCTGCAGGTTGTGGCCTCCTCCTCCCAGTTTAATAATGAAGCCTGTTTCTGCCTCCTTTTGTGCCCTCTGTCCATCTTGCCCTCACCAGTCCTGTCTCAGGGTCAGGGACACCAGCAGGTCTCTCGTCTCCCTCATTTCACGGACAGGGAAGGAGCTGCAGCAGGCAGTGTTTGCATCATCCTTCCAACTTGTACAGCTCGTGCGTTTCCCACCCTTTCCCTTCACATTAAAAAGAATCAAAACTATTCAAACCAGGCAGTCCTACCTCCTTTGCTTGCACAGCCTGGCTCTGCTCGAGGTCTGCGTCTCCCTGTGAATCCAGCGTCTCCCCACGGATGCGGCTCCTCCAGGCCCTTGGGAGCATCCGAGCCCTTTGCAGCTGCTGCTTTCCACAAGAGCAAGAAACGCCTGTGGTGGCATTTCCAAGTGTCAACATATGTGGATGGCTCTGCGGACACATATTTGTGCTCTTTCCATTTCAGCATGATTTAAGGCTTTGGGGAAAATACTTAAAAAGCAGGAACAAAACCCAGACTCACAGAGGCTGCTGCGCCTGGCCAGCGTGATTTCATCCTTAGCAGTCACCGTCTGCACAGTGATAATTAGACTCAAAAGGCTCAGGAAAAGAGCCAGATGTTTTCAAACCTGTGCCGCGAGATTCTGCCTTTGATTGGGACAATTTAGCATATGAAATAAATGTGGCTATAGTTGGAAGCAGCATTTAATTTCTGAGGTTTAAAAAAAATCTGCATGGGGGGAAGCTGTCTTGAAAGGGAACAAGTAGTTTGTGAAAACTAACAAGATAAAAGGCACAGTTAAGCCACAAATTAATGAGTTTTACACTGTCTAGACTTTCAGCCCAGTCTATGGCAGGAAGACCATTGGAGTATACAGTATTAATGCACACAGGCATAAAAATAATAATAATAAAAAATCTTGGGCCCTTTTCATCTGTTTCCATAATAACAATAATTCTGAGAGATGAAAGAAGTGTATAGGCCATCCTTGCCCGCTCAAGAATTTGAAAGAAAACATGGGAAAATCATGGTATTTGCAGTTTTTCAGCTCAACTTTCAGACTTTTTTCCTTTAATGTTAATCCTGGGATAGAATGAAGCCATCAACACCACCCTGAGTTTCACCAGCTGAAGGTCTCCCCGCTTTAGATTTTTTTTTGCACACCTCAGCTCTTACTTTCAGGAAGCATCAAAGACATTTTAGGAAAATTGATAAAGAAAAATGATTATTATGAGAGAAAAAGCTCCCTAGGACTCCAGGGTATTGGAAAGACCCAGTGCGCACAGAACGTGAAAGGTCAGGCAGCTCGGAAACAGTCAAATTAAATATACTTTCCCCTTCAGCTTTCCAAGAAATCCTCTACAGCCGCAGAATGTTTCAAGGCCTCAGGAAAATCACATGGAAATTTTAGATGCATTTTAGAGAACGGGCTTATTTAAGGGCTTTCTCGAGAGCACTAGAATATTACTCTGATGTAGTTCGGTATCTTTAATCTACTAGAATAGAAAGCAGTAGAAAAGCAGGGCACATGACAGTTATCTGATTATCCATCCTTATGTGAATGCGTGACAGAAACGGAGCAGCGGGGAGTCCATCCTGCGGCCGCCCTTTCCTGTGGTAGGCTTGTAATCCAATAACTTCCCATACTTAATATCAAATGTGTGGTCGGGAACAAAATCTCTCCGGAGTGTCTAGGAAGAGGAACGACTATAACTCTGCCAAAATCAAAGCGGGATCCATGTTCAGAAATCTTTATCACATTATCCAGCAGGCCTGGTACCAATGTTGGGGACAGCCTGACATGCACAAGCACTGGCTTTTCCACAGGGATCTCGCTCTCTGGACAAGCAGCACCGAGCTGGAGGATCTGTGGGATGTTCAGTTGTGTCACTCGCCTTCCAGGTAGGGTCTTTGAGTGGAATAATATAACCCAACAATTTGCGGTAATGTCACATATAGTGATGTCATTTTTAATAACATTTGTAATTCAGGCATGATTTGTACTTTTTTTTTTCTGATAAAATATCCTACTGGACAGTTTTCACATATGGTCCAAATTACCTAGCGGATATTTTTAATAAACCATTGCGCAATAACGTAAAAAAATCTCTTGCAGCTACAATTAACCTGGACAGATGAGAGTCCTCCAGCAATTGTTCCCAAGTGATTCCTGTTCTCCAGCTTCCCTTTCGGAAGGCATGCATAGCTAACCACATTTCTACAAGCATGTCAAAGTCCATCTGAGGGTCAACTCATTCCCTAAGCAAAACTGACCCAAATCTAAATCTGCACATGTAATATTACTGAAATTTGACTTTTTCCATCTGTCTGGAATATCAAGACCTTTAGTCCCTCTTCTTCTCATCCTTAAGTTACTGTTCTTCTTTTCTCATGGCTTCTTGCCAGGCACAATAGTCTCTCTCATGCATGCTTTCTGCACCCAGGGTCTTCTTCCTGGTGTGCTGCTTAATATCATCATAATCTTTGCTAGTTTTCATGAGCAACACTCCAAACCCAAGTGTCTGACCTTTGTCCCGGGGGTCCTTCATTAGCTAATTGCCCTTGGCTCTCAGATTGAATGTACTAAGCTCATTCCCTCACCACCTGGTTTGCTGCAGCGATGCCAGTTGCATCATCTTATCCATTTCACTCGAGGTGCCTTTGCCTTTCCCTTCACACCAGCATTCACGATGGCATCAGCCTTTATACAATGGCCTTTGCTGTAGAGCCTGGCATTTGCTTCTGCTTCGCCAAATGCTTTTTCTATGTGTGTTTTACACCAGTGTCCTGATGCTGTTGCAATTTGGGTGGCCACTGTGGATCCAATTTCTGACCATCTGACCCAAAGGAGGAGTGTTTTATTAGGTGCTAAGAATGGATAGAGAAGCAAGCTCTTGCTAGCTCCACAAAAAACAACCAACAAACCAACCCAAACCCACACCAATTTCTTTATTTCATCCTAATAAATTAGAATTGGGAGTTCCTGGGGAAAATTATCTTCTGGTACATCTCTGCATTGTCAGTACCATGGAAATCCAAACTTCAGCTGAGCTCTCACCAGCTGCCTGAGCACGAAGCAGAGATGATCCAGTCCATTAAAGACCAAAAATCAATGTGGCACAGATGTATTTATGCTAAATAGGGAGGGGAGAGAAATGTAATTGCAAACACCGCTAAAAGAGTTTGCTAATATTATCTTGTCTAATGATGGAAATCCCAGATTCCTAGCAAAACTGAGCATTTCTGCTGCTAGAGCAGAATGCAGATGGCACACCCTCCTGATTGCCGCAGCTCCCAGATTAAAAATAGCAGGGAAAGATTGATGGATGCTATTGCTTTGTTCGTATGTAGCTGAATGAAACTGTAAGTAGAACCCACTTACTTTTTTGTACTAGGGAATAAGCCTTTTAAAATGTGACTCATGGAACAAAAAACATCTGCAAAGGGTGATCTCTTTAGATCCTTGAAAAAAGTCAGCATTTTATGGAACTATATGGTTTGCTGATGTATATGCATTTCTCTGCTTTTGCAAAGAGAAACTTGTGTTCTGCATTTCTTAGGTATTGATGCCAACACTGAACTTTGCCAGAATCTGAAGAATGGGATCTACTCTTTTATGAGCATCTCTATAGTGTTTTTGCCAACTGAGATCTGCTCACTTTCCCAGGTAAAGCTTGTAAATTCTCTGAGAAGTAGGAGAGAATTACTTTTTCTAGAGAGAAATCTGCGTTTTGGAGATTCATTTATCTAAGATCACACCATGTGACAGAGCAGGTAAAGAGGCAGATTCAGAGCACTTAATTCCCAGACTCATGAACTTCTTTCCTGGGCATAGGGAAGGACACTTAGTTGTAGAATGTCCTGTTTTATTGTTCGTCAATTGACGCAGCAGAAAAAAAAAATAAAAAGAGTAAAAAGAAGAGAGAGAAAAGTAATTAATGAATTAATAAAAGCAAAAGTTGATTTAAAAAAAGCTTTACTTGTAATCATAACAGGAGAGGAAGGTAACACACTGGTTTCTCTTGCAGTATTCTCTTTTCCTTTAATTTAAATCACAACAGAATTCACATTCTGCAGGAATATAGCAGAAGATTAGGCATGTCCTATTTATACATTATTTATTATAATAATTTCTTTTTAAACACTCACTAAGACTTGTTTTCATAATCATCTGCTTCCAAACAGAAACACTAATGCAGTTATTTAGGAAAATGTCTATGCTTTCTAGCTTTCACTGGTCTTAGAGGCAAAAAAGAAATAATTGGATGGAAATGCCTCCCAGTTTGATTAGTATGAAAATATAGTCTATTTATACTCTGCTAATCAGAGGATACAGTGAAATAAAGTTCATAGTCAAACAGAGAGCAATGTCATCTCTGACAGCCCAAATCTGTCAACAAAATACATTTCTAATTATTTAATAGCCGACTGTGCAGAAAGGTCATCCGCATGCCTGATAGGATGAAAGCTCTGATAACTAGAGGAACAAAGGGACTGAGGGACAAAGTCATCCTTAGGCGTTGGTGGAGGGGGACAAAGTAAACCTGATGGGTTACATTCAACTCCTATTTGCGAGGGATGTGCTTCGTACTTAACTTCAGACATCTAAAATTTAGCTATCTGTATTTAAGCTCGTTTTCTAGGTTCCCCGGGGAAATCTATCATCCTTCTCTCCCATTGCCTACAGGACAAAACTCATCCTGCAGCCTTGGGTGGCTGTTGGCCACCTAAACCAGGGAAAAGGGTCACTCTTGACTTTCACTGCTGGATCAGGTTGTCTCAGCGTGACCTTCAGGATCCGCTAAGGGCAAGATCTGGTCCACTTGGGTGTTGTGAGTATTGCAAGGCTTGCAAAAGCAAGATGCAGAGAGCCTTGTGACCCCTCGTGCTTTTGCGTGGGGGCCTCTGTGCTGGTTGGGAGCTTCAGGGAGGTTTTGGGAGGTTTCCCAGTTCTCACCAGGGTTCACAGCCTCAACAGCAGTCACTCACGGGCCACAAGAGGAGGATGTGAGTCATTGGGACAATGGGAGCAGCGCAAACAACGGGTTTCCACGGGTCACGCTGACGGAGCGGCTACATCAGCCGGACGTGACTCGACTGAGATCCGTGGCACAGGAGGGCACGTGTCCAGAGGAGTCAGTGCAGGATGCTTGCATGGTCCAGCTGAAGGATTCCCTGAAAGGTGTGTGCACAAGGGACAAAAACACCCTGTGAATGCAAAGCCTGGGCCATCTGCTTGGAGCGAGCTGCTGTGGGTGGTGGTGGTCCTCAGCAATGCATGCATTGGCGGGGACGTGAGCAACAGCAAAGTTTAACTTACCACCAAGGAGGCAAAGACAAAAGAAGGAGCTCAAGAACTCCCTGTCCATGCATGTCCACCTCTCTGGTCTCTCTGTGCATTCCCCTTTTGCTCTTGAAAGCCCTGATTTATTGATTTCTAAGCCCTCTAGCAAACTGGTATCTTGCACTTTAAGTCTTTCTGCACCTTTCTCCCAAACCCACATTTGAGCTCTTCCTTCAAGACTGCAGTTTGTTCACAGATATTTTTCTTCCTAGCCGGTTCCTTATTCAGGCAGCTGATTTCTGTCTGTTCTCCATGCTAAATAATAAAAAAAAAAGCCCTGACCTTGTGTGATGGCAGAAACCTTCTCACTTCCGCTTTTTGTCCGCAGTGTCTTCTCCAGCAAAGTGAGGAACTGCAGAGCCTCCCAACCTGGTGAGATTGCCAAATGGATCTTTCCATCTGGGGGGATGAAAACTGGACTTCTACCTTGAGAAACTCTGGTTCCCTCTTCCCCCAAGCAGCCCCCAGTGAGGTCCAGCTCTGGAGGATGAGTTTTAAGGGCATCTCTGCTCAGGGTGATGGAGGACAAGGGTCCTCACCAGGTCCCACACAGCCCATCAGACCTTGGACCGAAGTGGGGCAGCACTTCAGGCAAGCAGCAAAGAGAACAGAAAGATTAGTTAAAAACAAAAAGTCCCTGGAAAAGAATTCAGACTTTTTAGGCAACCTCAGTTGGATTCTTTAATCTCTCTCTCTCTTTTTTTTTTTTTTCAGTCTGAAAAATCCCTCAAGTGAGAACCGTGGCTCAGGCAAACAAAATAGTTGCCCACAGCTCTGCTTGCAAGTCTCTGAGAAAGTTGAACGCTGCAGAAATCCGAGCTGTCGCTCTTCCAGGAATTATATTCAACCCTTTTTGAATACCCTCTACTCCACCACAGACACCGCGATCTGTACAAACTGTGTGTGTTTTGGCAAAAATAGAATAATTCCTGCAAAACAGATATTAAGCGCACTTCTCAGCTAACAAAAGAGAGCTATCAGCATGTGTCAAAGTAATAGAGAGGAAAGACATAAGGAAATGGCACTAAGCCATACAGCATTCTTTGCAGTTAATTGGATAGAGGAACCCAGGCTTGGGGCAGCATCCTTGATTTTTAAAGCGGTGCATGGAGAATTAAGCATTAATTGGAAAGGGAGTCATCACGAAGCAGGAAAAAAAAAGTGTTACACAAAACTATGAAAATGTAAGTTTAAGAATAGTAACTGCCAGCCGAGATATAATTAGATTCACTTGTGGCCTTATCTGTGCCGTACACAGAGTGTTCAAAAGCAATCAAACAGCCAAAGAGAGTGCCTGCCCCATACTAAGCCATTTAAATGCTGTACTGTAATTAGGCTTACAGATGTTTTAAGGATATGCATGTAGGAAAGGGCAGGTCTTTAATTAGAGGTAGGCCTGTGTGTGATGCACTTTGCTGAAATGCGCCTGTGCAGACTGGGCAAAGTCTGCAGCCTTTACTAGGAGCAGGGATGCAGAGTAAGGATCAGGTTCATGAATGGGAGTAAATGTTACGTGTGGATTAAGATGCTTTGGCAATAGCAACATCATTATCCTTAATGGGCCAGTTAAATAAGATTGGAGAGCTAAGGGACTAGGTAAATTATGTCATGTCTTTCTCCAAAACTGGGCAACTCTCAAGCTCAACCCAACCAGCAGATGTCCTGGTGCTTTTTTTGTGTGTCTTTTCACTTCCTTCAGCCTGGCACAGCACACGTAAGTGAGGCAGAAGACCAAATTTTGTTCCATTTAGTGCATTTTTTTCGCAGATTTTTTCTTGCACTAGTGAATGCAGTGCCAGGGCATGGCGGTGGAGAGAAGCACCATGTCAGCTGTGGCATTTCTACGGGTGACTCGTCCCTCCCAGTGCCACAGGAGCACAGAAGGGACCACGCAGAATTGTGCTTTTCACTTTCCTCCAGTTTTGCATTGTAAAATGGGGAACTCAGCACGCAATGAGTTTGTTAAGAGGATTAAGTACTTTTTGTTAAAGCAAAATCTTCGTAAACACCAAATACCATCCAAGTGTCAAGAATTTATTGCTCCCATTAAAATATTTTTTCCCTTGGAAAGCACTATGAGATCATGATTTTCCCCTCTCTGGGGTAGCCATGTGACTCACGGATTTGGCAGGTGCCTCTTTATCTTGCAGAGAAAGAGTTTGACATATGGACACCCCGTCTGACCTTGCAGTTGACTTCCCTATTAGCCAAGTGATCCCTATGGGAGAGGAGCTGCGATGCCAGGTGCTTTCAGGAGCTGGATGCTGTTGCTGCGTGGTTGGGGCTGGCTGCATCCTGGGGATTAGTGATGTCCCTGCAGGATGAGATGCTGTGGTCTTACAGGACAGGTACTTCTGTGGTCTCAGTGCAAGCACGGCCTTGTAGAATGGATGCCGCTCCAGAGCAAACTTGCTTTCCCAGATTTAAGGCTGGAATTGGAGTTACGAGGCAGGCAAAGGGAAAGCAACTGAGCTGAAGAGATGAATGACATTGCTTTATGAAGAAAGAAGGTTTTGCATTTCTGGGTTTCCTAGACAATAGAAGTCTTGTCTAAGACACGGCCAGCCAGGCTGCAGTGGGGAAGCAGAGCCAGAAACAAGCAAATTCCCAGGCTTGCTCAAGACCCAAGCAGCAGAGGTGACACAAGGATTTGTCACACCTATTGAAAACTCAGGTAGCAATGGCCACACCAACACAAAGAGCAGCAGTGGACGGCGTTGCGCTCGTGGCAGGTCCATCAGAAGGCAGCTGGAGCTCAGCGTGGTTTCCCCCCACCGCTTTATTGTAAGAAAGTAAACGAATAAACAGGAAGGAGCTGCATGTGGCAAGACCACAGTGGATGGAAAGAAGAGGCAGAAAAGGTTAAAGGATGGTTAGCAAATTTAAATATGAGCGTTTCCAGACTCTCTTGGAACTGGATGAAAGACACTGATCTGCTCTAGGCAACTCTCAGTGTTTTTGGTTCAGGGTTGAGAGGCGCATTATGTAAAATATGCTGTTCTGCAACTGTTTCACCATTTCCTGACCATGGAAATCAGACTTATTTAGCTATTCCAATGGGCTTGCCATAGTGATGCCTGTCGATAATTTGGCACCAAGGCCATATCTGTGCTTTAAAGCTCATCAGCATAGCTTTCTTACTAATACCATACTACCTGTTGTTAGTAGAGATGCTTTTAATGGCAAAGAGATGTGCAAAGTGCATGGTATGCGATAGTGCACAGGGACTGATTTGTCCTCAGAGAACTACTGCCTCTGCTGCTTTAGCTTTTTCGGGTGAAACATTCAGAAAAGGCAGAGAAAAATCACATCGGTATCTCTCTCATGGCAAACTGTTTGAGTGTGGCCAGTGTTTCTGTTCCTCATACACTCAGAAATATAAAATCAATATCTAAGCACCTGCAGTTCAAGACTTATTTCCCTTTTTTGGTTCATGTCACCAATAATTTTAACCCTCCGTCCTTTTTGCCAGACAGTGCTGTCTGGTATTTTGTAGCCAGCTGTGACACTCTATACCTAGCATGACTAAATCTTCAGGAAAAATCTGAAATAGAAGTACAGAAGATAAATCATTTGTGATCCCAACAAAGTCTTGAATGAGGTGCTAAAACCAGTGGCAAACTAGAGGGTCCACTTCTTTCAACACATGAACATGTCTTCTGGCCAGGTGCTGGTAGCAGAATATACAGAATACAGTTTTGGTTCTCTTATTCCCCAAAATACAAGTTACATGAGAAAAAAACTCTTATGGCTCATGGAAGCAGCTCTGAGATGGAGCCCGTGGAGAATGAGGACTACTGTGAAAAAACAGTTTAAGGACAACAGCTATGATTTTTTCCCTTTCCTACTTATTTGGGAAGATGTTCTTTGGAGTATCACCACACTCATGAGTGACACAGGGTTGTATAAGTAAACATAGAAATAGGCGGGCATTTTAGCTATTCTTCAATTGGAAGATAAGATGTTTTCTTCTAAGTACAGATTTCCTGTGAATTTTCACTGCAGACAGATCTCTCTTTTCCACTTCTTCAAAATCAAGAAGTTAGTCCTATGGACTTTTTAAATCCAACTCCATCTCTAATTTTGTCTTCGAATCTCCAAGTTCATAGGATATGAAATGGCAGAGCCATAAAAGGCTTGCAAGGTTTCAAGTCTCAGCCTGTGTTTTTCAAAGCCGTGCCAATTCTGTCTATTCTCACATGACTTTTCATGAAGGTTAATTGAACCCTTACTTGGAAAGTTTCTGGAGGCCTGGGGAAAAAGCCTAAAAGTTCAGGGCCACTGTCAGGTGAGGTGTATGAGCTAGGAGGACTTCAGTGGAAACTTCAGAGCTGAAACAGCTCTTGCAGATCCACCTCATATTGGACTTTTTCTAGAATTTCCCCCCCTTCCTCCCTTAGATGCAGGCTGGAACCAGCTGAATGAAGAGTACAGCCATATTATACAATAGCACTATTAAATTTCTGCTAGTTCCATAAAAAGTTACCTTTCTTTAGTAAAATAGGTTTTCTTTTCCTTGTCACAGCCATCATCTTTGCAGTGGCCATATTATTTTAGCCCTGAAGGTCTAGGGTTTATGTAATGTAATGGCTTTTACGGGAAGAGAGATTATCTTTTATTGGATCACCAAAAGAGGAGAGATAAGCACCCGGACATGCAATCCCAAAAGCTCAGCAAGGATGTACTTGTCTGGAAGCTTGTCCTTTTTGTCCAGCTTGGTCAGTTTTTCTGACAAAAGGCATTTCTCCTTGCGAGGTTTGCCATCCCTGAAGTACTACCCAAAAGTCAGGGAAAGTCTAGATTCCCAGTCAGGAAGCAATTTTGGAAGAGCTGGAATGCCAGGCATAAACAAGACTTATCCTTAGGTCTCATGGACTCGGATGGGAGCAGGTCTGGGGTTGCGGCTGCAGACAGCTCAAGGCCATTCCTTGGCAGAGTTACAGCAGCAATATTTATACAAGGATGAAGCACGACTTTGTCAAAGTGTTTTCACAAATTAAAAACTTTGTTTTTCCTTGCTATTATTTATAATAGCGCCCTGAAAAAAAAAAAAAAAAAAAAAAAAAAAAAAAGGCCAACGTCGATTTCGCTATGAAAGAATTTTAATTGGTTTCCATGGCAGGACTGAGTGACACTACGGGTCGTTTCTCATGAACATCGGTCCTGGGTTTCTTCTTGCTCAGACAACCGAATCGCTGTTTTCAGACAGAACTAGCTTATTACGAGGGTTATCAAAGGCAGGGCAACACCAAAAACCTACCGTACTTTACTGTCCAGCCCCAGCTATTAGAGCACCCTTTCCTCTCCATGTTAGTGCAGAGCCTAACAGTTTTTCAGCCCCACAACCAAAGAATACTGCTTTGATAGAAAGCAAAATAAGCTCTTGAGTAACACTCAAGGGGGTAGACCTGCTCCCTGGGCAATGCACTTAAATGCTTGTCCCATTCTCCACTGGGCAGGATGAACTCACAAGTGACTGAATATTGAAATAGGAGAGTTTTTAAATGCATGGACTGTACCTCATGTGAGCTGTGAGAACAAAGAGGAGAAGGAAAGAATATTTCTTCTTATTGACAGCTCTGTATTGGTGGCAAGAATCCGAGGAATTAATGAGGAATTTATGCTGAGTAACCTGTCTTCACTGAGCAAAAGAACAAGCCATTTTTCACACATAATATGAAACAAATTCATTTTTGACTTCAGACTGCTCCTTGAATGCACAATAATGTAGATAAAAAACTATTGAATTTAACTTTGGCTTCAAAAGAAAAAGGAAGTGTCTGTGTTTAAAACCTGTGGTCGCATATGGGCCCTGGTTAAAGTCTGTTGATGTTGAATACTTTGTTGGCAGCTGCTCAATGCATGGGAGATACACTTTATGCACCAAAGAACTGAAAGATAACAATGAACTACTAAGTTAACTCCCCTGATTGCTCTGGAAATGAACACAAGAGAAAGAATTTGCAAAGCTCTCTGAAATAAATAGTCTCAGATCTTTCACTCTCAAAAATACATTTGTATGTCTGCATAGACTCATAACAGATGAAAACAGAATATTATTTTCACGTGTCTTGGTAGCTGATTAGAGCTATTTGGAAAACAGAAGTTTCATTTTGTAGGAAAGACTGGAAATTCTTAATTTGTTCTCATTTGACGCTGGAATACAAAGTTAACTCGTGACGATACAATAATCATCAAGGAACACTGCAGTAAAAAAAATAAATGAACCAGTGAAGTTAACATCTTGCTGAAACAAAATATTGACATTATCTTCAGGAAATTAGAAAAGGCAGTTGAGATTGGTGTTGATAGGGCTTCAAATACTGCTGCAGCGCTTTTCCCTGCACTGCTCTCTGTCCATCTCTGCCAGGACCAAGTCGGTCACTGTAGGCATAGGCATGTGCCCTGCTACTTGCTTTTCTTATGAACAGAAGCATTTTCAAATAATTTTCCAAGACTTTTGGGTCATCTGCTGGTGCCTCTAGCCCCTGATTCATCACATCCCCTCCAAGCAAGGGCTGCTGGCTGAGGCAGGCAAACGCTCGTTGTTTCTGTCCTGTCATCTTTTGAGGACTGTGATGTATGGTCAGCTCGATGCTGTTTCAGGAAACTCTCTCTGGATTTGTGCACATCCGATCTGAGCACTTAAATGCTGCCTTGTCCTTGCAATGAAACAGTGGTGGAAACGGTGGGAAGCTTTAGGGAAGGAAGTCTGCTGTAGACAAGGCGGAATCATGTCCCAGAGAGTCCATTTCGCTTCAGAGCTCTTTTGAGAAGCTTCATACATTTATTCTTGCAGACAGAGTTAGAAACGCATGGGCTGTCAAAAAGAAACTCAGATGTAATGCTGTATCTGTCACCATCTTGGTTGAGTTTAGATACGACTGAGAAAAAGAATTTGTTTCCTTGGTTGCAGAAAATTGCTTATTTTACAAGGTGCCACGGAGAGTGTTATCTACTTCAGATTTATGAGTGAAAGACTTTAATAATGCATTTCAGCAGCAGAGGAATATTTGTTTTATGACATACTTTCCAGAGTGGTAGTAAGCTCAAAGACGCGCTGCATCCTGAAAATTAATGATGTGTGCGCTGATGGGCTGGGATATCACTTGCTGCAAGGGCAGGTAGGAATTGCAGAAAAATAGTTGGCAGCTGGTGCAAGCCATCCTGGCAGGAAAAACCTGGCTAAATCCAGGCTAACCCCACCAAAGGAGAGATGCTATGTGAGCACACCTCAGAACAGCATTCATTTGGGTGAGCAGAGCACGTCATGGGCCCTAGGAAAGGACAGGCCTGATCTTCAACTTGCAATCCGTGGTAAATATATTGAATTCTGGCACTCTGCTTAGTGTGAGCAACATCTCTGTGTGCAGAAATGCCATTAGCAGCAGCCGTGGGGTTTATGGAAGAAAAAGCTATTCCTGCAGGACAGATGCCAGATAGGGACTTGCCAAGAATTCCGAGCCCCAAAATTGTCAATATCCGACAATAACGGTGAGACAGCAAAAGCCTCTCAAGCACATTCAGCAAGGGTGAAAACAGTGCTGCTATTTTTATAGGGAAGATCAGCAACCACGATAGAGTTTGCAGGAATCTGGAGATATTTGTCACCTAATGAAGAGAGTCTTGAGACTAAAACCCGCGGCCTTGGTTTTGCTGGGATGAGAACAGATCCTGCGGATCCGCGGCTCCAAAGTGCGCTGCAGGCTGGGAGCGCGCGCCAGGAGAGGTCGTCGAGGCCACGCGATGGGGATGGTAATTAGGCCACTAATTAGAGTCTTAAGTGGAGACTGGGGAAGGAAGAATGTTTCCCAGTGCAAAAAAGGAGGGAGGAAAATCCGCAGCACGCTGTCCGAAAGGCATTAGTGTTTTCCCGAGGCACAGCCCGCCACATGATCCCTGGAACGAGCCAAGTTCTGACTTAGAGGAGAAGAGGTCTGAGCAGCTGGCAAGGAGAGCTGAGGCCCTTGCAGCAACAAGAACGCTCTTTTTACAGGAGAGAAATCCAAGATCTCTTCTCAATATGTGGGTAGCTAAGGTAAATAGTGCTTCTCTCCACGTGAATCTAGCAGAAAATGTTGATAAATGTCTCTTCTCTGGAGAAAATGGAATAGTCCCCAGAGGGCTTGGGAAGAGCACTGCATGCACATCACTGGGAGAGCTGGTGGTGAATTCCCAAGGGGGCTGGAAAATGCCTGTGGGATCAGAGCCCCATGGACCTCTGCTTGCATCGTTGTCATCCATTCCCACCCTGGTCACATCTGAGAATTATCCTCCTTTCGTTTCCTAGGCTCAGTGGTCCAGTCACACACCAAGCCAAGTGCCCTTCCTCACCATTCCAGTCGTTATCCTCAAAGGATTCACCCTGAAAAGAGCATTTACCAAAGATCGTTGATTCTGTTGGGAAGGATCAAAGCTAAATCTCCCATGTGACAAGAAGAGAGAATTTAATTGATGAGAAAAAAGTGAAGGCATCTGAGGCATAAAATGGAGGTGTCATTTTTGCCATTTTTTCTTCATCTCTATGCTTTATCGTGTTGGTGTTCTTATTATTTGAAGGAACATCTCGTATATAGTTAGACACTTCCTGACATATGAAATAGGCAGCAAAAGCTGCTCAAAGCTTTAAAAGGAAAGGTGGGAGAGTTTAGAAAATGCATAGCAAAGCACTGTTTGCAAGGTGTGTTTGGAAAAGCTGTCACCAGTGACACTGAACAATTGGGATTTGGATGAAAATTGATAATGGGGAAAACTGGTACCTAGGAGGCACTTTTATCTGCTTACCCCTTGAAAAAAGAGCTGTGTACACGCTGGGTTGAATGCACAGCCCAAATGTATAACTGTGGGTCCTACCACACGGCGTGTGTGATGTTGGTGGCAGCAACCTTGCCATGGGTGGCCGTCAGCAAGAGAACCAAGCCACAGTTTATCCTAAGAAAGAAATAGGTCTGGGCGGCAGAGCTGCTCTGGTTGGATCTTCTTGAGAATTCAGCTATTTAGGAGTTTTCACCCAGTCAGGATGATACAAGTGACTAATATATCATAATAGGTGACTTACAATATATCAATATAGGTGACTATATCATCATTTAGGGTGGGAAAAGGGGACTTTTGGAATAAGCAAGAGGCCTTTGGAGCTGCTAACTGCATAGCCGCACAGAGGGGACCGGAGCTCGCTGCAGGTGGGCTGGAAGAAGCAACATTCCTCATTCCCTGTGCCTGGAAGGAAGTCTCCAGCTGTGCCGCAGGGAACACGGCATCCGTGCTCTGCTCTTTCCCGTGTTTTGAGATTGCTGCATGACGGGGTCCGGGTAAATAGCTCTCCACAGGGAGCAGCCCTGGGACTGCGTCCTCACCGAGACTTGGACACACAACGCTGGCCAACGCAAAGTGCTTGGGACTGGAGCAAAAAACAAATGGGATGGAAACGTCATGCTTTGATCAGAGCTGTCACATCAGCTAGGGATCGTTTTGTACCCTTAAGGACAGGAAAAAATGGACAGTGAGGAATTTCTCTTGCAGAAGATGATCGCCATAGCCCAGACTGGGCTTGTGACAGCCCAGAGCAGAAAATAATTTGCAGTGGCCAATTCCTTCAAGCAGAAACAGCATGGCAGGTCCAAGCAACCAGGAAAACTGTAATAATTTCCCAGAAATGGGTTCCTCACTTTCTCTTGGAGGATGAATACGCAGAGCACTCCCAAACGCTGATAAGTCTGTTCACATTTTCACTTCTATCTTGCCTTTTTTTTCCTCTTTAACTGTGAAGTTGTTGGGAGGAATAAAAAGAGACTGAAATCTTTATTATTTTTCCTAAGGGATCCCTTGCATTCTGCTTCGCCATGCTCCATCATATTACCAATTTTCACCGTACATGCTTTTAATAAATACTTATTGTTATAAAGACGATAACACTCTTATCACATTAATGACTTTGCAAATGAAAATGAATTTTAATAAACTTAACAGTAACCTTGGTATAGAAGAAAACTGCTAACTGGGAAATTTCTTGCGGCTTTATGGTACAGGAAATCTTTTTTTCTCTCTTTTTTTATTTTTTTAAATTTTTTTTTTGACAATATTAAAAGGCGAAGTATATGAGATAGAAAAGTTGATATTTGTGTAAGAAAAACCCACAGCAAAGCCCAGGGTCAGGTGGTGGGACTGTCCCATCCGTCCCCTGGCCTGTCTGAGGTGACTGTGCCTAGAGAGGGCTGTTCTCCTCATCCCCCCTGCACTGAGAGACACATCCAGGATTTCCAAAGGTCTCTGCAGGTTTCCAAATATTTCCCTTGTTCTTATGGAGGCTGCACTTAGTGGGAGCACAGGAAACTGAGCGTCAAAGCTTTTTATTTAATTTTACTACATTGTACACTGTACTGACCTGAAAATTCCCATAGGAGCATTTGTACTCACTGGTAGTATGTTCTACAACAGAAAGAATAATGCATTATGAGCAAAAAGCTCACAAATAGATGGTGCACTGTTAGACTTGAGCCAAACTGCTCAAGTGCATCAAAGGGAAGATTTCAAATACTAAGCACAGATATTTTAAATTTTAAAGCATAGAGTTTAAGTGAGGTTAAACCTTGAAATTTTTACATCTAAAAAAATATGGTAGTTTTAAAATTATTGTCCTTACTACACTGAACTCTCATTGCTCATTTGCTTTTATAGTTGGTGGACATTTTTAGGTACCAAGGCATAAATTTAACAGAATAAACAATCATGTAAAAATCTACAGATGACAGATGCAGAGTATTGGTTCTGATAGTGAATTTAACGTTAGGATTTCCTGGCTTGACAGATGGCAAACCTCAAACCTGACATTGCATTAATGTAGCTTTCCTCAATGTCATTTCTTGGTAGAGATGAGTATGAGGTCAAATTCAGGGAGAATCTGCAGCCCAAATTAATAATATATTTGAGTAGGCATGTAATTTATCTCATCCCAAATATTTGGGGTTGTTTTTTCCATTTAGATGAGGGTGGCTGGTATTACACGGGGTGAAGGGTATCAGCAAGCTCTCGATGACGAAAGTCACGAGGGATCCACAGTGAAGGTGGATTTATTGCACTCGATAGCCTAGAACATGGTTATGGATTCCTCTAACTCTGACTGGTAAATGTAAATCAGATGGTAGACATAAATAAGAAAATGAGCCCCTATTGCTGTGGAAATGTGCAGTAAGTAAATGAATGGTTTCAGGAGGGCTTTGTGAATGGTGCAAGAGATTGGCAGGGCTGGAAAACAGCCTTGTTTTCCACACCACTATTCCGGTCTTGTTAGTATTAGTTATAAATGAAATGCAGACTCATTTTACAGGAATATATTGGTTCCAGCATGCACACGCAGCTCTCTGCATCGGCATTGCTAATCCCTCTTCCTCAACCACTCTGATCTACAATAGTCCTCAAAATGCAAACTAAGACCTCGCGCTAGACTTCATGCCACTGTCATTTTTCTCATTTTTGTGCTGCTGTCACGTTCTCAAGCAGCCCAAAGCCACCAGTCATTGTCTTCAGCACAGAAGTGAATGGAATAAATTAGAAACCATCTCAGGGTATCACAGCAACTGAAGGTGTGAAGGAAGGTGGCCGGGTTCCCAGCGTGATTGAGCACGGCAGTGTAACCTTGGCAAGTTAATGCAGCAGCAGTTGCTGCTACCATGATCGTTTTGCTCTCCAGAAACATTCAAGGAAAATGAACCTATCTTTTCCTTGCCAGGAAAGCTGAATTGTTAATGAATGATGATGAAATGAGTGATGGTGAAATGCAGAAAGTCTTGGTTCAGTCTGAGCTCCTGAGGAAAGCATGCTAGTTTATGGGATGTGGAAATCATTTGTAATGTGGATTTAATTCATATAATCAACGAGGGTTTGACCACTGAAGAGGAGATTTTTGGGAATGGACACTGATTTCCGTGCCAGTCCTTCTCTGTGCCACACACTCGCAAATTGTGTTTTTGAGCCCAGAAGTGGATATTTAGACCCCCAAATACCCATTTGTGCATAACATTGAAACCTCATCACGGTTCACATCACACCTCAGAGCGAGGCAGGTGCCTTAACGACAGGGAAAATGAGGATGGGAGAAGCAAAGCAACTTGCTGAAGAGCACGTAGTGGAAGTCTGGAGACCCAGGAGCAGAGCTCCGCACTCCTGTCTGCTTGATCCTCGCACTAATGAATACTAATGACTGGCCCTGTTGATAATTGATAACGCTTTTGCCGTGCTTAGCACATTTAAAGTGCAGCTGAAGTCGCAATTCACCAGATCCCTGGGGAAAGGCAAGGTCTTCATCCTGCAGCCAGTTCAGCCCTGCATCCCTGTGAAGTCACTGCAGATAATCCAGTTATTCACCCATGCAACGCTAAGCGTGGACACGAGAAGATGTTCACACTGCCTGACCCTCAGGGTGACTATTTAGGGTCCCCATTTAGTCAGCAGGGAGAAGCAGAGGTTGGGAGCATTTGAACCAGCTGCTCTTTCCTGCTGCTGATCCTCTGGAGAGCCCCAACATGGGAACACCCTCCCTTAAACACTTATTACTGTTGCTGTTTGCAGGTGGGTGAGCTGGCAGGGACAGGACTCTGCTAAATTAAGTGAGCTGCCCGCGGTGGTCAGACTCTCGCTGCCCCCCGGCAAAACCACTGGAAAAGTGCACAGGAAAAACAGAAAGCAACGATGAGTAAATCTCAGGGGAACACACTCAGGCAGTGAAAATACTGAAATACTACTGGAATATCTCGAAGCGCTCTGACAATATACTGTGAGTCACAAGCACTGTATATTAAATGGCCAGCGCTTGTTCAACAAAAGTAATTTTTCATGCGAGACCACAGGAGTCCCAGGAATTGGCTGTGCACCAAAGTGCCTGATTCAGCAAGACGCGGCTGGTGTGCGGAGCGCTGCCGCTGCATCCCAGCGCTCCGGCACCGGCACGGAGGAGGCAGCCGGCGCAACGAGGAGCCAAGCGCAGTCTCACGGCTGCAAGAATGGCAGGGTGTTAACTATGTGAGTAGAAAGGCATCGAAAAACAAATATATATATATATATATAAAGAATAGATAACATGGGTATGAAATTCCTGCCTCCCTTGCTATACTGTTAGCCTGAAAGGTAGGGGATGAATTTCAGCTCTCTGCTTTCTGCCATCTCTGCTGCTCTTCCTAAAAATCAAATTTCTCTTGCAACTATGGTGGTCTGAAAATTATCATGTTAGAAAGTGTTGGTCAGCATTGCCATTACGGGGGTGATGGAGGAATGATTGCAAATGGCAACAGCCCTGCAATGAAGCATGAGTTAGCAATAAGTAAATAAATAAATAAATCAAAAGGGGTGGGGAGAGGAATGTTCACTTTTGTTGAACTTTCAGAGAGAGAATAACAGCTGAAGAAAACATTTATCATGATGTCAGACGGACTCGATGTGATTTATCTGTGTATTCATGGCTTGCATAACTTTGCAGGTAAATAGAGTTTGCCTGCCTTCATATTTTCCATATAATGCCTAACAGCACCAAACTGTTTGGAAATGCAGCTCGTCAGGGCCAGGGACCCTGGGGCTAAGCAGCAGAGTGAGCAAGAGTGCATAGAAGCTCCACAACACATATATGGGCTTAATCTGGGATTTTCAACACTGAAGCCCCTGCTGAAGGTTGTGGGGAAGATAGGTGCAAGCAGGACTGAGGAGCAACAGACGGAAAGGAGGGGAAAATGGAGCTCGAAGGGCAAACAGCTTAGAAAACAAGGAAAATATGACTTTTTTGAGGTAGTTAGGAGGGTCAGAGTCAGCTAGGGGAGTGGAGGTGTGTGTGTAGTCCAAGCACTTGCCAGAACCCATCCCTGAGCTAATTGTAAATGCTTCATTTTGCATACAGGCGCTGGAGGGGGAATGATAAACGGCGTGGAAGGGAAAGCTCGGCGCGGCGGAGCGTGTGCGTGGTGGCCCAGTGACCTACAATTCCCTCCCCGTGGCGCGGAGGAGCCATACATTATCATATATAATATATCTGGGGAGCGGAGCCTGCAAGGCACGTCGCCTTAGGGAAGGGCCAAGGGAAACTAAGGGTCTCCGGGAGCTTCCCGAGGGTTTTCCAGGTGTGAAGATGAGGCCGGCTGCGCTGGGAAGGATGGACACGGGCTCTGTCTGCCCCTGGATCACCCCCTTCGTCTGCTGTTAGAGCATCACCCAATGGTGCATGCATCGTTTTTAAGGCTTCAGCCCACCGCTGGAGCTAAACACGGCTGTATTAGGGTAATTCTGAGCCTGGAGCCGTTTAAAATCTATTGCAATTGATTCCTGGCTTGTTGACAATGTTGGTACGTTGTTAAATTGGCAGTAGATAAAAGTAGCAGGAGGTAACATCTTCTTTTGCATCACTGCAAAGTGATCAGGCCGAAAATCTAACACTGAATTTTGGGCAACTCGCTGTCCCTCATGAGATTGTGGCAAACTGGAAGGGATTTGTAGAAGCACAGTGAAGTAATTAAGGGCCTGGAAAGATTGAGTTATGAGTGAAGATTAAAGGAATTTAATAAGTATCGCTTGGCTAACTGGTGACTAAGAGGGAAATGATACCCTTCAACAAGTACTGGGAGGACATAAATAGCACAAATAAAAAGGAATTATTTAGGGGGCAAAGGGATGCATGACTGGGAATAAAGGAATGGTTTTAGGCAAAGAGAAACTGACTGAACATCATTAAAACCTAACAGAGCATTTGCTGGAAGAACATATCCTGGCACATCCATTTCATCCCCTCTCACAATTAATTTTTGGCTTATTCTAGGAAATATCCCACTGTCCTCAATTAAAGAGCAGACAAGGACTCCCAGATGTAGCCCAGCAGCATCAAGCCCGTGGCAAGTGGGAACACAGCAGGAAATGCTGGTGGTATCGGATGGGCTGGGGTGGGCAGGGTGCAAAACGGGAGATCTGTGTTTTGGGAATGTGTCTGTTGCCAGTTACCATGGTGAGAATAAGAGTAATAGTGCGTTTCTCTAAAACATGCACATGCCATTAATTCCGGTGGGAATTATAACATTATTTTACTGGGGAACAGTCTAAGAAAAAGAACATCCCTGTCTCTAGTTTTTTTGCAGTGCTGAACAATACCTCGGGCCCAGCCTTGGCATGGGGAAGGGACAAGGTCTCTTTGGGTGTCTCCAAGCCCTAGCGTCAGCCCGTGTAAACAGTGGCGGTGCCTTCGACAGCACCAAACGCCCTCAAAATGCTCAGCCCAGTGAAGTGCTGGCAGAAGACCCTAACTCGCTGCATCTGACAAGCCTGCTCGGAGCTTACAAACAGGTACCGACTTGTTAAAAAGGTGACACGATCCCTTACACACCGCAGAGCGTGAGCATGGCAACCGTCAGCAATCATATTTATGGAGACAGAGGTCAGGAGCTCACGTGTAATGGGAAGCAATCTAGTTAGAGGCAGCTTGACGACGATTTCTGTACTGAAATCTCCTCATTTCCTCCCTCTCTGAGCAGCCAGGACCGTGAGAATTAAAGCCCAATCTTGGGCTTGATGACTGTTTCTTGCTGCTCTTTCCCTGGCTGTAATTGTTCATGATAACATAATTAGTGGCTGGAAAGTGATTTATTATAGCATAAAATTTTATACTTCCCTCCCTCTCTTCGTCAGTGATGCTGCCGAGAGGTAGTTGGCAGCTATGAGATGGGCGGACACAGCCTCTGCGGGCATTGGGTGCTCGAGCTGCCGCGCGTCGGAGCCAGCCCAGCGCTTTACAGTTATTTTATTTGGCCTCGCGGGTAAATTATCACCCTTTGGAAATCCTTCGACTGCTCAGTGCCCAGCGTGCAGCCTGGACGCTCCCGTTTTCCATTTTACCAGTGAGTTACACATTGTTTCTCTTCAAAAGAGACTCCCACAAATTTATATGTAATTTAGATGTCTCTAAAAGTGATAACAGAAGTCGGAGCCAGCCATAAAAGCAAAATGTTCTGCTATTTCTTTTTTTTTCATATTTACACGAAAATGCTCTTCAGATCTTTTTGTCACATTTAGCGCATGGTTCATTACCTCGACTTTTCCATGCTGATGTTGCCGAGTATCAAACATGACATTTAGGGCTACCACGGCCTTCGCTTGCTGCTTGGGGAGCAGGTACCTCCCGGGTAGCCAATGTGCAGAGCTCGCGCAGCGGGGACACCCGCTCCAAGCTCGGACACCCGCTCCAGGCTCGGACACCCGCTCCAAGCTCGGGCACCCGCTCCAGACTCGGACACCCGCTCCGGCGTTATCCCCTTGCAGAGACCCACTGGGGTTCGTGACGGAGGGGCTCGGAGAGCGGGATGGTTGGACAAACCGGCCTCGTGCCTGCGCTGGCACATTTGAGGTGGGCGCTCTTGGGCGAGCCCCAACCTTGCGCTATTGGGGCTGGGGGTCTGTGGCACTGCAGGGGCGTGTGACGAAGCTGAGACGTGTGCTCGGGAAAGCGGGCCTGGTGGCACGGACAGCGCCGTGTCCCCCGTGCCCCCCGTGTCCCTCGTGTCCCCGCGCCGTGTCCCCGGCGGGGGCAGCGCGCCGCCTCCCGGGCTGCGCGGCGCTGGGTCCCTCCCTCCGTCCTTCCTCCTCCCACCGCCGCCTCCTCCTCCTCCTCCCGCGGGCAGGGGCGGAGGAGGCGGCGCGGCGGGGAGGACGGTGAGCGCCGGGCGCGCCTCCTCCATCCCTCCCTCCCTCCCTCCATCCCTCCCTCCTTCCATCCCTCCATCCCTGCGCGCCGGGCAGAGCCCGCGGAGCGCCGCGGAGCGCAGGTAGGTGCTGGCGGGCGGCGGCGGCGCCTCCCGGACCCGGGACTTCCCGGGAAGTTGGCGCCGGGGCCGGGAGCGCCGGGGCCGGGGCCGCTTCCAGTGGGACACGGGGGTGTCCTCAGCGCATCTGCTCCCCGCGCGCCCCTCCGCGGAGCTGCAGCCGCGCGCGAGCGTCCCGCTGCACCAGCCGAACTTCGGCGCTGCTGCCCGGTCTTTGCTTTTCCCCCCTTTTTTTTCTCCCTATTTTTTTTTCCATGCTGCTCGTTGCAATTGCACAGCGGGGCTCCGCAGCGAAGCGGTGTTTTTCTCCCGGTGGCAGCGGGATGTGCACGTTGCGTTTCCAGGAGGGCAGCGCCGAAGGACTCAGCAAACTTTAGTGGCGTGGAAATGTCACCGCGCTCGCCCGGGGCGCGCTCCGAGTGCAGGTGGCGTTAGGAGGGTTTCGCTTCTTGAATTGCTTGCAAAAGAAAAAGCACTAGCATCTCCTGTAGAGCAACCATGTGATTCTTGTAGTTTGTCGCCCCAAAAAGCAGCGTATTCCACTGAGAAAAGCGATGGGCAGAAATTCAAAGTTCACTGGAGCTGCTCATCAAGAGCAAATATTTTTAAGGTCTGTCTGAATATCAAATGCTCGCATTTGTTTAGTTAAGTGACTAAGTGAACTGCACTTGCTTGATGCTAACTACGGACTACCTGATTTCTCTCAAATAGGTGCATTTCTGTAAATTTGAGGTCATAACGTTTTATTTATATATATATATATGTATATATATACCCATGCACACACACATATATTCCATATATCGATACAAATGTGTATGTATATAATAAATGCATGCATAAAAGGTATGACCTCACATGCCTACACACATGTATTTATATATATAAAACATATAGCATGTATATGTGTGTGTGTGTGTGTGTGTGTGTGTACAGTATCTGCTATGGAGTAGTTTTCTTGGAGGGTTTCTTTTCTTTTTCTTTTTTTTTTTAACCAATGATCAAACTGATGTCACGTGTCCCTTAGTGCCTTTCTGCTGGTGGTGCCATTTCACACTCTTGGGCATTGAGTCAAAGTATTCATCTGGCTCCTCACATGCCAAAAGAAAGAAAATCAATTTGAATGCAGAAAAGAAGCAACTACTTGTATGAAGGTTTAGTAGAGAAAATAGCCTTTTATTTATTTATTTATTTATTTATTTATTTATTTATTTATTTATTTATATTTTAATGCCACCTAAATCCTGTGGCTATAAGCGCAGTCAAAACACAGTTTTGCAACTAAGAACAAAATAACTTTATGGTACAGAAATTGCATTAGGAAGACTAGGCTCAGAGTGTTTTATTTGAGGGTTTGTAGCAGGCACTTGTCTAAACAATGGAGATTTACATGACAAAACACTTAATTCTGCTAATGCAATGAGAGACATTAATGGATTTTATCTTCTTTGCTAAACTAAATGCAGATATCTGGAAACCATATAAATGAGAAAGTTAGTGCAGTCTCTCGCATTTCAGTTATTTCATGTGGTTGAAGTGGAAGGATGAAGTTAGATAATCCGCTGACAGCATTAGCCAGCATTGGGCTTTATGGGCATAATCAAAGTGATACAAAAGGATACGGTTTGTCTTTTAATGCTGTTTTAAGCTACACAACACAATCACTGGGCCATTCTGTCTGGAAACAGCATAATCTTAAAATGATTTTTTTTTCTCAATTCTTCTGCTTTTTTTTTTTTTTAATAATTATTATTCAAAGTACTTTTCGGTAGTCACTCAGCGGTAGTGCTTTTTTTTTTTTGAAAAAGACTGATAATGGTGCTCATACTGCTGCAAGAAGAGCGAAGAAATCGCGCAAGGGTCATAATTGCAGCAAGACAATAAGCAGATACAATTGCTTTTAAAAAATGCAGACTTTTATAAGAGATAAAGCTAATAAAGATATACGTGCAGCCTCAGGGGAAAGAAGAAGCCTGGGAGAAGCAGCCTACTAGGAAAGTGATCATACATTAGATGTGCATTTGCAATATAAGATGCTTTTGGACAAAGATGATAATGTAAGGGTATTATGTGCTCCTCGTATCCAGTTAAAATTCAGGTGCTGGAGCAATGTGGGAGAAAACACTTAATTAAAGTACTTAATTCTGGCACCATTTTCATAGTAAAATACAAACAAATAGGAGAAACTGCAGGAAAAAGTAAAGAAAAACAAAACAAAACAAGCCCATTAACAACCCAGAACTCAGGAAGATTTCATATATGATTTGAGAAAAAGTTCAGTGTTAACCTTACTGTCCCTAAGCTAGGATATAATGGCCTCTGAATACCAGAATTTATTAATGCACAGGAGGAGGAATTGGATTGACTGGTACATTATGTGTAAAGATAGAAATGTGTCATAATTGCGAGGGATAAGTTTAATAGGGTATTAGGAGAATATAGCACATAATGAGGTGTGCTTGCCTGCAGGGCCATCTCTCTGCAGAGGAGCTACATCCCTTGAACAGCCTCCAAAAGGTCTTAGAAACAACATTTTTTACAAGGCTATCAAATGGGTTATTTAATATTCCTTTCCAACTTCTTGGATTTTAGCTAATTTGTCTTTTGAATTATATAGATACTGCTGTGCATTAAGGTTACCAATAGCAATTAGTGCATGGGATACGTGGTGACGTGCTTAAAAAGCCACAAAAAAAAAAAAAAGACATTCTTGAGAACTTCAGCACTGAGTGTCACCTCTTTTGGCCCTGGGCAACTCACAGGAGCTGTTCATAAAGTAAATAATGTAGGTGAAAAATTTCATAAATTATAAAACTATGAAAACAGGATCTCGGGCTGAGGATTAACTTGCCTGAGGAGCAGATAAAGATAAATCAGAATGAAACCACCACCAGTCTTGACATTTAGTATTAGAATTACTTTGCAAGACTATTTATATCAGCTTTAAAATGGTTTCAACAAGAAACAGGCTGTGTGAGGTGAGCAGGAAGGGGCGATGGGAACCCAAGCTGATGCTGCCTCATTATAGGAAAGAAAAATTGGTTTGTTTAAGAGTAACTCGGGTCTTGGTTTTCCCCAACGTAACTGGGACCAGAACCTTCTGCATCCTTCCTCAAAATCATGGCTGCTAAACATATTTTACAGGTGAAAATGGGCAAAAGCTGCCTCTGACACTCCAACTAATTTGCAAAGTTTTGGTCCAGCACCTCAATGCCCTGTTGTAGGTGGAAGGAGTTTACCCCAGAGCTTCCCCTTGGAGCTAGTGCTCAGAATGCAGTTTTGGGGTAGTTTGGGTAAAGTTGTGCTACAGAATAAATGTGGACAAGAGGGGTGGATGTGGTGGCAGTTAAGCCCAAGCAGCAGCTGCTGTAACTCCCCAGCATCTTTAATGCTGCTATTTGCTGCTAATGAGTAGCTTTTAGCTTAAGGCTTTGCTACTTCCCTTTGTAAAGTCAGATTTCAGTAATTCTTTGGAGTGAAATATCCCTCTTAGATGTTTCTAAACCATTTGCTGCTTGTTTTTGCATACAGCTTTAAAAATTTAGTGTTTTCTTTTAGTGTGTATGCATGAATCTGAAACATCTACTGACTTTTGATATATATATATTTAATGATACCCATGAAATATCTATCTGGTCTTCTAGACTTTTATCTTCTTTTATCAGTACATGGGATAATAAATGAAGAAAGCACTTGAAAATGTCCTGTGAAAATACAAGGAGCTATACAAATAGAAACAATTTGTTTTGTTGGACTATTCTAATTCCTAGGGGCATTGTCAGGGTATTTTTTCTAAGACTTTTTCAGTATTAGAAAATAAAGTGAGATTTAAAGACAATTTATGTCTATGTTACTGAAACACAAATCCTCCAAATGTATTTACTAAAAATTGTTAACTCATGGTATTTTAATAGCCTTTGTATAACTTTAAAGATTACAATAAGCTTCATTTAACCATAAATGCAGTATTTCACCTTAGGTCCTGTTAAGGCTGAGAACTGCAGTTCTCAGGATGAACTTGGTTAAAGAGTGATGAAAGCCCCAAGGCCTAACTCTTCATTTCAAGACTTTCCTCAAAACATTGCAGGAGTTTGGAAAATCTTCAGTATGAAGTACAGCGTGTTGGGTTTCAGTGACATTTTTAGTGCTGTCCTTCTGGCATCAAGGATCTTCATGCCATGATTGAATAGGAGGAAGAAATTAATTTTATTGTGTGATGTCAAACTGAAAATAAAGTTCCTCCTAGCACATCCTTCGAAGAACATTCAATGGCTTCAGGGCTGGGCTGCCATCCGCCTTCTTTTCCAGGGATATTTTTGAACTTCCTCTGCTGATAAATATGTAGAGTCTGTTTATATTTTACTGACTTGCTCTTAGATAATGCAGATTCTTTTTTTCCCTGAGCATTTATTACTGAAGAAACTGATCTCACGAGCCTTGAACTTGCCATGCTAGCAGTTTTGTAATTTTAACCTTAGCTGACAACACGTGTTAATTATCTCAGAGAGGCATCTTGCTTTCCAAAAGAGATTTTAACTTCCATACTGGAGAAGTCTAGCAGGAGATGTCTGCAGCACAGGTTTAGGTATAGAAACCTTGGATGTCTTAGATGGGACTATCGTGGAGGACCTTCAGGGCATGGAAAGTGGAAAGGTTCCTTCACAGCTCTGAAAGTTCTTATCATCACCATGAAAGTCACGGTGCCTTCCCTTCCCTTCCCTTCCCTTCCCTTCCCTTCCCTTCCCTTCCCTTCCCTTCCCTTCCCTTCCCTTCCCTTCCCTTCCCTTCCCTTCCCTTCGCTTTCTCTCTTCCCTTTCTTCTCTTCCTTTTCTTTCTTTCTTTGTACTCTCCTAAGGAAGTACAATTCAGAGAACACTGTGTCGATATTAGTTACTGTCAACACTTTAAGGAATTTCTTTTCAAAGGACATTTCTTGCAGCACTGCTCTCTATGATCTCACCGAGGCTTGGCTACATCTTGGGACTGTCTTGCTCTGCTGGCATTGTTGTTTTTCCTGATGTGGATATGGCAATCCCACTTTAATTAGATAGGAGAAGTCTTCACCAGCCCCAGGGATCGTGGTGCCTTGGAGTTATGGGAGCATCTTTATCAAAACAAACAAAGAAAACATCTCAAAAGCACTTCAAAGTAGCAAAAAAACTTTAAAAAATAGCTGCAGAATCAGTTGCAATAACTTGCCTGCTTATATTAGAGCATTTAGGCAGTGATGTCCATTATTTTGTGCATTTTATGCAGGGGACAAACATGCCGTTGGTGTATAAAAGATAAAAAATAGGAGCGTGTTGTCTGGGGCCTTGTTGCTGGTTGGGGCCTTGTTGCTGTTTGTTGGCATGAGCGATAACCACCTCCTTTCTGTGTTCCCCAGATAAGAGACATTTGTATTTTATATGAATCTGAAATGTCAACAGTAACATTTGGAAATTCAGTCTGTAAAAAAATAATGAACGGGCTTACTAAATCCTCCGACGGGTGAGAGCATGGTTTATGGAAAGGACTATTTTAGTGTTATGAATTGCAGAAGCACTGGAGATACTTTAAGCGATAGCTTAAGTGAACATTCATCTTCAGCTAAAGTTAAAAGCAGAGATGAGCATTTTTCCAGATTTAAAACTGTCAGAAAGTAGTGTTAGGGAGCCTTCCCATGTTACTCAGGCTCTGCACTGCTCAAGCCTGGAGACCAGCAATGAGACCATCATCGTCCTTTAAGAGTATATGGGAGGACATGAGCTGAGAAAAATATACTGTTGATTAAGGCTGGGGGCTTTCTACAGGGAGAGCACCAAAAAAAGGTTATTTATTTGTGTGCAGTTTCCCGACGGGCTCCCTTGGCTGCTTTTGGGGAGGGTTTGTTAGCAGTGCTCTTGAGGGTGCAAAGCACTAAAGAAAATTTAGTACCTACCCAGCCATACAATGACCTATTGCTGAAACCACAAAGCTCCTTTTGTTGCCCATTAAATATAGGTATAGCTCAATAGCATTATTTATAGAACAAGTCAATCTGGAATCCGTTTTTCACATTTCTCTGTACTTGTGAGGCACTTACTAAAACCCACGACATCTCCAGAACCAGTTTGATTCATCAGCTGGCCGTTCCTGGGGAGTGCTCTCCCGCTCACACGTATTTTATAGCAGAGTTGTTGTTCTATACCATTTTCTGCTTAAAACATACATATTTTATTTACTGTTATCTTGCAGTATCTAGGTGTCACTTTTATGAGAAGCAAACCCTCCTTTTCTGGAGTGCTTTCTTTGCTGCTTGTAGGTGGTGCTTTTGGTTTATTTTGGCATTGTTTTCGATATTAATAAAATTGTTGTGCTTAGAAACCATAAAAATACTTGGAAGCCATCTATTAAGCTTTTATTTTGATGTAGTCCCTACTGAAGACATATATTAAGGAATTCATAGTTTACCTCTCCTAAGAAATGATCCCCTTCAAATGCATCTGTATGCTCTTGATGCCATCTCAGTCTCCTGGGTGTCTGAAGGCCTTGAATGCATTAGGAAGCAAAAGCAAGTTATTACATTAATCTCATGAAATCAAAGATTCATGTCTTTGGCTCAAGGTAGAATAAACACTATTGGCAACAGAGAAATGTGAGAGACAGAATTTCAATACGTATGTGGTATTTTTACTGGAGATGATTTGCGATTAGATGTCTTTATCTTGCTAAACTTGGAGTTTATAGGTCCTTGCAAAAATATTTTGTAGAGCATTTTCTCAAGGTGTCTGAGTAGCTTTCTATAATGTGAATATTCTGTCTCAAATTTGCTTTCATTAGAAGCTAAGCTTTGAGGGTTTTCATTAATAGTCATAAATGTGTCCCTGAAAAACTGTCTGCCAGCTGTAGTCAAATTTGTGTCACTTTAGGTTTCTTCTGCATATAGTTTCAGGAAGTGGAGCTATAGCTCCAGAAGTGGCACGTACCTGACTGCAGTCACTAGGTCCTGGGAGAAGGGACTAGCTCTTCTTATACTTGTCTAGAACCAAGGTAGGCGTCCATAAGCGCAACTGTTTGCAAACAAAATCCCATCGCATCTCCCCTGCTCACTTCTGAGCTGTGGAGAAAATATGTCCCCTGGCTGAGGAAGAGGAAGGTCCCAGCCCTTCTAGGTACCCACCAGGTGGTCTTTGTGCCAAAGGGGATATGGATCACTGGCAGGATCTTTTTTCAGGATGTTTTTTTCAGCTCCTTAAAAGTTGGTTTGGAAAGATGCGTTTTGAGTCATGCAAATTATGCAGAGAAGAGTCTGAGATTTTTATCTTGCTTGTTTGCAGGTTACAGTCTGGCTAAGCATGGCATAAAACATGCACAGATATCCGTGCTTGGAATCCACCAAAGGGAAAAGCAACTTCCCCAAACCTGAACCCAGGCAAAGGCTGTTGGAAGCGCAAAGTCCTGTCCAGGGAGTCAGTGACCTAGGGGCTGAACAGCAGGTTTATCTTATTCTTATTTTTTGGGAGATTTAAATATTTCTCCACTGGGAGCTGGTCAGTCCCAAGAGCAGCATGGCTTTTCTTTCTTATTACTGCTGTAAAGTGGGAACTTAATGCAGTTAGGAGATTAGTGGGCTCCATTTTATCATCTTGCAAACGACTTATCGAAAACTGGGGTTACTGGGGAATCAGCATGTTCTAGTTCATGTAATAGTGCAACTTGGTAAATGAAGAATTTGAACTTTCTTTGGAAGTTTTTGGTACAACTGCTGTTTTTTCAGCTGCGATGATCTAAAGAGATCAAAGAGGATGATAATGAGTGTTTAATCCATAATGAAAGGGCATTAGGCCTCATGTCAAATATGTGCTCTGAATATAAAAATATATATTATTAGCAACAGAAAACAAAGCACAGTCATGCAAAAACAGCTTCAGAGTGATGGTATCTTGTAGGCTGCTTAGGAAAGATTTATTGCATTTCTGTGTAGTTAAAGAGCAGATGACAAGGATGAATAGCACAGACCATGACTAAGATTAAATATGTTTGAAGAGGGGTAGGTGACTTTAGAAAAAAATGTGGCTTGATTTATGCAGAATAAATGTCTTTTTTTCCCTAAGATGCTGATAGCCATATATTTGGGTTTGCTTAATTTGTTGTAGATAGAAGTTACCTGCAGAAATTTTGTCTGTTGATTACAGACAATGTTATTACTCTTTCGGGAGGTAACTAATCAGCAATTTTCAGAACACTTGGGCCTTTCTGGGTTCTCCATTCCATGAGCTCCAGGTCTCCTCAGCTATTCTGGAAGTGGTGTATAGTTTCTTGCTACTTTAATGAGCTCAACTTTATCCTCTGTGTTTTTATTTAAAGAATGTAATGTTGTTGAGCATGTATAAAAGTTATTGCTAAACTTGGAACACTTTTTTTTAAAAAAGTATTGAAACAAAACCACAGTTGTGATTTGGCATCAATGAATAGTTTTTGTTGACTAATTTTTGTTTGAATTTACAAGAAACTTTAATGACAGGCTCTAATACTCAAACAGTTTGTCTTTTCAGGATGCAGCTGTGTATGTTTCCTTTCACCCACTCAGCAGCAGATGAAAGATGAAATGCCCTATTCATGCAAAAGTATTTGCACAGGACTTATGTACAGATGAGATACGTTTTTCCATCCATTTTAATGCACATCTTGTGGATGTAAAGTAGGAAATATGAGTCATAAATGAAAATTTTTCGATAATGGTTTTAAGATAGCAAATTTTCAAGAAAATTTCATTTGGAGGTATAGGAAAATCCCTTTCCAATTGCTAAAAATCAGGTGAGCAGATGTTAGTTTGTACGTGACTGTAAAATTGTCCACTGATACTGTGTTTAAAGCAATATAAAATATCACATTGACTGATCCCCTTCAGAAAGACTGCTTATTTATCGAAGCGTGAAGGTATATCAAATGAATTCTAGTAGCTACCATTTTGTTACATTACGGCATGCAAAAACAGTTTACTGAACCGCAGGATAAACAGGCACTGCAGGCATTATGTTATGCATATTCTATTTATTCCTTATAATAGTATTCATCCTTCAAAAGCATCCTTAAGTTAGCAGCTGATCTTTCCCAACCCACGACATTTAGCGTTTTGTATTGTATATATATCACTTGCACAGTGGCAGAAAGTATTATGGGAAGACGGTGGGAAGAATTTGCTTCTCACCTAAAATCAGCTTGAGGTAGCAGTTGCTAAAATCAAGTAAAATCAGATGTGTAAAAAGAACAAGATGGTAATCAGAGTAACATAGCTGTTAATGCCCACTGTTTTGTAGCATGCCAAAGCTGAAAATGCTTGGCAAGACTACTAGAAATACCCTTACAGCACTTTTTTTTTTTTTTCCTCCCATGTGCTAGTTCTGGACCAGTAGTCAATGTAAAAGGCAAAGACCCATGCTTGAAATAGCTCCTCAGTGCTGAAGGATGTCTTCCTGCAAATTCAGCTGTGCTACACTAGCTCTGCACGTCTTCTTAGAAAAAGAGCCAGCTTGCAGTATACACACAAGAATTATTTTTCTCAACGCAGTGGTGTTCATCTTGCCTAATGCCAGAAGTGTTGGTGGTGATACCCAGGTCCGTGGCATCACCCTAACCTTGCTATGCAGCCAGTGCAGAGAAGTAGATCCCTCTTTAGACTGGCTCCCTTCGGATGCTCCTCTCTGTTGTCCAAAGCAACATCACCCTCAGACCTCTGGCATCTGGATTTGGTCAGATGAATTTCAGCTTTGCTGACCTTGTTTTTTTTTAGGTGGATTCTTATGGGTGATTTTCAGCTCAGAGAGGTACTTGTCATCATCCATTTGCAAAAACGCCATGGTGGAGTGGCCAGATGGATCCTCGGATAGTGCTAGCCCAGGGAGTCGAGCAATATATTGATAGCCTGTCATCCAATTAAAATATTATTAATCTGCTAGATGAATTTAGATAGTTTTGTCTGAGCATACCCAGAGAGCTGGAGACATTTTTTTAAGTGAGTTCGGATTGGTGAAGGCAGATACCATCCAGGTTGCTTGAGAATAAACCTGTAGAAGTAAGACAATTCAAAATAGTTAAAGGTTTTCCAGGATGAATAGACTAAACCTCTGAGCAACCTGATTTAATGCGTGGGAGCAGATGCCTCCTGAGGTCCATTCCAACCTGGGTTGCTCTGCAGCTCTGTTATTGTTGAGAAATGGTGCTTTTCTTTTCCCAGGAGCCTTGCAAGGGTTTTCTAAGCAGTGAGGTGCACTCAGAGGACCCATAATTACTATATCCTCTGAATTTCTCCTAGTCTGTACCAAACATGGAGCTTGGACACAGACTGGGAGGATGAGCAAGAAGGGCAGGTTGGTGCAGACCAAGCAGAGCAACTTCTTCACTCCTTCCAATGAAGGAGAAAGGAAGGCTGGAAATTAAGCAGGACAGGCAGCTGTCAGGCAGTAATGCATAATGAAAAATAGTCTGCATTTGATAAACGAATGCCGTCATTAAGAGATATACTCTTTGCCCCTGGAGTTTTCTCAAGATAAGTACTTATTTTTGGTTACAGCACAACTGTAGGACATATGGGAGCTGTATTTAAATACGAGAGCCCTTCCCACCTGCCAGGCCCCAAACCCTACGGGTTTTGTTAATTAAAAATATCTGGAGTGGAAGTGCTTCATAACAGAGTCACGTTTCATAAAACTGCCTCTCTGTTGCATCAGTTCTTTTAACAGGAGATTTGTACAATTGAGGGGTGATGGTGTTATGTATTCCATAAAAGAGCAGAAGAAAGAATTTTTATTACTGCAAAGTAATGGTGGTACCCTCTGTTGGTAATTAAACTTCAGTGGCTGATCTTATCAAAAAAGGAATAAATAAAATTAAAAAAAAAAAGGTTGTGGCAGGGCTGGTTTTATCATTTCTACTGCCTGCACCTGGGGCTGCATTTTGGACGATTCCTTTGCCCTTACTGCGAGCCCTTCAGTTTGGTACATTCAAAAAAAAAAAAAAAAAAACAGGCAAGTTCAGCTTGAAGAATGTTAAATCTTTTAATGTGGGAATTTACCTTCTGTGTCTATTTTTATCTGTAATTTCTGATTTTATTCTGAGTACCAGAACTTTTCAGTCCGTCTCCAGATTTGTGGAAGGAAATCTCTGTGAGCGGGTCCGAAGAGCTCTGGTTTTGTGGGATGAGCTCAAGGGCAGAGTAGGATCTATTGGGAAGCTATTCACAATAACTATGAGAATAGTAATGATAATAATAATAAAAGATATTAAACTTTGACCATGAATAGTATCTTTTGAAACTGCATTCAGAATGGTTTTCCTGTAGGGAGACATGTGCTGGTGTAATTTATGTGAAAATGAAGTTTTTGGAGAGTGTGCAATTTTTTCATATTCCATATAAATCTCTCAGTGTTTCTGTAGCAAGACACTATGTGAGATGAATAGAAACTACGTGGAATGAAAAGATGATTTGCTAGGAATGTTACAGACCACAGACAACAAACTTTTATTAAGAGGTGAAAAACTACTGTACTGGAGGCTAAATTCTGCTCTGAGTTATCCTTAAAAATAAGTGAGAGGAAAATTTCACTGTGTATTTGGAGGGAAGGAAGGACTTAACCACATAGTGTACAGGTGCCACCAGTGAGGAGCTTCTAACTAAACCTCATCATTGCCCTCCCATGTGGAGGAACCAGGCCAGCATCTTCTAAGCTTTGATGCTGGATTAGCCCCACCTGGGAGACCGTAAGGGTCTAATTAAGTGGTGATTCAAGCTCAGAAGCTGTTTCCTGAGTATTGTGGGACATGTGATAAAAGAGGTGGCTTCTGCTTTGATGGAAATTACTGCTGTTGCTCTGGTTTTGGTGGATTTTGCTGTTGGAGGCAGCTGGAGGCTGCTAATTCCTCCATACTTGCATTTCTTCTGCACAGAGCCTGAAGGGTGATGAGTGGAGCTGCTTTGGGTTAGGTTTGGAGAGGGGACTGGCGGTCTTATCAAATAAGCCATGGTTGTGTAGGCAAAATTACTGATTCAAGGGTGGTTTGGTAGGTTTTCTTTGGCTGTTGAAGAGTTCAAAACTGGTCTTTTAATAAATTTCTTAGACTTGAGCAACTTTTCAACAGTCGTTCAATAGGCTGAATGTGTACTCATGGATTATAATCATGCTTTCCAGCTTTTAAAATAAAACTTACTGTTTTTTCCAGTGATTTCCTTAAAGCTCTGGGGATTTTTATATCATTTGTTTGGAGCTGTGTTTTACTTTTCATTTAAAGCAAATAGAAGGTGCTTTATGCAACTTCAGTCTGCATGAAGTTGCTGGCCTTTGTCATGAGCCATGTGGCTTTGCAAAACCACTGCTATAGCTTTTTGTGTCTGTGTGTATTTGCTTTTTTGTTTTTATTTTTTCTGGAAGGAGTCTGTGGAGGTCAACAATTCTTGTGTTATTGACCCATCTTTTTTTGGCAGCTTCTTGGGTTTATCTGAAGTGAACAGATGTAAGTTCAGGCAAAATTTATTTCCAAAGATTTCAGCCTGATGAGCCAATTATGTACAATAAGTTGGAGGAGAGGAAAAAAAAAATATAGGATTCTTGCTCTCTTTTCCTAAACTTTTATTTTATTTTTTTTTTCTTTCTCCAGATGAGGCTTTTATTGCTTACACTGTTTATTTATTGAGCTGGTGTGATGGGCATGTTGGCAAGGGAAACTTCCTCATGCTGCTTGTACAAGTACCTCTGCTTGAGCCGAGAAGACCATGTTTGAGTGTAAAAACATCATTTGGCCTTTAACTCAGCTCAGCCCAGATCCTTTCCAGGAAGCTCCATAGATGCTTTGGAAGCTAGTGATGAAGAGATGAGATCCAGCAATATTATCTTTTACATAAACCCACTTTGGCCACAGTCTTGAGCACAAGATGGATTTGCCTTTATTATATGCAAAACTCTTCCAAGAGTAATAAAAAAACAAGGGCAACAAAATCATATGAAATGACAATATAAGGACTAATATTTTCAGAAGCTGGAATAGAAATTGCTATCTAATATTGTTCCAGTGTAGCCTACCACTTTTCTTTTTTCTTTTTTTTTTTTTCCCTATGCTGCAGTTTGTGTTATGTCTCATTGGGTGTATAAAGTGGTGATTAATATATAGCAATTTAACATAGTTTGTCAATACAATATATGTTTTGCCCTTCATGATGTGAAGCACCCGGGGCATTTTAGCAGGGATCATGCTGGGATTTGGGACAGTAACGACTCATAGCTCTAATCTCCATTCATTGTCTAATGTCTTTTAAATGCGTTTATGGTTCTGGCTTCAGTGAGTCCCACGTTTTAATTATCTTGTGTGAAGAGAGAAAACAGTGAGGTGCCTCTGCTGACATCAAACAGAGAAACACTGCTGTATGTCAAGCCGAGAAATGTATTACTAGAGTACGCTAAGTGTGTTTATAATAGGCTAACAGCATGATGTGCTTTCATGGGGTAGCAGAAAAAGCTGAATATTTTTAAAAGAAGCAAGGTTTGTATAAAATACAGAACTAGGAGTACCAGTAGAAGTTTCTGTTTTATCTTTAAAATAAAGAATTATGAAAAAGGGGGAAAAAAATTAAATGCTAAGACTGGAGACCTGAGAAATAGGATGTGCCGGAGCCGTGTGCGTGTGTGTATAATCATTTCCATCTGCTTTATCTTTCTCTCCTACATGGAGGAGAAATTTAGTTACATGACTGAGCATATGAAAGCAGTTTCCTTTTGTAGTCACTTTGATTACAATCTTCCCCTGCAATTTTGTAGGAGAAAGGGGAGCAATTATTTGAAGTGTTTATTTAAAAGAAATAAAATAAATTTTCAGATGTTTTCTGGACTGAGTACAGAAATACATGTGACTAATGGCACATCTTGCTTGTTTTCATTTTTGATAAAATTTGTCTTTTTTTCCTCAGTGAACTCTCTTGATGGAAGCAAGTAAAATGTGGGGGATATTCCATTGCCAGCCTCTGCTGGCACTCCAGACTTTGCCACGCCAAGTAGGTGTATGTAAGGGAGAAACTGCATAACGACCCTGGCAGCAAAAAGCCCCACCAGTTGGTCTAATAAGACCTCAGTTGCATATAAATAAAATTGTCAGCTTCAGTTTGCTTCAATTTAAAGCAGTGGTGCAGGTCCCATTGGCTTTGGTGGGAGTAGATTGAAATGCAAGATAGTTGTTGTTCCTTCCCCATTCTGCTCTGAGCATCTCGTTTAATAGCTAGCCCATGCTTTGACTTTTGAGATTGCTGAAGCTTCTGATTTCACAAGGAGACTGCCTTTTGGCCAAGGAGCCTTGAAAGGTTTATGTTCTTCCCTGCTTGTGGCTAGAGCTGGTATACATTTATGTACAACAGGCAAATACCACACAGGCATGATAATAAATAATTCACTGCGCCTTTTCAACAAGAGGAAATTACATGCTACATTATTCAGGAATATACAAAGATGCTGCTTATTGTGTAAGGCAAGTCATATTCTGCCAATGAACTGACAGCAATTTTGCAACTAAAATAACAAAAAGGACATAATTTTTTTATCAACTCAAGTTTTATCTTTTTTCTTCTGTTCAAAATCTAAATGCTTCTACTTAAGTACTGAGATACAGAAAAGTATGTGTGTGACTGGGATTAGTGAAAACATTGAGTGGAAAAAAAACAAAGATAAGATGCATTTGACTGCTTGATTTAGGTGGGCAAGGCAGGAAAACCTGTACTGCTAACATGGGAAGATCCTGGTCTCCTGCTGTACAGTGCAGCTACCACGTCCTTCATCTCGTAGTAAAAGATTGGGGAATTAACTTGATTAGAACTTCTTGGTGAAGAAAGGGAAAGGAGTGGTGGCAGGGAATTATATCCTGACTTCTATGTGTTTTACAGCTGGGTTTTTATTGCATGAATGTGACAGTAGGAAATAATATAAAATGGTATGTCTGCAACTAGTGGCTTAAAAAACTCTTCTCTATTCTGCTAGCTGAGTAATATGACATTGCCCTGTGGTAGGTCCTCCAACTGCTCACCTAATAAAATAGCCTGTTGCAGCCCATATGCATAAATTGGCAGAGTTACAGGTGCTGGTGGGACTTTAAATCCAGTTTCATGAGTGGTGTGATTAAGATCTCAGCTTTACTGTAGGATAAGCATATTTCTCTTTCTTCATGGATCTGCTTCCCATTAAAGCCTTTTTCTCAGCTGTCAAACATGTAGTTAAAGTGATATTTTTTTCTCTCCTTGGGTTTGTGATATTTATACTGGAGTTTCCTGAGAAGTGTCTGCACCTGATAAGAGTTCAAAAAATCCCATTCAATTTTATTAACATACAAATGGACATAAATTTCACAGAACTGGGAAACTTGCACATTTTTTAATGCAGGTCTGGTTCTGGTGTTCTATACCCATTAGTGTATCTTTGATAGCTCTTCTTAAAACTTGGCGAATTACCATTCTTACCTCTGTGTGACTGCCAAGGCCCTCATCTCCCCTTCCCCTTTTGTACAGTCTCCTTTGGGCAACTCTGTGGTTTTCATTTCCTCGGGTGGATTGTGCCCGAGTCTGCCCTGGCAGCACTTCAAGCTCCTCCTTTCTCCTTTGCTTCCTCTGTAAAAATCTTTGCTCAAAATCTTTATTGCTACCTGGACATTGTCTTGTCAAAATGGAGCTTTTCACTTGTTTTCAGAACTTCCCTTCATCTGTCTTCTCTGCATGATGTGGTTGGTATCTCTTGGAGATTTTTTTCTGGTTTAAATCTTGGACTCTTTCTCCTTGGCTTTCTGCAGCTGCTGTTTTTCATTTGGACATTCATTTTTTTGGGCTAACTTGTGTATATGAAAGCAAAACCTTTTTAAAATTACATGTATGAGTGATTTAATCTTTCTAGTCTGAGACTTCTGTCAAAACCATTGCACACCCCCTTGCTCAGAGAAGCTCCAAAGACTGGTCTCTTTGAGGAGTGATAGACTGATTTTTTTCCTTTCGGTTTAAATATAGTCAATAATAATTGTGCTATGTTTTATATCTGCCTCAGCTGATTTAGAGAATAAACTTATTAGGGAAAGAAAAAATATCTGTATTGATATGCATTGGAAATGCTTTTATCACTTGATAATGGCAGAATTATCTTTTTTTGCATATATGCCCCTTTTGGACATAAAAGAAGTGTTAACACCTATAGGAGGGCATGCCTCACCTTCTGTCCTCTGAGTACTAACTACAATTTTCTGGAGAAAGAAGTTCTCATTTCTCAACTTGTCTTTCCCCTGGCCACTTGGGTATCGCCTGCTTGTACCCACTGCTGTTCTCTACTGTGTAATAGTGTTTGGTGGGGAAAAGCAGCTAGAATATAAATAATTTCATCTTAGGACTTTGGTGTCTCATATAGAAGTGCAGCTAGAAGAATCATGATTAATGCAGGACCTGACATAAGTGGTATTTAAAGACACTTCTAGAGGAACAAACCAGGAGTTATTGTTCAGGGTCATGACCCTGCTTCTTCAGAATGCCAAAGAAACGTTGAGAGAACTGAAGGCAAAAGAGCAAAATTTTGGAGCTTGTGTTAAAACTGCTAAGGGTGAATTGCCAAACATGTCTTCTATTTCACATTTTGATTATCGTAGCTTGGAAAATATATTTTCATTTAAATAATAAACAGTGAATGTGGAGATTTAGATGCCCTGTGAAGTAAGCAGTTTTTTTAAAATTTTTAATGCAGCTAATTATGACACAATTTATTTGGCTAAAAAAATACTTTAGTTACCATTTCATTGTCCACAGGCACTAGCTTGACAGAGCCTATTTTGTTTACAAAAATAGCTTTGTGTATATCTCTATATATGTTTTTGTTTCTTTAGGCCTTTGAAGCTAACTCTGAAGATGACGCTTCAAGAAGCAGCAGTCTCATTTGGAACCTGCTTGTTTTAGGACTTTCTGGGAACTTCTACCCCTTTTTTGCCTATTCCAGCATAAATCAGAGGACAATGAGTTCTTTTTACTTTTTGCATATTTTCACAATACATAATGATTTTTATTCTTTCTCATTTTGTTCAATGGGAAAAACTTGAACCAGTTTTGTGTCTGATTCTTACTTCATTACATTCCTCTTGCTGAGCCAAACTCTTGGAAACCATGTCCATTGTATGTCTATTTTTTATTATTATAATTTTGTTGTATGTTATATAGCACTTTCAGAGTGTTTTTAGCTCTTCTGATTTGAACCTGACCTTTCTCACTGCTGAGTGTTCCTAGAAGCACTCAAGCAATTAAGCAACTTCAGCCTGACAGAAGATGACTCGTGTGCTTCAGAAATATTTTTATGGCTGTGCTTGGGTCATTAATACAGTAGTTTAACAGTATTAATATGAGGCATTGCATTAATTGCTGCATACATTTATTACCAAATGACTTGCACAGACAGTGTTTCAGATGCCGTGGTCCTAACCACAGTAACCAGAAGTGTCCTCTTTGCAAAGGAGAAAATAAGGTTGCTTCGTACCAGGACAGCAAGCAGATGAAGTTGTTTGCAGTGTTGGAAGTAAGGACTGATCACAGTGAAAGCTGGAACGGACTTTTCTGCCTGAAGAAGGGGAAACTATGCAGCTTGATATTTGGACTGATTATAATGACTCTAGTGATGGCATCCTACGTACTGACTGGAGCCAAGCACGGGCTGCTGTTGCTACCGTCGCCGTTCCATTACGGAGCTTTTACCAGCAATCCGAGCTTAATGGACAATGAAAGCCTCAGTGATATGAAAGACCATTACCAGCCTTCCAAAATTAACGTTTCATATGTAAAGGATTATCCAAGCATTAAATTAATTATTGACACTATTGCCTCAAAGATAGAGTTTATAATGAGACAGCGCCCTGATTTAGAAGAGCTGAGGAAAGAGGAGCCCCATGTAAGTACGAACTAAGGCTTGTCTGGCACTGCTGCATATTTATTTATCCAAGAATTCTGGGTCAGTCTTTTACTGAGAAAAAAGCGTGCAGCTTTTCTGATATTCCTGTGTTGATTTATAGCACCTGAAAAGTTGATATTATAGATCTATCCTTCCAAGTCACAGGAAAAATAGATGTATAAATGGTTTTGACACCTGAAACAAGGTCAGCTTGTACAAACACATGGTGTTTTCACCTTGTCCCATTCAAAATCATTCTGACTTGGTCAGATTTTTTAGGCATCTTAAATGATAAATAAGAAAGGAGCTGTCTAATAGCCCATTACTAGAAAGCCTTCCTGAGACCTGATCATTGCACACCTTCCATTTCAGAGTGGAAAACTGGAAATTAATATCATCCATTGTCTAAATCAGTCCTCCTAATAATTACTTTTAAAATCTTATCTTCAGTGTCTCTTAAATTAGCATTACAGATTTCAGCAGATAGTTGCTGCCAGGTTTTACTGCCCTTATAGTGTAAAGTATTAGCTTGGGCACATACCTGCAGTATGCAGTCCCCATCAAGGTGGGGCGAAACCAGAGACTTTTTGTTTTCATTTATTTTATTAAGTTAAGTTGGATCAACTCCAGAAAGAGGGTTGCTGGGTTTTTTTTGGAATTCCTTCTCAGTTTTTTCCTTAACGTTGTTAGTTCAGTGAGCTCTCTAGTAGGATAATAAAATAGAAAATTAGTTTTAGATTTTTTTAAACAAATCTAAAACTAGAAGAATTAGCTTGGGATTTTTCTTTTCCCTTGTTCCCCATTCTTATCACCTAGATGACCATTGCTAGCTTGCCTAAGCTAACCAGCTCCAGAGGTGCATCTGGAGTCATTCCCAGGCCTCTGGTTTGTTCTTTAATGATTTCAGAGAGAGGTTAAAACTCTTCATGTGAGAAGTCAGCAGAGACCCAGAAAAACTAGCAGTGTGGTTGCATGTTGCTGCCAAAACCCTACTGAAATCACAAGTTGCAGGGGTCGATTTGTATTTATTAACATGCTAAGAAGATGATAGCCCTGGGAACTAGGACTTATTGAATCTGAGGGTTGTAAGGGAGCTAAGGGGTTATGGACGTCCCTTCTGGCCTTGAAATCAAGGGTTTTTATGAATATACTCTCCTTGGCCAAGTCTTTGCATGGGATCTGGTTCCCATGTCATCAGAAGCTCTAAATTAGGTCAACTTTGTATTTAAAAAATAAGGTTAAAACTGTCCATGTACTGTTTCATTGTGATCCGTTTCTGTGATACATATATATATAACAGACCAAGTATTTCAAGTGCATATAAAGAATATAACTAAATATAACATTTTTGCTGCCTTCACTGAAATTGTTGTTCTTTGTTGCAGATGTTTTCAGTAATTCCTAATAAATTCCTTCCAAATAGCAAGAATCCGTGTTGGTATGAAGAGTACCGAGGAAACACAACCACAGATCCGTACACAACAAACTCGTATGCACTGTACTCCAAGCGCTTTCGCACCATCTTTGATTACCTCAGGAAGGTATTTTGGAACCACTTGTATCACTATAAGGACAAACACTATCGGCTGCGTTGCCTTCCCCATTTCTACATTATTGGCCAACCCAAGTGTGGGACAACGGACCTTTATGACCGGCTCCGGTTGCACCCTGATGTTCGCTTCTCGGCCATCAAGGAACCTCACTGGTGGACCAGAAAGCGCTTTGGTGAGTGACCACGTACCCAAGTGTTCAGAGCTCTTGTGTCTGTTAAACTTTAAAGTTTCTTGTGTATTTGGGATGAAATTTATGGCATCGTTCTATATTGGTCCAGCTTAAAACCCTGGAAGCTAATACTTCTGAAAATTTTGGTTAACTGATACTCAGTATGTTCTAGTCTGCTTTTCTTTAATGATATTCTGCATTTCACAGTAGTGTGCATTTCCGATGAGGATATACAGGGTCGTTATGGTGACATCTTCCCTTCCTATTCAGAGGGAATGGGCTGGAGCTGAGCTTTCCCACACTGATCTGATCCTTATTAGCCTTGGAGGAGTAGGGAAGGAGCCCTATATCCCTGCTCCACACTTTCAGCTCTGCTCTACCTTAGTTTCCTTCCTCCTGCTGTCCTTGACCTCTCCCTGCTTGAGGAACCCTTCTGTGTTACAGTAAGAAGCAAAAATGCAAGGACGAGCAGAAGATGAGATAGGACTAGAGGCAGGAGGAATGGGAATTAAAAAAAAAAAAAAAAGGCTCAGAATTGGCTTGAGATGCTGAGAAATGCAGGAAGGAGGCTGCTCCTATTGAAACCCCTGCAGTGCAGGGAAGGATGGAGAGGAGGAAAGTTGGAAATGCGCTGGGAGTTTTGTTTTCATACTTCTGAAGATAAACATATGAATTTCCCAGCTTTCTGATTTGAGTAAGTGCATGGTAATAAGGATATATTTGGCATCAGAGTTTGTTCTGTCTGTAAAATCTAAAATGCGGCTGATATTACTCCACTGTATATTGGTATAAATGAAAATAGAATCTGGTCTTCTATATTAATTCCATAAGCTAAATTTAGAAGTAAATAAATGCAGGCTATTCATGCAGGAACTATAAAGCAGAAGACTTCAAGTTATTTTCTATCAGTGTGAATTTATGGCTTAATCATATAGTATCTTGGATCTCCACTACTTCATTATTGGCACTTTTATCTGAGCGTTACACTCCACGGCTCTAATTTTGTGCTGACGTTAGCTGGCTTAGTGCCACTGGCACCAGCAAAGCTGTCTTGATTTACACCATCTCTTAATCTGGCCCTGCCGTTTTTAACTCCCTTTTCCACCGTTTTTCAGGAATCATTCGTCTGAGGGACGGATTTCACGATCGCTACCCGGTAGAAGATTACCTCGATCTGTTTGACTTGGCAGCGCATCAGATTCAGGGGGTGCTGCAGAGCCAAGCAGCAAAAGAAAGTGGCAAGACGAGCAGAATTGTTATTGGTAGGCAGCGCTGGTCCAGCTGAGCCAGTCTTTATGGTTGTATCCAAGCAGTGCATAAGTGTTAGCCTTGTCACTTAAGTGTGCAATAATAAGAAGGGGAAAAAAAAGACCCTGATGAGTTCTTCAAACATAGTATTTCATTTTGAGAGAGATTTATTTGAGAGATGTTTGGCTATAGCTGCAGGTTCCTAGTCTGTAGCTTCAGACTGCAGTGCTGCAATGTCCCAAGTGTTTTGTCCCAAGCATAATAAATGAGGAGTCCTGTTGCTGCTTGCAGATGGGCGCGTAGAAATCTTGTAATGGGATGGAGATGTGACTTTGCTGATTGTTTGCTGGAATCAGATCACTGCCTGTGAGAAACACTGACAGGAATTTTCAATTTCTGCTTTTGTTTTTTTGCTAAAAACAGGAAATTGAGGGGTAGCGAGTTTTCGCAGTTTTACCATGCTTATTCTGCCACCTTGAAATCTTCCAAGGAAACCACATCCTTTTTCCATGAAAATCCTGGCTGGGCAAAAGGGACCATTCCCTCTTGAAAGGAGTTTTGAAATAGGCCCAAGTTATTATCCTGCAGAAAATAGAGACAAGATTTTTGCTGCTAGTCCTTAGAGAATGCTCTGCGAATCAGATCCAAGCAAACTTTTAGCCCATCATATTATGTAGCTTAAAGCACTGACTCGGCTATAGTAACATTCATGTGCTAATTCCTCAGCCCCCACTTAGATCAATCACTTTGCTTTATTAAGTATGCAATGTTGAACAAAATTTGCAGGATGAGGTCTTGCAAAACGTTGCAGTCAAGGACATCTGCATATTTCCCTCATACTTACAGTAATATATCCTGTCCTTTCTTGGGTGAAATGCTTATACTAATTAAATTGGCTAATCTAATTGGCAAAATACATCTTTGATTGCTTACTCCCCATTGCAGCTTTTTCTAGAGTTCATGATTTGCTTTTTCCTTCTCATTTCTTATAATGTTAAGGTTATGTTCACTTTTTTTATTAACTTTACAAGAAAAGTTCTGAATGATTATGCTCATTAAGTCAGATTTTATAACCCTGATTTAAAAAAACAGAAAGCCCTGAGACAAACTGAAATCTAATATAAAATTAATCTGTAAGCTTTATGAAGATTCTTTAGAATCCTGCATTTTCTTATGTCAGGTTATTAGAAAGAAAAACCTAATTAAAGCTATAAACATTTCTCTAGTTCATCAGGCTATGTTGTTTTGAAACATTAAGCTTCTTTGGTTATTATTACTTAGTGGGTAATTATTATACTTTCCCAAACAAAACAGTGGCTGCTTAGATGAGCCAAAAAGAGCCATGCAGATCTAGCTTGAGGCATTCTGAGAAGGACTTGTTTATATGCAGTCATTAATATGATATATTCACAAAAAATGTCTTGTGAAAGCACTACAGGATTTTAGTCCATTAGTCACAGAATAAAGAGGTCATATACTGATTCTTCAGGCAACTTAGTAAGTCCTATGTTCCTCAAACCCATAAGAAAAACTAATATGTTTTTGGTCGTGCTGCAGTAATTTGACATAAAAATTCCCGTAGCAGTGATTAATTTATCTCATGTTCAGTATGGTGCCCTCTCCTTGGAGATATTAAATCTGCATTATAATGCTGAAGGGAAAGCTGTCACATAGGAATGGATTCGTCTCTTCAGGAAATTAAAGATGTGGTCGGATGAGGCCAGAGTGAGTTTGCTTGGCCTTTCTCACACTTGACAGTCGTCGTCTTAGAAGATCTGCCTGTCTGAACTAGGCTGAACCAGGCCGGCCACGTTAGACCAGCACTTTGAGTCCCACACAAGTCAAGAAGGATGATAGAAATCTAACTTCAACTGGGAATAAAAGCTTGACTCCATCATGTGTCTATGTGGCTGAGGACTTTGGATGAGTGGGAGTCAGACTTGGTCACCTAACATGCTTTGGTCAGCAGGGCTGCTGTGGTGGGTAGGTGGGATCCCATGGTAGCTACCGTGCTGTGGACTTGCCTTTTGGTTGGCTGCAGCTGAACTGACTTCTCTCTGGACACTGGTTTGCAGGGCAAAGAATACTTCAGTCTAAATGCATCACTTTTTTTTTTTTTTTAATAGAGATGAGAACATCTGCTTACAGATGCACTATCTTCAGGCTTGGTCATCATTTGCAAGCTAATTAGAGAGAATCTAAAAGCATGGATCAAATATGACCGGAGGTCTAGCAAGCAGACGGAAGGCCAAGTGTGAGGGAAGATCAAAAGAACTGTATTCCTTGTCTAGAAAAGAAGAATCTGTATATAAAAGGCTTTGAAGGCCAGGGGCTTGAAGTTACAGCAAGAAACAGAGCCTATGAGTGAGGAAAACCTGTCCAGTTAGCAGATTGTGAAACACGGGAATAGGTTTCCTACTGAGATTGCTCCAAATAAATAATTCATTAGAAACTTGCTTCTGTGAGATTAGGAGCATTAAGAACAACTCTTGGATGTAGCCAGGATCCTGCAAAGAGCAGGAGAGTCTTGGAAAGCTGCGTGGCCCTTCTGCCTTGGGGCTAGAGAGGCCAGAAACTCTAGGCAGACAGTTCTAGCCCCAGTAAAATGCATTTCATGTGTTAACCCCCAGCACAATGGTCTCTGGTTAGCGAATAGCAACAGTTTTGGTGAAATTACATAAAACCTGCCATAACTATCGCTGCATACACAAAAGTTGCAGGCAGTGAGAGTCTTCCAGCTCTGCAGAACATTATCCAGAGCCATTCATAAGAACAAGCAAACTATGTTTTACAATAAAATTAATAGTGGCACTTCTAAGTGGTCCACAGCAGTGTGAAGTCTGGATATAGCATATGCATGCATGCCAATGCAAAGAATTAAATGACTTGTTAAAGAGATGTTTTTTTAATTCCAGGGGAGGCCAGTGCCTCAACAATGTGGGACAACAATGCTTGGATTTTCTTTTATGACAACAGTACAAATGGAGAGCCTCCATTCTTAATCCAGGATTTTATCCATGCCTTCCAACCAAATGCCAAACTTATCATCATGCTGAGAGATCCTGTTGAAAGGTGAGCAGGGATTACACTGCTAAATATGTTAGCAAATTTTCTTATTCTTACTTTTATTATCGTTACTTTGTTCTCTTGCTCTGAACTGAATATCCATGCAATATTTGACAGAGTTGCCTGGTTGGTAACGTGAGATCTCGGGGGTTTTTGTTCTGCGTGCCTTGAGGTTTTAAATTGGGATATTTTAAATTGTAGTCCATGGGTTGTGTCAAGAGAGTACAATGGGTCCCGTCTGCCTGTCTGTAGCTTCCCTGTTTGCTCCATAGGGACATTTATTGTGAGCAACTCCTGGATCAGGAGATGCATTTCCCAAGTTCTAGCAGTCTGTCCTGACCGCAGGAGGGAGCAGATGGGAATTTTATGCAAGAGAACTGGCTGAAGTGGCTTCCTCCTGCAAATTCCTGACAAATCTCTGGTTGCTTTAACTGCCTGCCACAATGTGGGTATTGCTCTTTGCCAGCTGTAAGGCAGGGGTCAAAAAGCAAGTTTCTGCTCCCAGCTGGCCTCTCCCTGTCCCTTTGCTTGGTGACACGGCTGCCGTGGTGCAGTTATTCTATTGTAATGGATTATGATCAAGGATAACGGCTTCAGGTAGCAGGAGCAGCTGAAGTCCTAATCAGCAGTGGTTTTATATCCATGCAGATGTCCCCAAAATTAAAAGCAGATGGAAAGCAATAGAGGAAATCTCGGCTGTCCCGTGGAGTGAGAACTTGCCTTCAAGGACATTGCTTTTCTATGTCATCGAGTCTTGAAATTATGAGTTTACTTTAATGGATGATTAGAAATAATAAATAGACTTTATTGCTGCTACAACTACTTTTAAGACAGGTGGAAGAACAGAGACACACAACCCCCTGCCTCAGGTTGCTTCTCCTTGGGTACTGCCTTCTCATCTGTTATAGTTTTCTATGATCTTCTATTTTATTTTTTTATGCGTAAAAACAGAATCAAAAACATCCTACCACAAACATGGGCCTTTTCTTCCTTTTTTTTTTTTTTTTTTCTTTTTTTTTTAAATGAACACAGAGTGTTCCTTTATGTCATTTGGGAATTGGTGTCCTGTTCTTGCAAAACACTACCATAAGGAATGAGTGCAGCAGGGCTATTCCCATGCTTAAGTGCTTTGCTGGATTAGGGCCTAAACTTTCTAAATTAAATGATGAATTTTAATGTACCCTTGGAAATGTAGGGCCCAGACTTTTTGGTTTAATAAAATATTGAAAGGACTTTAAAAAATGAAAAAAAGGAGTGGGTGCAACCTGAGAGGTTATTGCAGCAATAAAATGAGACCTTAATTGATTTTTATCAGTCATCTCTTAGATATTTATGCGCTTTGAAAGAGGGTGAGACAGGCAGGATTTCTGGAAATCTGTGGAACATGGCACTGGGCTGTAGCACAATGCAACCTCGTACTGAAGTCTGTGTGAACTGTTCACCTAGTTACAGCTTTGAGCTTAAAAAAGACCTAGAACAGTCATGGAAAACTGTAATCTGAGAGCTTTAACTAAAACATGCTATAGAAACAATATGGGATAGGGTATGGAGCTTTCTGAAAAGCCAGGGAATTGGGTCCCTCTTCCAGCTTTGGAGGATGGCCAGTTTGGTAACCTCTTAAATCACTATATCTTTGTCACCCCTCTTCTACGTTCTTCTGTTTTAGATTTAGATAATAAGCTTTTGGGATGAGAACTATTTCTTTCCATGGCAGCGGGGAGCCCCTAATACAATGGGGTCCCAGCGTCAGCCCAAACAAGCTCTGCTCTTCATAGATAATGCAAAATATGTATTTGGCAATATGTTTTTGAAAAGTTTGCCCTTGGGAGATTGGTGTTGGCTCACCATGACTAGGGCCCTCATCTCAAGGGATACTGAGCTTAAAAGAGGGATTGATGTCTAGCAACTCCCAGGAGTGGATGTTGCTCTAAGCCAAAACTCATAAAAATGAAGAGAAAATCTGTCACGGAGGGAACAGACTGTTAGTGGGGTAATACTGCATGTATACATACTGCTCTTCTCAATTAATGTGACTTATTTGTATTGTCATGTAAATAGATCTTCTCTCACTTCCTTACACGTTTCATCTGCAGATTGTACTCCGATTATCTGTACTTTGCAAGTGCTAATAAATCCGCAGAAGATTTTCATGAAAAAGTGGCAGAATCGCTGCAGCTGTTTGAAAATTGCCTGCTGGATTACTCACTGCGAGCCTGTGTCTACAACAACACGCTCAACAACGCCATGCCCGTGCGTATGGCCCTGTGACACTTAATGTATGGTGTGATACACGGGGTCGAGCTTGTAGGTGCAACAAACACAGTGCAAATAAGCACCAAGAAATAGAAATTTCTCCTTTCATCTGCAAAGCGGATGATACATGCACATACATATATATACATATATATATATATGCAAGCATGTAAAAGCTGATGCACTGGCTCAGCTGTCTCCTCAGTCTGTTCCCTGATGAATGCCAACAGTAATAATGCATTCTTTCTATTGTGCGCCTGTATGGAGAGCACATTTAGTGAAGATTACAGTTGAATGTGTAAGCTTTTTGCAGACCTCTCCAAAAAGTAGCTCTGGCAAGGATTTTTGTGGTACAAAATTGCCTCCAAATCAGCATAAATTACATATTCTTTTGCAAGAAAAGGCTACCAACAACTAGATAAAACCTTTTCTTTAAACTTGTGCATGTCAGGAAATGGAGAGGAAAGAAAGAAAGAATGACAGAAAATCCTGACAGAGGATATGGGGAAGTATTACAAGCTCAGTTTTTCTGAACTCACATTCTAGGGTAGAATGGATTACAAGGTTTGCTTGAGGGGGAGGGAAAAATGCCTTTTGCTGAATAATATGGAAGAGATTGACTTGGAGGATCAAATCTGGTCAGTTTGCCATTGAATCATATTTTATTTCTTAAAGCTGTAAAGGATTCAGGCAGAATGCTTTTCTCTGGGGAGAAGTTAATGCCAGAAGCTCCTCCAGTCAAGAACATTGAGAGAGAGAGGCAGAAGGAAAGGTTTTCTTCCATCTTCTTTATTTGCTCTATATTTAAAAAGTAGGATTGTTTCCTTCCTATCCTGTAAGATCATTGGATTGCTAATTTAGTTGCAAGTAAATTAATTTTCCTTTGTGTGTGTTGCTTGCAGGTGAGGTTGCAGGTTGGTCTTTATGTTGTGTATCTTCTGGACTGGCTAACTGTTTTTGACAAGGACCAGATATTAGTTCTTCGCTTGGAGGATCATGCCTCAAATGTGAAATACACCATGCACATGGTGTTCCAGTTTCTGGATCTAGGTAGGTGGCATCTGGCTGCTTTGGGCGAAGAGCAAAAAGTCATATTATCCCTTTTCTAGACAGTTAGTGCTTTTATTAGAAGAGAAAGCAGAAGCATGTGGGTCTATTTTTGAAAGATGCATTAATCTTTTTTTGAGCAAAATTAAATTTCCTAAATTCTCATAGAAGGTTTATGAGAGAAAGATTGGTGTTAGAAAGTCTAATAAGATGCTATTTAAAAAAAAAAAAAAAATCAAAGCCACTTATATGGGAGGCATATATTTTACTATACGGAATGAGGTCCTGCTTCTGAAGGCAACCAGAGCATGTTTGCTGTGGACTTGCACAGATGCAGAGCAATACCCTGTATTTTCACCTCCCCAAAATGTGCTTCCGGGATCCATGAGTGACACTTGTGGAGTTTCACTGTAGCAGGTGATAGGCAGCTCATGCCATAAAATAATTGCGACTCCAAAAGGCATAAAGTCATATTGAATGTCATAGTTGATTTCTGAAAACAAATATTTTCCTTCAGAAATGATTCATGCTGTTTGTTGTAGAGATGATTAATATGAAAGGAAGACATATTATTTCTATATTTTTAACTGTGATTTATTTTACAAACTGAAGCTTGTATTCAATATTCTGAAACATCACCCCTGTTATCACACGATTCCATTTGTTTTCTCTTGGCAGATGTATTTATTTAGTCATTTATCTTTTTTAGCATAGGCCTTTTTTTGAAAATATACTAAGATAACATTCTATTTTATCCCAGGACCTCTAAGTGAGAAACAAGAAGCCCTGATTACCAAGAGCCCTGCATCAAACACTCGACGACCTGAAGACCGAAGTCTGGGACCTATGCTACCAACAACAAAGGCGATTTTAAGAGATTTCTATAGGCCTTTTAATACAAAACTGGCACAAGTTCTTTTTGATGACGCTTTTTTATGGAAGAGGACATAATATGTAAATTTAGTCCCACAAATACAGTGTTTAAAGGAGTTTTTATTTTTTTAAATTCTATTTTTGTGTGTGGATATTTACATTTTTTTCCCATTCCAAAGAGAAGCCGATTGAGATGAGACTTTCACCTTCAGTCAGCACACGTCACAACAGCTATACCACATTTTCCTTGAGAGAATGTAAAGCATCTTGCTGATCAGTTCCTTTTATCCCAGCAAAAAAGAGTGGAAGAGCATTAGTATGAAGGAGAAATCTTGCACTCTGCTGGGCTGTGAAGATTAACCTTCTCTAAGGTGCTGCAACAAAAAATTAGCATCAGTCTCCTGCAGTTACACTTATAATCTCACTCTCAGTATATGTTAATCATCCATTCTTTCAAACTATCAATGTCATTTAGTCATTAAAATTTTTAATCAAATTCAACCTAAAATTCTGTCTTTTTATCAGCATAATCATCAATGCAGTCTTAGCTTGCACTATTTTTTTTCTGTTTTTCTGAAAGTTTTTCTGAAACAAAGGCAAAGGTAAATGGCTTTAACAGAATTGTATTTGCATAAATATTTCTGGCCTAATTTATGCATTCAATTTGAATGAACTTTCCTAACCACAGTTCTCATAAAAGAAGAGTTTCGTATTCCAGGTAAGAATGAATGAATGAGATTCAAATAGCAGGCCTCTTACAATGTTTAGTGTAACAAATCCATTTGTCTCCTCTATTTTGCTGATGGAAATACAGATATATAACATGTATTCATCCTACTCTCACATTTTCTGAGAAAACCAATAAGGGGCCTAAAGCAGGGTCCATTGCTGGCCAGGGAGAGCTTTTATTTCATGGTGTTTTCTGCTGGGTCCTACACACTCTGAAGCATTCAATTGCCAAGAATTATGCATTTTAAAATCCCTATGACATCTTGTCCTTAACTGCATCAATGTAATGTGCAGGGCGGTAGTAGTGTGCATCCTGATAGCAAGTAAGATGGGATACATCAACTAATGAATTAATTGCACGTGCACCTTTTTTTTTTCCCCCCTCTTCACAGAAGATGTAGGTGTCTAACTAAAAATCATTTCAGAGGCTGAATTGAGAAGAAGCCCAAAACCCATGGGAGAATTTTGGGCTATGTGGAAGCTGTAATTAGACCAAATTCCCAGAAATGGGAATGCTTGCTCCTGGTAACCTCCTTTCAGGGATTGTCTGCAGTATGGCTCTCCAGCAGATTCACAAACATATTTACAAATGTTAAGGGGGAAATTTCTCTATTCTCCTCCACAGGGATATATTATTTTGCCTATCTTTGCTAAACTGAGAAATGATACTGGAAAGGTTCTGACTCCTGAACATTTCACAAATGTTAATATGATTGATAACAGGTGACATTTGTAACAGAAGTCCTATATCGGCTCCTTTTCTGCTTGGAAATGTGCTGTTTAAAAAACACTTGGAAAGCCTGGAATAAGAGGCCCAGCTCTGATTAGTTCTAGTTCAGAAATGGTGACTGACCAAAGCAGTTTTACCAGTATAAAAACATGTGGCAGCGTGAATCAGAATTAACTTGGTATTATTCATAGATGTTAAATTTTCAATCATCACTTTATTTATGCTAAAATGTTATGACAAATATGTTCTGAATTAGAATAAACATTCCATGGTTGGGAAAAGTGGGTTCAGGGGCTTCTTTCTGCCTCTACAAGAAAGCCCTGTGTATGATAGTTTTGGCTCACTTCTGAGACGTGAAGGAATTCATTATTATTGTTATCATTCACGAGAGCTGAGCTGCCTCAGGAGCAGTAATCTGCTAGGAAATTGTACTTATTATCAAGATAACATATTTTCATGTTTGCCAAAACCCAGCAGTGGCTCCTTGCAAAGCAGTCGGCAACTGAACGTTTTGTTCTCCCATTACTCTTATCTCTGCTCAACAAAAACTAACCCGGTGCAGACGCTGCCTCCCCAGGTCCAAGCGCCCCGGGGACAGGAGGGTCTTTTCCAAATGTTCTCTCTGAATGTGCGACGTGTTTGCTGCAAGACCTTGGGCAGGAAGGCCGAGACCGTCGGCTGGTTGGAAGAGGCGCAGGGGAAACAAGGTCTGCAGCTCAGACGAGCAGACTTAGCCCCTTGCACAGAAGCAGGGTGTTGTTATCTGTGCAACCCAGGGCTGGGCTGTGGCTGTACAATAAACCAAAGATAAACGTTGGGGATGTGACAGCTCTGAGTGCATCTTTCTGCCCTCCCAAAGTATCTGCCTTTCACCTAAACCAAGCGCTGCTACATTGGCAACGCGGAGCCGAGCGCGGTGCTGCACCACCGCCCCGTGGCGAGCTCGGGCAGAGCGCGAGGAGCCCGCGCTGAGGCTGAAAACCTTCTCCCATTGCCCTCCCAAGTGGCCTGAAGGATGCGCGAGGGTCCTGGGGCACTTCCCTTGCTGCCCGCCCTAAGGAAATTTTGGGGAGCCACGGCATTACCTCATTAGTGCATTCATTACTTCATTAGTGCATCTTTCATTAGCCCCCTGCCTGTGTCCCGGGCATCCTGGGGCTTAGGCCTCACCAGGAGCAGAGGGCTGGGGGTGTCCCCATCGCCCTTGTGTCACCAGGTCTCGTTCCTCACAGGCTGGTCAGACGAGTTGGGTATTCCCCCTACCTCAATTTTGGATATTTTTTAAAAAATAAGAATGAGAAAAAAACTGTGTTCCAGACTCCAGTATTTATTTGTCTTGGTTTGCAGACTTGTCATCTGACATGTCTAAGGCAGACAAGTGCACTGTGTCATTTAGGTCACACTCAGCTTTTCCATGGTGATATGCAGCGTGTATATATTTATTTATACAGATTATTCTGGGCCTGAACTGACTAAATTTAAGCGACTGCTGCTCTCTCAAGTCCTTTTTGGGAACAGCAATTACCAAAACCGTGTTCAGGAAAGTTTTGTGGTGCTATTAAATAGATATGAGGCAGAAGCACCATCAGCCCCATCAACATGGGAAATCTTGGCTAATGCACGGAGGAGCTACTGAAGTGATGTTCTCTGCATGAAATGTCCTGCAATGCTTGGCCGTGTATCACTCACTATAAACAGGGCTCAGTGCAGGGTATCTCCTTTCAAGCACTCAGGCTAAGCTCATCTCTGCAGAGCAGGCAGCAAGGGAGATGCAAAGACTGCAGTACAGCAGCTCCGGACAGGTAGAAAGGTTGAGAGAAAATAATAAAAGAAAGAAATCTTGTGAAAAAAATGTAATTGAGTCAAATGAAATCCTGGAACGGTGACGAAAATCGATGGGGCAAAATTGCACTGAAGAAAATAAAATCAAATGAGGTAGCCAAAAAATGAAAAAAGTCAAATGGAGGAATAAGAAGAAAGAAAAGTGACAGACATCTGCCATGTGGAAAGGAAAATCAATTTTTTGACCACCTAGAAGGGCTGGGGAAAGGAAAATAATGATATAATCTGGGGAAACTATAATGGTTTAAGAGCACAGGTGTTAGCTGAGGCGAAGGGGACTAAAGTTTGGGGGCACCTTGTGCTGGGTCTCTGTCCTGTGAATTAGAGCTGTGGCGAAGGGATCCACAAAACCTGGCCTGCTCTAACACATCCCAGCATTAACCTTAGGGGAAGGAGCAAACCGTCCCAAAAGAGTAAAAGAAATAGGATTAAGGTGGGAGAGAGGTTAAAATAAAAGCAAGAGCCAGATTTAGAAATGGAAGTAGAGGATAAATGTTGCATGTGGAGGAAAAGGGTGGCATTAAGACATTTTTTAATGAATTTTCTCCTGGGTATTTTACTGCATGCTTGGAGAATCTCAAGAGCAGAGGCGAGTAAATGAGCAGCAGTGTAAGCGAGCAGGTCCCCGCGCACTTGCCCGTGGGCTGGGGCTCCTGGTTCACGTGGTGGGTGCTGGCAGCAGCAGTGATGCCAGGGAGCTCGTGCCCATCCTGGCCGCCGCATCCCTTCCCCGGGATGCAGCGGAGCCAGGAACACGTCGGGGACCACAAGAGGGCAGGGTATGGCCGGGATTCGGCATCCGCTGCTGCCAGGGATGCAGCACCGCATCTCCCATCCGGGCTATAGGATGAGCACCGGGTCCCGGGCAAGCGGCGAGTGCTGCTCTTGCCTCCCCAGGGCATCCTTGCTCATCACTAAGACGTGTTGCTCGTCCACCTGCAGCTCCACGCCGCTGGAGAAGGATGCAGGAAGGAGCTGATCCCGCTACGGTCGCGTGCTAAGAGGTCAGCTCAGTATCTGTGGGACTGTTTGAAAAGTTTGCTAAATCCAACGCTGCCTCGTGGCACAAGCAAGGTGAAGCACCACTCTGCTATTCACCTGCAGCGTCAAAATGTGAGAAATGTGTCTTGGACCGAAAATCCTTTGCTTAAGCAACACCTTCTCAACAGGCACATGTGGACCAGGCCTTCAGCCCAGCAGTGTAGTTTTTGCCCCAGGTGGACCCAGTCCAAAGCAGGTGTCCGGGCTGGCGCGGGTGCTGCTGCCAGAATTTTTGCCATTGGACCACAAGGAAAAAGCTCCGAGTTTCACTAGATGGTGCCACAGAGCAGTCCTGGCCTTCCAGCTCTGCAAAGACGGCGCTTGCACATTCCTACCGAGCTGGTTTGCAACAGTTTTAAGTTCCTTCTGGGTGTGCTGCAGAAGGCTGTGGTGCCCAATGAGCACACCAGTAACGACAGCTCATAGGGCCTGAAGGGAGCTGTGACAGGGATTTGCAGAAGAATGGAGCAAACTCTCAAAATCCCAAGCTCTGGAAGGCAGCAGGTTCAGAGCCTTTGCAGGGAAAGGATGATAAACTTCGGAAGGAGAAGCCACAGGTGCCTAGAACTGCAGGATTTGCAGCAACTTAAACTGCTGGAAGAGTCTGGAAAAGGGGATTGCTGCAAAGTTCAGGAACTGAAAAGATTCCAGTTGGAGGGGGATGGAGATCTCCAAGTGCAGCCTTAACATGGGTAGGTGCCAGCTCATTTGTTTTAGTGAACCTGTAGTTTGGGCCGCGGTGACTTGGCCCTCCAGGGAACCAAATAACAAGAACTGTTCAATATTCCCTGTTGTTGCAGCAGCCTTTAGTAAACTTGGACTGTACATGGTTAAAATTCAAAGTGCCCTCAGATGTGGGTCTTTAAAAACCTGTCCCTACTCTCAGGAGTTCCTTTTTAATGAATTACATATTCTCAGTTGTTCGCATTGGTTTTTGATTACATATATCCCAGTTCTCCCAGAGCTCCCAAATTCTGGACCTGAACTGTACATTTTCTGCTCTGCAGCCCACGCCAGTCCCCAGAATAACCCAAGCAGTTTTTTAGTTAACTTTGAGGTATTTTCGCACTAACCCATTTTAACGAACAGAGGTAACACAAATAACAAGGGATCAGGTTTGCAGGTTAGTCTGGTGCAAATATTTGCAGATGCCACTCAAAGAAATCATCAGAAAAATGAGTATCCCTAAATAAAGTGTAAAATAATTTTGAACTAGGGCTCCTCCTCTGAGATGTCTCCACAACTGATCATGGATTGAGTGTTTTAAACTAAATTCCTTGCATTACTAAGTGCACTTTGTAGTTTTTGCTCTCTTTTACTGCAGCGCGACATCCCAATGTACGCTTGGTAATCGTCTCTTCAGGCCCAGCTGGCCTTTCTCTCATAAAAATAGCCTGAACTCAAGTTTCTTCAGAATCAGGACATTTTCACTCATAAATATTAGATGCATCAGGAAGTGAAATTCCCTGTTGAAAGATAAGTCTTCAAGTTTGCTTCACTCACTCTCACACACCGTATGCATGCATGAAACCCCAGGGAGAGAAGGCACGTGGCAGCCCTCCTGCAAAGTGAACCCGCGCTGCTGTCCTCCCATGCTAAAGTCATTTCCTCTCAACAAGAATGCTGAAATATAAACATTTTTGCCTGGTTTATAATCCTTCAAAGTTCTTCCATATTTAGAACATGGAAAGTGTATACATTGCAATAGAAACACGAAGAATCTTGCTCAAGGATTACATCTTCTATGAGCAAGTCACAAGAGGAAATGTAAATGCCTAAAGCACACATATAGTTATGTTCATAGCCATTTGAAAATCATTTAACATGCTTAAAGTCAATTTGAATTGCACTATAAGGGACAGCAACACTTATGTCTAGTGTCTGTTATCTTGCGCTTATGATTTAATGAATATATTTGCAAAATAAATTGCTTTCAGGTTGTTCTGGCATAAAAATTAAGTGAAAATCACAGCTTGAGCAGTGGAAAGCACCGCATTACCTTCCACACTCATGTGGTGTGGTTGGCACATGGGAATTTTTAAGCATTTTGAAGTATGCAAGACAACTTTAGAGAAATATCAAACCAGGTTGCATCTTGCACCAGGCTCCTCTGCAAGGAAAAGGAGATAAGAATCCCCTAATGCAAACAGCTCCTTTATCCTAGGATCCTAGGCTAAATCCCAGGACATCCCAGACTACCCACTCATCTCCCAAAGCCAAAACTGGAGCAGAGAGTCTCTCCTGAGCTATCCGGTATATAGCAGTAATGCAATTAATGCAATTCCTACTTCTTACTGCATTCTCCCTGCATAGTTCTGTTACTTCCGAATACCTTTTTTTTTTTTTTTTTTCCTTCAATAATGGTTAATTAAGCAAAAATGAAATCAAAATCCCAAGATGGTGGTACAACTGCACAAAATGATACTGCAGACCTAGCACTTTAAAATGCAAAGATGTCATATGGTCACAGCAAAATAAGTGAGAGCAACTTTCCTCCACATGCCAGCCCTGCAAATATAGCCAGGAGCAAAGACCTGGCTCTGCAGAGTCAGGAAATAGAAATTTATACCTATGTTTGGGAATTTCTCCACAGCAACACCACTGCTCTTGCAGGAACCAAGAGCAATGGCATTTTCCTGCATCTTTCCTTCTGTCCTCCTGAAGTACATGAAAACATTTTGAGTTCAGGTACCAACTGCCTTGTTGGACTATGAGTCTGGGATGCCACCTGGGATGGCTTAAGGTTAGGGATTCTAGGGACACTTCTGGACCAACTCTCCAAGTATATTGTTAACTAATAGTGGCCTTGAGGATCCAAGTGGTTTCCTTACGGTTTCATGTGAAAGAAAACCAGTGAAAGGAAAGTTCGTTGCTTTGAGGCTTTCTTTTCTTTAGTTTTAATTGCCATGAGGAAGCTCTGATTTGGTAAAGTAACAATTTTTATCCCCTACGACACTCTGATGCTTAAAAAAAACCCCACCTCTTTGTATTTATTTGCTCCCTCCTGGTTGGAAATGTGCTTTTCTTTTAAAAGCAAAATAAAACAAAGTCAAAGCTACTATTTGCACTGGATTTTTTCCAGTCTGACTATTAAAAAGGTTATTTATAATAGGCAAGCTCCTCCGTAGGTTATTGCAGTCTCTGCTGTGGCTACGCTCAGCACCTGTGGGCACCCGTGCACACAGGGCACACAGTGATATTTCGCTCCTGCAGAAGATGCTGGATCCCAGCTTCTTGTCACTTATCTATTCGGTACCGAACATGATTTTCATCAGGTTTTCTCTGCTTCTTGGAAGCTCCAGTTCTGGTAGACGGCTTTTATATGCTTTCAGTCTGAATTATTCTTATTTTAGGCCAAAGTAAAAGAGCGAAAAATAGTTTCCATAAGAAGGCTTGACAAGGGCTGGAGTAGCTTGAAGAATAAACCAGATGCTGCCTCCAGAAATATGCAAGTGCATAAAACAACGTGCACGATCACTTCACTTTTCTTCCTCTGTGTATTGTTAAACTGTTGCTCACGCATGGGCCTATAGAATGTCATGATAATGATCCTTTCCAAAAGATCACTGGAACCTCTGGAAGAATTTTTTTTTGTTTTAGAAGGAGATTCTCTTTTCCTTCAGAGAACCCAACTCTCGTAGGGCCTGGTGAGGGACTGCTCCCCATTTTGTCTCAGTTCTTCTACTAGTTGCCAGCTGTGGCTGCTCTGCTTGTTTATTTATTTTTTAAGAATATCCTTTTATATGATACTAGTGGATGGGGCATCACTTAAACTGAGACACCTTGACATGTTAACTCAAGGTTATTGAAGTCAGGAGGAATATAAGGTATGATGAGAGGGAGGTTTGTGTGCATTGGCTTGGCTGTAGATTTGGATCCTTCTATACCAGCAACTGGTTGGATCCTTTGGATATGTAAAGGCTTCAAATCTTTATGAATGTCACATAGAATGAGAAGTGACAATGGAAGAAACTGCTGAGCTCTGCTTATTCTGGCATTTTATCACTAAATTTAAACTATGTTGCTCTGTGTTTATAAGGTATTCTCTTTTTTGGCTCTTCAAACCGTTATACTAACTGCTATATAAACTATTATACTAAAACTGTTTATGAATTTCATTATGAAACTGATATTAGATCTGGGAAAAGTGTGTTTTTTTCAAGTCTAAGGACTCTGTTGAAATATCAGCATTTGGAGAAATCTGTCACTGTTTCTGTCTTTGTAAGAGACACAGACAGGTTTTGTTTTTCCATTTACAAGGAAGCAGCTTTATATCATTAGGTTAATATTGCCTCATTTAGATTTGGTCTTGCTTTTATTGAACTCTGAAGTCTCCTCAGCTTATTCAAGACCCATGATGGTTTTAGCTTAATTGTGATTGAGTAGTTCTTGGTATCATTTCCAAATACCATCTTCATTATTATAATTTTGCCTATCGCCTTCAATGTACAGGTCATTAGTGAGAGGAACTAGACATAATTAGGGCACCAAACAAATATTTTTCAGATGTCAGACAGAAGAGCAATAGGTCTGCAAAGCACCTCTGAGCAATACCTGAATGGAAGTGCCTGCAAACTCCTGGGTCTTCTGAGGGCGTTGGAATAGAGCACTTTCCCCAGAACCATGGACTTTCTGCACCTCAAGATATTTATAGATTCAGCTTTCTCATTCAGTCATCCTGTTTTTCATCCACTGAGTGCTGTGTCTTTTCAGCTAAGGAAGAGACATGTTCTGCATTTGTTCTGACTATTGTTGCCATTAAAAAGAGACTTGTGCTTTTATTTTCAAGGACAATTTATTGTGCTATATCTCCCTGCTACGTGGCTGATAGGAAATCCAGTTTAATCAGCTGCTCATGGAGTAAAATCTGTCTAGAATTTAAACTAGATTAAGCAAATGTGAATTATCTCACTGCTTTTAAGTGGAATACAAACACCCAAATTAAAAAATGACCTTGCGGGTTTATTAGGAACTGCTGACACTAGACTGATTTCATTCATCCATCTACACTATTGGATTTTAGTGACGTTTGCAAGTACAAGGCTAATGAGTCTTGCTAATCCTCAGCTTTTAGCAGTCTTTAACATTGTACATCACCTCTGGGTTTGTCAGTGCAAATCAAGGAACGTATCTTAACTTTTACCAAAGGTGAGCTTCAGGCAATCAGCTGGACATCTCTTTTGGTAAAGGTGATACTTCAGACCTCCAATAGCAAGAAGTCATGTTTCAAATGACTTTTTTTTTTTTTTTCCTGAAGAATCAATCGAGAAGAGATCCATGCTCTGGTCTGGGGTGGGAGATGTCGGTTTTGCTGAACACTGAATGCAGTGGGGGACTTCCCTGCTCGGACTCTGGTGTATCTCACACTTACCCGTGAAAGAAAACAGAGAAACTCTAGAGAGTCACACAAGAAAACCTATGCCTTTGATTGATTCAGGTTTAATTAGAAGAAAAAATGTTATACATTGCACATGCACTGCTGCTAATAATCCCATGTATCGAAAAATGGGAGTCCATTCCTGTGAAATGTGAGATTAATTAAAATAAAATATTTAGGCTTTCTCTGAATCTTGGAATTTGATCCTTTAAGACACCAGAGGTTTCCTATTTCATTTTCATATTTGCCTTCCCAGTCATGTGGGCTAGAAACTACCTTTTTTAAAAAAACAAAGTTGAGATTCTTGCACATTAAACAAATTGAGCTGACAGGCTTCTAAAGAAAATATTCATTACCATGCGACTCGTAACAAAATCTTTCCGTGGTGGCTTGCATATGTAGCCTTGGTCATGGTGGGCTGGCTCGAGGGTTTGGAGGACGTTGCTTTTGGGTGGCATCTGCTCTCTGTCCTCTGCCTGGGGCAGGGGAGCACTGGAGGCTGGTGCATTTAACACAATCCAGTGGATTCTCCTCATTATTGCTGCAGATGTATAGTTTAGTTGGTTACTCAATGAGTAAACTTATGTTCTTCGGAAGGCAAGCATCTGCATTCATCTATTTTCAAAAGATACCCTGCTTATCCTTTTGACTCTAAAATTATGCTTTGCTTTTCTTTTACAAAACGCTATACAAATCAAATACAGTTTTCTCTAACACCTGAGAGACTTAGGAAATACCAAAGCTTTGCCGAGCTAAACAAGAAGGAACTGCCAGCGTAGGAGAATAAAACAGACCTTGAACAGCTTAGCACCACATGTTTTCATTTCATCTATTTAGAATGGTTTCTATTAAAAAGCTAGCATTTGCCCAGTTATATAATACTATCATTTTGTGGAGATCAGTACTGTAGCTGTCCTTACAAAATATGATATTATTTTGGCTCGCTCTTCCAAGAACAACTGTTTCATTTTACCTCTGAAAAGCCTAAGCAAGCAGAATGAAGTTGGCAATTAGTTCTGAAAGAAGCAGGTACAAATTCTTATAAAACAGTACTTTGGTGCAGATGAGGTGAAATGTATAGAAAAATCTTAGCATAGGTAGAGTTGCCATCATATTTCACTGGACCCCATTACTAGGGAAGGTAAAGCAACACTGTGACTCAAAGTACACCCTTGCACATGGTCTGTGAAACCACCTGGGCGGGGTCCAGGGCTTAAATCATCTAAATCAACATTGCTGGACTGATTTCAATGGACACACACGGGTTTGGGTCTTCTGAAGATCAAGGCTTGGAGGCGTTCCCATCTCTTATGAAAAAAGTAGAGCTCACTGTGTTCTTTTCCTTCTATCCCTCTTTTCTTCCCCACTTTAATTGTCTCTCCTCCTCTTTGATACCATTTTTGCCAATCAATTACATGGCCTTTATTTTTGATTTTGTACTGCTACTTGAAGATGTACAAGAAGGATGAAGTCAGTCGTGTGGATAAAATTTTCCATCTACATGCAAAAATTAAAGTAGATTAAAAAAAAGTGGAAGAAATGACATTTCAGCAAATAACTGAAATCTCCCATCTCTTTACTCTGATTCACACAACCATTTGTCAAATCCATCTTCAAAACAGTCTCCTATGGAACTCCCCGGTTTGCAGAAGTGTCATTTTTTTATCTGAAAATAAAGGCAGGCCCTGGAGTTCATGTTTCTGTTGAGCCAATTGCACTGATTTCAGTGGTAATACTTGAGAAAAAACAAAACAAACAAACAAACCAAGAAAGCCCCAAAAAACACACCATTTGTTACACATTAAAAGAAGAAATGAAAATTCGCATATAAAATCTGAATTAAGATCTATTTAGTACTTATAATGTCTGATTGGAGACTTGCTTATGGCCTGATAGTGCTATGGAATAGTCTTTACTATTCCATACCAGTAATTTAACTCAACTTGAAGCAGCAAATGTCTACAAACTGATGACTTAAGACCTTATACTATTTAAGACAAAAACGATATCATGATGACCTGAGTTTTTAATACATGAGGGGTATTAAAGGGTTCTGAGGATATTGTCACTGGGAATTTTATATAGTTACTGTGCTGATAATCACAGTATTACTAAGCGTTAATTGTTTTAAAATGTGACATAAAGATTATATTCCTGACACATAGCCAACTACCAAATTACCTCTTTTTAATGCTCTAGTCTGTGAAGAAAGAAAAGATTATTTGGGACTCATTAATACATTAAGAAATATAATAGGATTTTTCCTTCTTTTGCATATTTTTGCTTCTTCCGTCTCATTATTCTCAGGATTAAAAGTAATAATAATAATAACCACAGAGTCATTTTACTGTCATTTATAATATTGAGGATCTTTTTGTGATCGCAATATAATGACTGTACTTATTTTTCCTGGAGACAACATGGCATTTGCTTCTGTAAATTTTTGTGAGAGAAGAGCCACATTTAAGATTAATCATCTTAGGTTTTTTCTTCAATAATCATAATGAGTTTTGATTTTTTTTCCCTATATGAGAATGAGATTTCTGTCCCAATGAACATGATGGGAGATCTGTCATTGACCGTAAAGCTGGCACCATGAATTCAAGACGCTTGGCCCTTCTCGCATATGTCTCAGTCCATGAGGACCTGATATGAGGCATGGGGCCATGGGACCACCACCATGTCCATGCTTGCACCTCAATAACTGAGACCTTGCAGGCAGCACAGAGGCATTTCCTCACCTGGGATGGATGAAGCAACCAGCCACCACAAGTCAAAGCTGTGAAGAATTACGAGCACCCCTGAAATCCCTCTGCCGAACCATCATGTCTGTTTTTCTTCACTTAAAGAGAATATTTGGATGTGCTGTTGTTCCTGGAACAACCTCTGGAAAGCATATGGTGACTCCAAGCAACAAAACATATTTTATTAATGTACTGTGGGTGATTACCAAGACATGGTTGCAAATTTGGAAAAATCTGTTCTTATTTAAATTTAACAAATGAGACTTTAGGAATGACTTAGTTCTGCAAAAATCGATTTAAAATATTTCTAAGTGTGTGTTTTTTCATGCTGATGGAGATGAAGAATAACATCATGGAAGCTGCACTGGAGAGAAAATGAGTGTAGGAGGGAAAATAAAGAAATCTGAAGCAGAAACCACAGTCTCATGGCTAAGGGAAAACAGGAAGCATTTGCTGCAAGTTGTAAGGGAAATATAACTGTTGCATTGACATTTTAAAGGAGTCGTTGGGGTGCTTGGGAAGTAAATCTTATTATAGGAAGAAAGAGAGACTATAAGGTCCTGACAAAACTAGATGCCGGAGACTTGATTCATTGCCTCGAGTAATTTTTAGATGTAAACCGAAGCCCCCCAGCCTGTCCCTATGAACTACTGAAAACTTTCACTGTTTTGTTTTGTCAGCTGGATGAAAGTTTTATCACAGTTTGTTTAAATAAAAAGCTCTTTATGTCAGAAATCATATTCCCCAGGAAGTCACAAGAGTCTATATAGCAGAAAAAACAATGAATTGAGACCAAGGGTAATCCTTACGTTGAGAATACCATGGTAAATAAAGTATGTTTTCTAACGTAGAAAATCTCTGGCTTTCTCGGATATATTGAGCGGTGAGGCCGCAGAACTTTTACCTTTTAAAACAGGAAGAGGATCCTTTAAGAAAATATAAAGAAATGGTTCCATGAATTTGGTTATTTTGGGTCAGGGTGTTATTTACTTGTGCTTTACTTTATTTGGCTCAGGGTGTTATTTACTTGTGCTGCTGCAGCCACAGCAGCGACATTTGAATTTAGTGATGTTCATGAACAAAATGTATCTGTGATCCTGAAAGCCCTGAATATCTTTCACAAATGTTCTGATGACATTTTTTCCTGAGATTTGTGATATTTTGCTTTTAGCCCTTCCCTCTTCCCCCCAAATATTCAAGTGCTCTTTGGGATCTCTTGCAGATATATTTCAGATGCTTGATGGGAACAGTAGAGAAGATGACGTAGTTCAGCCAAGAAAGTGCTCCTTAAAGAAAGTGGTAAATAAGACAACTCAGCTTCAATTACCCTTTTGCACCTTGGCAACATTCTGAATACTTCGGGCTTGGCATTTTCCCGCAAAGTCAAAATTGTCAAAAAAAACAACCACAATCCATTTCATTTCTAACTAGAGCAGATCAGACAGCACTCTTGCATTAATTTTTCTTCTCTAAGCGTCAAGTGCCTCAACTCTGTATTTTCATTTTCGTGAGACTGAAGTCAAGTGAAGAAAGAAGAGGAGCCAAATATTGAATAAAAGTTTCTCGAGGAAGATGTGAGTGGAGTAATCAATTGGTAAGTCAATCCAAGGTACTCCCTGGATTATTCACTTTTTTTTTGCAGCAAGGGGGAAAACAAAACACAGTAAATTCTTAGAGATTAAAAAAAAAAGTTTTTAAAAAAATGCAATCCGTGTTCACTTTTTACAATTCTACCCAAACTCAGTAATTGTTAAAAATGACTTATATCTTGTTCACCCAAGCTAGGCCATGACCAGCAGCCCTGTCTTTGCTCCCTGTTTCAGCCTGGCTGAGCAGGAGTGATGACCCTGTGGGTACCTCTTGCAGAGCTGCAGCTCCCCTTCTTGCTGTAAGATCCTGGATGTTCCCAAAATTGGGTAAAGTGAGGAAAAAAGAATGGACAAAAATATTGCTAGCTGGTAATGACAACTGTGGCAGCACAAAGTAGATGGGCGATGAACAGGAAGATTTCCCTCAACTGCAAGAACTGGGACTACTTGAAGAAAAGTTGCTATTTTCTTTCACACTGGCTGATGCTCGAGAGTCCCTCGGGCTTCCTGAGGCTCAGGGCTGACGAGCCAGTGATACTGACGCTTCTAATAATGCAGAGTTATTCCCGTGTGGATGGGCTGATAGACAGACTGACAGAATCTACCTGCAGGGCAGAAATTGCTGTGAAGCTCTAGCAGCAGCACACAGGGAGGATTTAGTGAGGAGCTGGGTTTTTCTTGACTCCCCCGGCATCTGCAGGGATCCGATTATGCTGTGCTGGTGCAGAAAAAGAGGTGGGCTGAGACACTGAGCTACAAATGAGCCACTTCTTTTTTTCCCATGGAAGTTGGAAGGACTCACCTGGCTCCTGTAGCTGGAGCTAAAGTGTTCTTAGCAGATTATTTAAGTCCTTGGTATGAGTCCATGGACTTCTGGTGGTTTAAGTCGCTGGCCCACATTCCTGGTCATTACAGCCATGAAATGTCTTGGCATTAGGAACTGTCATAAAGACGGTCACCAAGGGTATCCCAGCAGTGTCCTTTGGTGGTCTACGTACATTGCCCAGGCTGCTGGAAGCAATTATTTTCTTTTCCTCAATTTATTCCTTGCAATTTCCCCCATTTTCAGCACATGATGTTATTGTTCATCCTATTTCGTCTTCAGCTTGCTTTTTATCCCCCCAATTCCCTTGGGTTTCGCATCCCAGGGGCAGCTGTATGCTGGTAAATTTAAATTATATTTGTAACTTCATTTGTATGGAAGATTAGTAGAAAAGCAGGCTGAGGGGACGCAGTAAGTCAATCAACGAATTAACCTCCTGGTTAAATGCCATAGCATGTGACATAGCAAATGCATCACGATCCTTCTTTGTTTTGGAAATGTAAATTTGCATCGGACAGATTAGTGCATTTTGTAATGGCCTCCAATGTTTGCCTTAAAAATGACAGCCCAGATGTTGGCCAGCAGACAAGGAGCAGCCGCGAGAGGCTCAGCAATATGCTTGCAATATGAGAAATGTGCTCTTCGCAAGGAGTGGAGGCTCCGTGCTCAGTATTGATTTAAATTTATGAGTGTATTTCAAAGGCAGCAGAGGGTTTATTTAGTGCAGACGACTGGCGATAAACAATATTTAGTTCACTCCTCAGGGCTGGACAGCGGTGTGGTGCCGCAAGCACCAGCTCTGAAACCTCCTTTGGCATCTGCGCAAAGCTGAACGTGTGTAAAATTGTTCTGTAAAGGAGAAAACCCAAACCCATCTGAATGACAGACCAGACAGATAATCCTCATCGCTGGCCCAGGAGTGGCCCCTGGGGACAACTCGAGGTGTCAGGAAATTAGCTGTGGTAGCAGCTGTTATCTGGACAACTTCCAGTTCAGTGTCTGGGATCAGAGAGGTCCCTGCTCCCTGCAGAGCTCGACACACTGCCCGCTCATTAGCAAGGGCTGTAGAGGATCCTCACACTTTCCTGGCCTTCTTGGAGAAGTGACATTTTTGACAAGGACTAGTTTTGATGAGAACTTTGCTGTAAAAGTCCTTTTCTCCTTGAGGACTAGTTTTGACAGGGAACTTTTTCTGAAGGCACCTTCTTCTATAACTGCCCGTCATCTATTGCACCCACTGCCATCCTCTAATTCTATAGTGACTGTGGGGGGCTCATACCTCTTTACTGTAGCTGCATATATATCATCTGACAGGTTAATGTAGCAAGAAACAACTAGGCAAAAACACCAGTTCAGCTGCCCTATTTTTTTTTTAAAATATTTGTTGACTGTCTTAGCCTTCTGATTTCTATTTTAAGCCAAAGATTATGTATTTTGTGGGAATGAATCCTAGGCTTAAATGCTACCTGAAGTTTGTACATCCTTATATGCATTCATAAATTTTTAAGAGAAATATTTTCATTTTTCTTTAAAATTTGAACCTTTTCTTCTATTTTTCATGACCTTCAGCTACTGCTTTCTCCAAACTTTCTACATGTGCCTTATTTCTCTCCTTTAGATCACAGACAGATTTAACCATGATAAAATGCTGGAGTTAAGTTCTCTCAATAATTAATCTGAGCAGTTTTTTTTTTTACATTCCCAGATTTGCATTTTTAATGAAGATATATAACCTTATGATAGTTTTTAAACATGAAAAGCATCATATATGTTTAAAAATGTACAAAGCTCTGTACTTTGTTACATATGATGACTAGAAGTTCAGTTGTCTTAAATTCAGCTTTTTATACAATTAATACTGGACAAAATTTAGAAAAGTGACCTTGATATCTGAGCTTATCTTGGCCAGACAAATCTAAAAGGGGTCTAATAATAGCATCAGAAGTCTTCCTCCTTTATCAAGATAGCAAGGAGGAAGAACGAGAAAAAAAAAAGATGGAAACAACTGAGGATATCGTATATAACTCTTCCAAAAAGAGAGAGAAACTCTCTTTAATAAATTAATAAAACAAATTAATGAGGGAAAGACCATGGGAAAAATGACACGGTCCTTTGAAACCCAGAGAGGGTTTGCAGGTATGAATATTGACACCTTTCCGAATGAGATGACTGCTGCGTTTAAGTAAGATGGAAGTAGTTATGGTGTCAAACTGGGGATAAGTAAAAAGAGATAATAACTTGAAAGAATTCAATTTCTAACAGACCCTTGCTAGATAAAGCATCTGACAAAACAATGTAAATAAAAACTTTTGGAAAAAACAGAACTTTTGAAGTAAAAGGGCCATGGCTTTGCTAGATTACTGTGCATTGTTTGAGTACTATTAAAAGTATTATTTCCATCATTTCAGTGAAGAAAAGAATTTGGCATCTTTTTAAAGGCATAATTTCTTTGTTGTAGGTACATCTGTAGTTAATATCAACCAAGCCCTTGCCCCCCTCAAGTTCTCTGTGGCAATCCAAGGGAGATTTAGAGGAGAACACAAATGAAATTAAAAACATGGCATAAACCATTAAACTTCTCGCTTAACAACTTCATAGCAGAGGCCTTTGCTGCTCTTATGGGGGTTCATATGCATGACAGGAAAACTAAAAATTTCTGTTGAACTGGTATGTACCTTTTGGATGGGACCATTCTTCTAACCTGACAAAATTTACAGCATAAAGATTGCCCAAGCTGAACTATGCAAAAATGTGTATATTGCATATTAGAATATGTTTAGCAGATAGACCTTGAAGAAAGAATTTCTCCCTTAAAGAGAGACCAATTATATAACCTTTGTATTTTGAAGATCCATTTGGAGAATTTTAATCACTCAGACAGCATGAATGATTCACGTCAGCTCAGCTTACAATCAATTGCAGTGTGGAAGCAATTTTATCAGCACGGACCAGCAAAAAAAGCACCTTGATAGAAACAGGGCTGCTTTCAGTGTATCTATAACGCATATTCATATTTCTGTTTTCCCTGATCTTCATCAGGAAATCAGGATACCAATCCTAACAACATGTACAGCAGAGACAACTTAAGCACAAGCCGAGACTGAGAAAGAGCATAATATATTTTCCACTCTAGTAACACTGGCTTCTATTGATTGTTTTTTTAAAGCATTTTGTGCAACAAGCTGTGCTCTTTTATGCAGCAGACCGCTGCTATAAAACTCTTCAGCATCTTTAGTGAAACCACCATGTTAATCAATGCAGGCCACAAAACCCAAAAGAACCCTAAGGAGCCAGTGCCGGCTGGAGCAAGGAGGCAAATGCATTCCTTGGGGATTGCTCTGCAGGAGCTAGAATAAAGGTATTTTAGCGTCATCTGTCGTATAAGATAGATTCTGGCATCCTCCAGGCTCTAAATTGTAGAGAAGCAATGCCTTTTGCTCCTTTTTGGACAGAAAAACAGAGTCAGATGAGGAAGGTAAAGAAGGAGATGATATGTAAAGGAGCGAGGCATTGGAGGGAGAAATTGCAGTTTGGATGGAAATGGAAAAGGAAAAAGAAGATGAAAGGCATTAGTAAAAGTGTTATTGAACTCAAGTGCTCTCGATGCTCTTTGGAGATTTTATATGTAGCTGCATATTTTTCACTGTTATTAATAGTCACCAGACATGGAGAAAAGCTTTGTTTTTTCATAGATTTGCCACCTAAAGAGGACAGTCAGATCTCCTTTGTAAACATAGAAAAAAATCAGAAGTAACATGATTACCTTGTAAAATATGCTAGGATGGTGTCACTGTAAACAAGTGACTTCATTTTGTTAAGCAGATCATATCCAAAGTTCCTCATTATAAAACATCACCTCTAGGCTTTGAATTATTATATATATCTTGTTTGCATTTGATTTTCTCTTTAAAAAGCTTTGCTTCTTTCCCTTTTCTTTGCTGAACTTCAATTTTGCCCCATGAGCTGAAATTAAAACCAATGACTCCCAATCCCTATTAAAACAGGACTTTGCTCTACCTTTGAAGATCCCAGTTTAAGACCTCCCGGTTTAAGAGCTTTCATTTTTTTACCAGTGATTATTGTTCTGCTTTGGCTCACTCACCATTCTCTTCACATTTCCTATTTGTAGAAGAGTGATAACATCCAGTTACCTAAGCAAGGTGTTCTCAGCATCATCCAGACAAACTACTGCATTAACATTGCACTAATGATGAATTTGGGTTTCAGGAAGCACAAGAGAGGCAGGGCTCTAACTGCAACATGATTAGACAACTTATCAAAATACTTCAATTGAGGTCACCTCCACAGTTATCTCAGCTTCCACACATAGCAGATCCTTTGATGCCTTTTGTTCCAGGATGTATCTAAGACCAAAGCGAACATATTGCCCAATTCTGCTTGGACCATGGGTCAAGAATCAAATGAATTTTTCATTAAAAGATTATTTTTATACTTTATATTCCCATCTGATTTTACAAGAAATCCTTTGTAGTTTTCTTAAATGTCATTTTGGCCTGAAGAAACAACAAGAAAGTATTTTATGAACTATATCATCATTTCTAGACTTAATTTTGATCCTAATATAGCTGAACAGAAATATTTCCCTTAATTTTAACACTATGCAAGAATATACTATTATTTTATAGATGAAATAAACCAACGTAAAACCAAAGAGACTTCTTTACTTCTGCAGGTCTCTTCTGTTTTTTGCTTTTTTATACGAACATTGTAAGGCAGGACACTAACAAAAGATACGTCTCCAAATACCTACAGACGATCTCTGAATATTTATGTCAGCATGGTCTAAAAGGCTATTTCTTTACAGGTCTGCCCCATGGCCCCTATTTTATATGACCTTTATCTCATATAAAATAGGGCACAGATTTTGCCAGCTCTGCTATGATGACAGTGGTCAGTCATGGCTGAGGATTTAAGTGCTCTCCAGCATCAGCTGCTCAGGTCCAGAGCAGGTGAGTGCTTCCCACTGCTGAACCAGCTGCTGTGATCTGATGCATTTCTGATCCAGACTTCAAAACTTGCTATGGAGTTAGAAATAGCTCTAACAATAGTAAAAATAGGAACCTGATGCCAATTGGAAACACACTGTCATTCCAATGGCAATAGACATGAGGGAAGCTGGTGGGAGGTTCAAAGCAGCTTGTGTAGCAAAAGCATAACCCAGGCTTTATGCCCTTTTTTTGTTGATAAAGTTGGAAGGCTTGCTAGTATAGCTGGAAGCCTTATAGAAATTTGAGTCCTCTGTTCCAATAGAGAAAATTTAAATAAATAATTTTTTATTTCAACAGCTGTAGTAAGCCTTGGTGTACCCTTTAATTACTCTCATCAGTCACTTTGGATTGTTTTAAATGGTCATAGGAGAACCATATGCTTGAAGATATTCTCAACACATTGTTCAGCCTAAGAGAACTGAATTTGCTCTTTAGGAGGTTAATTTTTCACAGTAATGTACTCTGAATGAATTTCCTAGCAGCAGGTTGCCTGTTGCATTGTATGACAAGGGCCACTCAACGAGCAGATAAAGATGCAGAACAATTCTTGTCTCGCTTTCTCCTAAGTGCTTCATCTTAGTATGTGAATGAGAGCACAAAGTTTTGTTTAAAGCAAAAAACAGTGGTAAAGGTAGATGGTTAGATAGAGCACATCTTGATGTGGTGAGATACTGAATTCATTATCTGAAAAAAAAAAGGTTTTTGTCATATAGACTCAGAGTCAAATATGTAAAACCTGCCTTTCACTCTTGGATCTACGTTCCTTTGAAAAAGTTTACTAATATCAGAAGGACTTCAAACTCGTGAATATCAATACCTCTAAGCAAGCTAAATAGTCACAAACATTCCTTGGCTGCTGACTATCCAAAAAATAGAGTAAGTGAGCCCAAAAACTCATACTGAATGAAGCAGCTATAAGATTATGTCTTATGTCCTAACTTAAAATTAATACAGTATTCGTTGTTAGAGACAGGCAGTCTCAATCTGTTGCATATGGATGGTTGTTCAGGGGGGAAGAACAACCACTCGCTTGCACTTGTTTTTGAAAGGCAACAGGCTTCCAGGCAGAGCTCAGTTCAATAAGCAAGAGCCGAAAGCTCTCACATCACATAGGAGGAAGAGAAGAATTAGGAGTCTCAGGGCTAATGGGAATTTTCATATTGGGCATAACATAAGCTTGGTTCTTTCACAGCAGTGTAAATCAGGATCAAATACATTCTATGTGGGCATTGAAGGAACGCCACCCCCCAGGAACACTCTTTACTGCTAACTACATATGCTCTTTGCAGCCTCTGGTAACAGCTCTCAGCATGGGAGTTATTTTATATAATAGCATCTGGCAACACAGTGCAAACAAAGCATCGATTTATCCAAGGGCATGTGAGAAAGCTTGACATGTAGTATTTATTTATGAATTTCAAAGAGGTGCCTGTGTCTAGTTTTCATTCGCATAGTCTGTGTGTCCCCTTCATGCACGGGCTGTTGGACTACCAGCCCATGTTGGTGCATTTAAGGATGATATAACTATAGCTAAGGAGATGTCGCATTGGCAGACTCAGATTAAGCAGAAAGTAATAACAATTTCTGTATCATAGAAAGAGACATGGCAATATTTTTGCCCATAAATATCATTAGCATACTCATCAATGGAAAAAAAAAGAATTCTAATTGTTAGAAGAGGTTTATGCAATAGATATGTACTGTATAATGTATTGGAAGAAGCATCTTGACATAACATTAAGTATCAAGTATATATCGTATATTCTGATCTAGGAGTAGTGTGGAATCTCCCATTGAGTAGGTCCACATTTATTATTTAGATGGAACATATCTCAAAATATTTCCTAATGCCTTTCTTGATAATAGAAGACCAAGCACGCTTAGTAATATAGAAATCATATCTCTGCCAGTCATTTGATTGAGATTACAATGACCTCAAGAGTACTAAAGTATAAACCTTGTATATCTAAATGTGTATCTTCTCATTTCCTTTCCTCTCTTCTAAGGTACTGAGTACATGAATAAAATATACATGACTAGATAACTAAGTTGTTACTAAATTATAGATCTGTAACGCCAACTCCATGCCCCTTGCAGAATACTAGTATGATTTTACAATGATCTATAATCTTTAGGCACCTTATTTTGCCTAATGTAAGATTCCTGCAGTAAGATTTTGTGGTCAATCAGATTTCTTTCAAGATTTTAAATTCAAGCCTCTGGGAGAATTTCCAGACACTGCAAACATACCAAGCTGGGGAATTTGCATGGCTCCAATTTAAATACCAACCAAATGTGAAAATACTGTGGACAACATTTGCATGAAAGCAAGTTTCTAGAATATCAAGATATAAAACCTAAAAATTAGAATCACGTTATTCCCACATACTGAACTCATGACATTTTCCATAGCTGGAATGAGAAGTTATAAAGCTGGAAGGGATTTTTATGGTCATGCAGTTTGACACAATACAGACAGAAAGATAATTATGCTAGGCTATTTCTAGGCCAAAATTTGTAACTTTTAAAGGCATGCTCAGTTCTCTATCATATCTGTCACCAATGAAGTTGTTCCAATAAAATTCAGCCTTGCCATTAAAATTTTGTAGCTCATTCCTATCCTGCATTTTATTTGTGTTATAACTAGGTTTCAGCTACTAGAGTTGATTATTCTTTTATTTATTGAGCCAAAAGAGCCCTCTGCTGTTAGAAGCTTATTTTCACTGAGGGAACGTCTAGTCTACAGTCAAGTGTTGTGTTGCATGAGTGTGGAAAAACAGTTTGTTTTAGTTTTTGGAAGTCAGCATTGTTTACACTGGCATCACTCTTGTAGCTCTCTTCTGAAGCCTTCCTAAACTGCTAACAGTTGTTCAAGTTGTCATTATAAACACTGGCATTTCAATTGTGGTGAAATTCAAACTACTTTCTCCCCTGTGCTTCTCATTTGCAAATTTTTAAATCTCAGGTTTCGCCTTGAAGTAGTTATTCTTCAATGCAGCTCAACTAAAAAAGCCTAAGTTAGGCAATTTTTCTAGGGTTAATGAAGCAACCACAAGTAAAGACATGTGAGTGACTCCATTCCTATGGAGGACACCACTGCCTATAGTATTGTTTTGGACTGTGTGTTATAGTCTAACCACTTCATCCAGAGCATGCAAAGAGAGGAGTCAAGGTTTTACAAAAGTAAGATGACAGTGCTTGCAAACCAAATCAGTTTCCAACAGCTCAAAGACTCAAACTTTCTAAAAGAATAATTTATTTTCATGGCCATCAGTAAAACTACAACCCTTAAAGACTCAGCACCTTTACCAGAAAGCCTCCTCTTCTGCAGAACAAAATAAATTTCCCCCTGAAACCCATGGTTTTCATTCTCTGAAAGCTCATTATGGGAGTTACTAGTATTCTACCTGCTACTATGCGGCTGGACAGGAGGACGTGGATTTTTCTGCACTGGGTTTGCATCTGTTAATCGCTCCATGTGCCTCTCATCATGCCTTGCCCAAGTGAACACGTATGCTTCCTTCAGCTGCCTTTGTTATTAGTGATAATTGGCATTTATGTACAATTTCCTTTAAATCAATCCAGCACATTTGAGCTAATTTCAAGGATATGTTTAAGAAGCTGAAACTAAGCAGGCTCTCTGAGGCCAGGCCAGTGAATTTCGGGTCACTTACTCCCATTTGTGGCACTGCAAAAGTCTCTGTGAATCTTAATAGTGCAACTTACATTAATTTATATGCAACGGTTGATCTGTAGAAAGGCCTTTTTTCCTGATCACTAGGTCTTCCTTGTTTTTTTCTGGCATTTCTGACAATGAAGGTGCCAAAGTTACAAATTACTGGCCCAAATCTTCACAGCAAGCTAATTGTGCACATGAGATAGATTGGTTTGATTGCTCTTCTAGATGTTGTTAACAAGTCTCAGTTTGAGTCCCTAATTAGCCTGTTTTGTTAATTAATTAGGCTTATATACCCATACTGGGAAAACATGTTCCCGAATAATTTGTGCCCTAGTTGGTCAGGCTAATGCCCATGGGGAGCTGTTGGCCACCATGTGCTAAACCCACAGAATCACTGATCTGCTCTCAGTTTGGGAGCTACAGTAGCATTTTCTAGGCATCTTTTTAGATTTCCATTTACAGCTTAAATTAATCTATCATCACGGGATGAAGGCTAGTATAGATCCAGAGAATCAGAGAGGCCTAGACAGGAAGGATTTTTTTTTTTTTTAAGAACAAGTAATAAAAGATGGTTCCCAGTACAGAAAGAGACCCAAATCGGTCTTATTAATCCCTCAGGATTGTTATTTGTCTAGAGCTGCTTGCGTGCTGTACTTAAAGGTTGGCTTGGCAGCTGTGGTTGTTTATTTGCTATTATGATTTGCATTTATTTAGAGACATAATAGCAGCATTTTGAGCTAGTCCATTCTGACCACTATTGGATGTGAATCATTAACTACCTAGAGTCATACAGAAAGACAAGTCAATTAACACTGTAGCGCCCACACGTAGCGCCCACACGTGTCACCCTTGTGATGACATTAGCCTTTGAGGGTGTCAGCAGGCATTTTGAGGAGATTTTTGCTGTTTTTGTCCCAAAGCATGCTGTTCCTTGGAGAGAAGGAGAGTTAAGTATCCAATTATAACAATTTTTACCATCCAGATCATGAGCTTCTTCTGCAGAATTAACTTGAATTAATGATAAGTATGGAAAAAGGAGAAGTAACACATCATTATCAGCTGTATGTTTTTTTTATTTTCAGGACAAAAACAATCCGTGACCCCATTTTCACAGCTCTCATTAGCAGCACTGGAGAAGAGTGTCAGTCCACCCGCGCCAAGCCACCCAAACCAGGGCATTGCTCAACCATGGCAAACTGCCCATCACCTTCAGGAGCCACAGCAGCTCAGCGACACCTCCCTGCTGCTAGGGACACTTGGGGGTATCATCTGTAAAGTAACTGTCATTTCTATTTCTGTGTGATAAAATGATAAAAAAATGATAAAGGCATGATTATGCATTATTAACATTTTAAGCAGGAAGATTGTTCTGAGGTGGAGACTTGAAAAATGGGATGAGCACAAGGGAGACTCCTGCAATCCCTTTCATGGACGTTGTTTCAGGGTGTTGGTGGAGCTGATTGGTAATCTGAAAATTGCAGGTTCTTTCAGAAATAAGGTGGAGAGCAGAATGTGAGCAGATGATATTATTTCAACAGTTGCTTAGAGGTTTCCATCACCCTGTCTGCTCCTGGTAGGTTGCTAGAGCATCATTATGAGTTGACCTATTAATGAATCTTCCTAACACAATTTTTCAGAACAAAGTTATCTAATAATATTGAACATATATAAAATATGCAACTCTTGCACAGATGAGCACAGGCCAGCACTTCTACTAGCTCCTACCCATTGTATAAATATACATTTTTTAAAAATGAGTAAAAACGCAGAAAGTGAGTCACAGGACATTGAAGCACCATGATCTAGCTCACACAGTAAATCAATGATAGAGCTAAAAGGAAAGCTCAGCTCTGCTGTTCACCTTTAAGCATATAAGCAACGATAGTGAACAGGAACTTGTGATTCACCAGGATTAATGACATTTGGTCTTTTATTTATAGAAGCACAATCGCAGTCCATCCTGAAGAGACTAAAATCATAAGCATTCTTTTGAAACTTTCCTTCATAGGATGGACATTTAGTTTCAGACAAGGAAATGAGAGAGAATGACAAACCCAACTGTAAAGGCCCATCTGCAAGGACAGAGTTACCTCAGTAGAATGTTATTAGACTGATCATATTTCCTGATATCATGCTGTGGCCATTTTCTCAGAAAAAAAGAAATCCAATTATTTGAAAAATTCCAGGAGCTGAAAACTCCGGCATTGTGCCAATCAGAACAGGAAGCCATATGAAACGATGGCACAGGAATTCAGGTACACCCTACAAAATACCTAGGGTGCAAAAGATGGGACTTACTTAGGCTGATTTAGGCAATTGTTAAATGACAGAAGAAACAGAAATATTCAGCTTTGGTGTGGTGGTGTGAGATCTGTGGCCTGGAGAGGGGACGTTTGGGCTGGCTCCAGGCTCCAGGAGCACTGGGTTCCTGCTGGGCACAGCTGTGGAGCCAGGCTTGAGGCATCCAAGATCCACTGACACTGCTGAGCGATGCTGTATAAACACCGTGTCATTAGGGCTCTTTAGAGGGAAACATCAGTGTAAATTGGGAATTATGTTTGCACAAGGCTTGCAGCAAGTGGACTTCACATTCCAGGCAGGTCATAACCTGAATTAGACGGTGGTTTGAATGTGAAGCCTCGCATGCGGTTCACCTCGCTTGAAATGGAGATGTTCTTTATGAGGAGGTGAGTGCTTAAATACCAGCAAGGGTAAATCACCATCAACCACAACCCCCTCCTCCCAATAATCTTAGAAACTGCAAAGATCTTTTTCCAGATTAATGATTATCTGTGGAATTTGGCTGTCTGTCTGGAATTTAGTGTGTCTTGCTTTGCCTTTCTCTATCCTACTGTTTTGTTTTAAACTTCGGGTATTTTCCAGGGCATTCTCGACATTGCCTTATAAGTATTTTTTCTTTTATGCTCTAGACAAGTAGTCAGGAGGAATTTGCATGTGATTGGGTGAAATAAAAGGAAACAAATATTTTCCATTGCAATTATGAGCCTGACCTCCTCCTGTAAATCATTTATGGAAAATTATGCTTAATACTGTTACCCAGATTTTCCAAGATAAAGGAAGATGAATGCTAAAGCTGCTCCACTGTACTCCATTAGTCTGGTATGTATGAGAGATTACAATTAAGTTAGCCACACAGAGCCACACAGCTGTAAGGGATCCTCCAGTCCACCTTTTGAATTAGCCTTTTAATTAGCCTTTGGAAGCTAATTTTCCACCATTAAGGTGAAGACCCATGTGCTACAGCAGCAAAAAATCTTTCTAGGCACATCACATCCATCTTTGCTGCTGGGCTCTCCCTCGGCTGGTTTCAATGCTGTTTACCATACAAGCCAGGATGCAGCACATGGTTTTTGTGTATGGGCTCACCACCCTTCACTTGCATTTATAGATGACAAAGTCACTGGCGACAGGAAAACTCTCCTGCCCTACTCAACTTGCACTCACTGAGAAGACAAAGAAGGAGGTCCTCTGAGTCAAGACCAAAAATTACTACAGTTCTGGTATTACAGAAGTGTGATGGTAACTCAGCTCCTCATAAAAATTGGGAAAGACGATCAGCTGCCACAGTTTGTATCCATATCAGTATATGAAACTAATCATTGCAGATAGTCAGAGCTGTTTATAAGACCAGAAAAAATTTATGGGTGCAACCTAAATTCATTGGGAGGACGGATGTTGTTAATGTTGTTTCTTTCTTCTTCTGTATTTAGGATGAATATATGTGATTTAAATCAAAGATACCCATAAAACACCTTACAGTTTGGTCACATGCTGCCTGCATAGCTGGAACCTCACTCAGAAAAAGATTTCAGTGTTCTGCTCTTCTGCTTTACGTTGTAAGACAGAAACTTTGATGCAGAAGTATCGTCTTTGGGCCATTTCATGGAAGAAGCAGCAGCTCTGCTTGCTGGACATGGTGCATTTTCCCCCAAGGGAAAATATAGAAATTCTTAATTCAGTAACATCTTGAACCTCTCCATAGAAATCATCTTGATTTTTACACCAATCAATAGACCATGATTCCACACAATTTGTCTTTTTGATTTCAAAGGGAACGACATAGAATTTTATCCATGCACAGTGAAAGTTCAACACAACAACCAAAACCTAGCCCTGAAGTTGTTTTTATGTCAGCGGGAGTATTTACTGGCATTTAGAAGACAAGCTGGTCTGTGAGCAGGAGAGGTAGAGAAGCATAAATTCCTTTAGATCTCCATCCTATGTCCCCTATATGGCTTCCTTGGAAAAAGAATAGGCAGACCGCATGGCAGCAATGCAGTAGGGTGGGATGGGAATGACCAAAGACCCTACTAGATAAATTTCCTTCCATGGGCCTTGAGGGAAGATGAAAAAATGATGCTTCTTTGGCTGCCTTGGTAGTTTGGATTTGTCAGTGATAATCCAGATGTTTATGAAGAATATGATTTTTTTAATATAATTATAGCTTGAAGATGGCTGTTTACAAGTGTCTTCCAGCAGAGATAAAATAGTCCGACGTGACATAACTAATCTTAGTTAAAATACATGTAGAGTATCCTTAAAAACTAAAGCCATCTCTCAGCCTTATTAAATAATGAAAATGTCTAAATGCATGACAGAGTTCTCTAGAGAGAAGATAACTTTTTGTGTTTCCCCAGTCATTGGCAAAGAAGTCTTTAGTAATGTTCCCTGTAAATAATCTTGAGGGTTTTTTGAGTTTCTGGTGGAATGGGTTTGAAAAATGCTTATTTATATTCAGAAAAAAAAGAATTGTATTTAATATTACTTCAAATCACCTGTGAAGCTAAAATGGGAAAATAATTCTGCTGCAGTGTTATGTTTTCCTAAGTACTAGGCTAACCTCAAGGCTGAGGAAGTTTCCATTCCTGCTGATGTCCCATTCCCAGGGTTACCAGCTTTGCTGCCAATTCAGACAGGAAGTCTAATGACCTCAGTCTAAAACCTTAGGAAATTTCTCATGAAATGGAGCCAGGAGACTGTGTCCGCTGAGCTGAAGAAAAGAGCAACAAGGCATAACACAGTCACAGGTGTGAATGCAAGTCTCAGCAGCACGCGTGTACTAAAATCTGGGAAAGAGCCATGGAAGATCAGGGAAGATTGCTCAACCCAACATCATGTAGCAGAGAAGCTGCAAGGTGTCTGCTCCCTGCATATCTGCTTTTCCTCCGTTACTGGAAACACGGGACAGCCCAGGAAAAGAAAGACGACTCCAGGACACACGTGGAATAGGAGAAGGATGGGAGAAGAAGAGAAGGGCACGGGCAAAAGCAACAGAGCGGCAACTTTGGAAACACCAGCAGGATTGCAAAACTGCTTCATAGCGGTTCTGGTTATCCATTCCAGCAACAGCAATAAAAAATAAAAAAATCCCTTGTCTGGATAGTATTGCAAAGAAGACAGCAGTTCTTATCAGTGGTTATTAGTCATGGGTGGTTTCCTTTAAAAATATTATTATTATCGTTATTCCTGAGGCTGAGATAAGCTGCTTAAATCCTGACGAGTGCTGCTGGAAATGACTCTCTATTCAGCTGACAAGCTTATCTGGCCTCATACGAGGCTGGGACACTTCTCGCAGGCCGTGTTTGCAGTCAAGAGCATGAAGCAACCAAAACCAGTCTGAACGGCACAGCTGGATCCTTGTCCAAGTTTCAGCATTCCCAAAGCTCCGACTCAAGCACACGCTTAAAGATGCAATTCTGTTAAAGACAATATGATCTGTAATAGTGTTAGTACCCTGAATATATGGTGTAAGAAATAAATCCTGTCTTGGAGATCTTAGAGCCTAAATACAAGGAAAGGAGAAGAAAAGGGTAAACTAGTCCCTCTGAGATCCCTTCCAACTTCTGCTCTTCTATCATTTTAGGAAGCTAAATGCTCAAGACATTAAAAACTGCAGATTTCAGAAATTCAGATGAGACAACTCAGGCTGCCTAGCACAGCAGGATATAGATTTCCAAGACCATATCCTTCTCACCATGATCCTTCACAGAAGAATTAGTATGAAGGACATGAGGAAATATGCTAATGCATTTCTCATTGGAGGACATTCTTCGTATGAGCTGGCAAAAAATGCTCTGGGACTTTTTAATTCATATCATACTATCTACTAGTAAATATCTGCCTAACCTTAAAGCTTCATTGCATCCTTAGAGCCTGTCACTGCACCTTTCAAACAGCCTTATCCAACATGCTAGCACAAGTCCTTTTTTAATGGCTCCAAGTCAGGTTAGAACAAGTTTATTGCATAGCTGTAAAATTATATTGTCATATCCGTTAATGTAAGTCTGACATTAATCTTTGATGCCTGCTATATGACAAGTGAAAACTCATTTCAGAGATTGTCTTTCCCATAAATCCTTGCATTTTCAGTGTTTTAGTAAGTGAATGCGTTGCAGTAGGTACTTAGAGCATATTCTCAGAAACATGATTATGAAGATTAACAAAATCAGCCCTTCCCACTTTCAAACAAATATATCAGCTATAAACAAAGAAATGTCAATAAATTATGTCAAATCTGTTCAGATATGGACATAAGCTATGCAGGGACAGAGTTATCATATCACATTACATTATCACATTATATATTTATTAATCCAAACGAATCACATTCATGAATACTACTTATGTCTGAGAGGAGTCTTTCGTTGCTTTTCTATCTTTAAATATCAATCCTAAATACAGAAGTATTAAGGACTGCTCTCTGATGCTGGCACATTTGCTATCTCTATTACTGCGTGTGACTGCATGACAAAGTCTATTGCATTTATGTCATCTCCAGTTCCAAATGAATTTTGCCAGTGACTTCTCAGGCTGACGAGGTTGTGGATACCCCAGAAATCCCAGCCTTTGAGTACATTTCAGATACACTCCACATTGCATTTCCCTGCCTGGGATGTGTTAAACATACTGCTCACATTCTGCATGGCACATGTACAGCAATTTCGGTCCAGGAAATACCAGACAGAAATGTGAGAACCATTATTTTTTGAAATTCAAATGTTGGCAGGTAGATGATGTCCACAGGAATCAGTTGAAAGGGACTGTTTTCATACAAATAGATTTAAAAGGAGGTTCCAGCACACATCACCCTCAGCCTGGGTGTGGGTACAGCGAGAGCATTTTGTCCCACCTTCTCTCAGTGTTGCATTAAAACTAATGCCATCCAGTCATATTTGTTGTCTCATTACTACCTCCATCTTAAACTTAAAATAAAATATGCAGTACATTTTCCTGCACTTTGACTGATGCAAATTACTATTTAAAAACATTAGTTAATACAGACCTAAGGGCTTTAAAATGCTGATAAATAAACTGGAGAAAAATAATATTAGTAGCCATTTCCTGTTTCTGTATTGCTACTATTACAGTTTTTTGAATCTGTTCCTTTTCTACTGATATTCCTGGTGGCATTGATCCAGCAATGGCTGCCAAATGCCAAGGCCATGGGCTGTCAGCATTAGATCTACAGGCGTTCTGGGGTATGAAGAAATGTAGTTCCCATCATAAAGAACTACTGCATTCTTTTCAAAGTGACAGATTTTTTTTTGGGGGGGGCATTATTTATGTCATAAGCACACTGGCTGATATTGTCTTTCCGTAAATGCTGTTTCTCCCTTCGGCAGTCAAGGAAAAGGCAAGCAAGCCCTGGAAAAGAGTATGCAGGAATTTTTTACCTCTCCAACAGAAATGCACTGATGTAAATATATCTAAGTAACCTGGATAACAGGGTGATGCCACCCTTTGTGGTCCCTGCTCCAAGGATTTCTGCCGTGAACTGAGCTATCACCTAAGAGGATTTCGTGATGCTTCAGAACATGAACATTTCTCCATTTCTTTCATAGATAAGTAAAAGGATTCCTACAATGAAAATGATATTGCAACACGGGGAAGTGTAAAAGAACAGGGAACTTTTGTTTCCATGGCAATTCAGGCTCTTTTTTCAGACACAAGTGAAACGGCAGAATGATGAACGATTATCTGAAGGTCGTGTTGTTCTTACCAGAAAAGTTAAAGAGAATACACCGGGCTAATTTCCACACTCATGATGAATACTGCACTTCTAAATAATTAAAATAAGCAATTTCTGATAGCAATAATTGCATCAGTTCACACCATCTGTTTATTTTAAATTCTATTTTCCTAAAGAAAATAGTAGCTGGCTCTTGAGGGAGGGGAGCAGACCTAATTGTTCCTTAGAATCACTCATATTTCACAGCAAGATCTGATATGCTCCCAAAGCAAATGAAAAAGTTCCTGTGTATTTTTGGCATCCCTAACTTGGTAAAATAAAGGCATTCCTTTAGACTCAAACACCTCTTAAAAATGAATAGAATGTGTCCATATGCATCCAGCCAACTTTGGAGGAAAAGACATATTTTCAAGACTCTGTCTTACCAAACAAGTGCAAATAGGCTTTTAAATGCCTGTACACCACAGGGATGGGGCCAGCTTCTTGGAAAGGTAAGCAGAAGGACCCTCATCTCTCTTTACTTGCCCAAGAAAGAGGCATTTAAACACATAAATGTTAAATGCAGTTTATTTAGTGTTTTCCAAAATTGCTTCTAGGTTTCAGTTTCCTCGGAGATGCTTTGACCTCACTGAAAGCGGTAGTTAAAGCTTTATGTGAAAAAGGATTGAGTGTTTAAAAGTGTAATTCCATTTTCTCGCTCCATTTTGTTGTCCGTGATTTACTACAGATCTGAAGTGCAGCGGGACAGAAACTTTACTGGTGTTTGGAAGGAAAGTTATTTTTAGTGTTGTTTTGTTGCCAAGGCGTATAGAAACCTTATGTACTACCTCAGAAAGTTCCCGTGAAGTGGTAGCGAAAGAAGGCTGCCTATTTTTTCATCTTTTCTTTCCATCCATGAAGCTTTTCTCCAGCTAAAAATACACTATTCAGAAAGAAAAGTTGCAGGAGTCACCAAGCAGCTTAAGGGAGAATTAAGCAATAAATGTGTGATTATTACCTGTGGGTAGTATAAATATAAATGAAGTTCTTGCACCAGGACAGTTCTTACACATGCAGCTATACCTTTCTTTAGCAAAAATATGTTCCTGAATCACAACTTCTTGAGGTTATGTTCAGTGACAACCAGATACAGAGAGCCAGGTTTGCCTGGGGCAAGAGGAGAAGAGTGCAATGAAAGAGGCCAGCTCTCTCAAACCTTAGCAAAACCAAACTGCTCATTTGCAGATAACCATCATTTTGGGTTTAGCTTCAGCAGAACAAGGATTTAAGGCAATGTGTGACTTGTATATTATCGATGGGGTGATTCTGGTAGGGTGGGATAAATTCTGCTACAGTTCTAAAAATATATATATTAGCTTCCTTTATCTCCTACATTGACTGCAAGTTTTTAAAACTACTCTGGTATAGTTTTCTCTCTGCAAAAATAGGAACCGCACCTTCTTAGAGTAAAAATATCTCTTGGTTAAATTAACAAGTCTTCAATGAACTTAATACTCCCATGGCATAGTAAAAGGAGAAGGTCTCCTCCTTAATCCTCACCTCCCTTTGTAGGGGGCACTTGAGATCCTTATCACCTGAGTGCACTATCCATGTGCAAACACAAATACCAGGACCATCTCACAAAAATATATGTGAGCATCCAGTAATAAACTGGTATTAATATCACAATAGCCTGGCAAACATGGGGTGGATGTTTGTGAGTCACTTAAGTATATATTTATATATGTATATTTGTGAGTCACTTAAATATATATTTATATATGTATTAAATAAACACAGGCTTCATGTTGGCAGTAGAAGGTTTTTGCAACTATGCTATATGCAGCTATTAGGTATACTCACCTTATAGTATATATACTCACCATAATGAGCTTCAAGAAGTTAAATCTTTACAGAAAAGTTTGTGTTTTATAAAACAACTGTTGTATATTAGAGAAAATATGTTTACATATATACATTCTTGAAATATTCGCATGTAAATTTGCTAAAAATAAACAATGTAAAATTCTCATAAATCATATTACTGAGGTTTTCACTAATGTACACGTGACTATATTTTATGGAAACGCTTCTTGTTATGCTTGGAAACATAACTGTCTTTTTATTTCCCTCTTCTGGAAAGAGTTAAATAATCATTTGCAAAGTTCTTTAATTATTGAAATAATTAGATTGTTAATGCTGACATACAAAGGTCTGCTTTTCTGTTGCTTTTGTAGCTTTATAACTGCCCACAATAATTGCCAAGGAGGGCTGTGCTGAAAATGGTAACAAAATTATGCACAATTTCTGTAGCTCAGGTCCTGCCCTCGGAAGTTATGACCAAGGGAAAATGCCAGAATACTTTGGAAAGGAAAAAAAAAATGTTAGGAACATCTGTGAAATCACTAAGACAGAATATCCAGGATCTGTCTGCTACTGAATCCGGGGAGGAACCAGGTATTTCACACACCATATCCAGGGTCTCAGCTCCCACACGTTACCAAGTCACCGTCCTCTCTGAACAAAATGTGATAAAACCACCTATTCTCTGAAAAACTATTTGAAATGCTTGATAGAAAGGGATTTTCATAATTTTTTAAAAATTATGCAATTCAATACAGCAGTGAAAAAAAAGATTATTTGTTTTGGAAAATGAAAAAAAACTCTCTTAAAAATAATAAAAAATATAGCTTGAAAAAGCTTTTAAAGCTGTAACCCCGAAAAATGAGCATAGAATTGCTGATTAAAACACTTTTAAATTAATTTGCATATCAGTAAAAGGGAAGATCTCAGACAAAACATAATCACCAAGCTTTTGAGAGAGTGATTAGGAAAGCAACAATGATAATCAAATATTGGGACTGGATTACCCGTAATCTGCACCCCAAACAGACCGAAAAGTGTAATTGCTGAGTTATGAATTTATTCAGTAAGGTAATGAGCAGCACACCTGAGCTGTGGTTGCAAGGGCAGATTGCTGAGTGGATGGGAGGACGTGTAGTATTTTCTGTTAGCTGGCAACACAAGGAATACTATACACATGATGAAAATATAACCTGGTACTTTCAGCACAGTAGGAAGGATAAAAATGCCTATTTCATACAAGCCAATTGCTGGGTATTCCCTCCAGTGCTATGGGTTATTTTAGAGGCATGCAAAATATGACAGATAAGGTTTTATTTTCAAATCGGTCTCATTAACCGCACCGGGGATGCACATGTGCAGCTGGTAGCACAGTACATCCTAATATGTTTCAAAGATGTTTCAGAGAGAAAAAATCATGATCCTTTCAAAAAAATAAAGAAAAAAAAGAGGAGAGAGAGAAAAAGATCTGCTGATGAAATGTGTCCTTCTTGGGTTTCAGCTGGCCTGGGGACAGTTACCCCTAGGAGACGCATTTTAAGCACTGGCGTGTGCTCTGCATTTAGTCAGACTATTGGGAAAGAAGGAAGACTGAGCTTGTTTCATTGCTAGAAAGTGATACTACATTTGTGAAAAGCTATATATATATATATATATATATATATATATATATGAGGATGTGCTGATGCAGACACAAAACTTGTGCTTGTACTCAAATGCTCAGTGCCCAAGCAGAAGGCAGCAGCGTGCCGGAAGGCTGGCATGAATTGTCCCGTCAGTCTGTGCTTTTGGAAGGAAAAAAAAGAAAAAAAAAAAAAAAGGAGAAAAAAAAAAGAAAAAAAGGGAAAAAAAGAGGGGAACAGAAGCAGCGGTGCCGGAGGGGGTGCACACCTGCCAGGCAGCGACGGCTCCGCGTCCCTGCACGGGGCTGTGTGTGTGTCTGGCTGCTGCATCCCGGGATCACATGCATCCCGCTGCTGCCCCCTCCCTCCCAGCCCTCTGTCCCGGGCTCTCCTTGCAACTTTTGCAAACTAGCCCAAAGCGGGAGCACGCACCGTGCACAGGCTTCCGCATCCCTCCCCGTGCGCAGGGGATTTGCCAGCTGCCAGGGCTCCTATTTTCCCTGTTTCCCAATAAAATCCTGGGACTTGCAAGGGAGATTAAAGCAGTAATGATTGCCCTTTGCTGGAGCCGCTCCTGCTCCCTGCTCTGCCTTGGTCTCTGTGCCTTTGGGATGGTTCTGCTGTGGAATTCGTGCCGGGCTCTGCCCATGGAGGATCAGGATTACTACCTGCAGGAGATTAGCAACAGGGATCACTATTACTCCTTTCCGTATCCCGGTGAAGACTATTCCCCTTTCACGGAGCAGCCTGGGGAGGAAGGAACGCACCGTGCTGCCGACACGGAGGAGGAGCATCCAAGGTTCAAACCAAGCAGGAAAGAGTTAAAACCGAAGAAAAGCAGCAAAAAAGGAAAACCTATTCTCGAACCACCACCAGGTAACTTTCCACCTCCTCCTGCAGAACTTGGGATCTGCTGAATCTCTTTCTGACTGTGACTTTTAGCATGAATATCCAGCTAATGATAGACTTGGTAATAGTAACAGCCAGGGTGCATGTGGGGATGATGATGACAACATGTTAATTTTTAATATCCCACAGATTGGATCCTCTGCAGTTACATAGGCATTTTTAAACCCTTCCTCATCAAGCAAAGAGATTGGAGAGAGCTAATGTATAAATTATGCTGAGCTCTAGCTGGTGTGTGGACTTTTCCTTCTTAACTACACCTGTCCACTGACTCGCTGTTAAAGCCACAGTTCTATAAGCAGATGAAGGCAGCAGATTTTGTATTAAGAGCTGGCTGTATGTTGTGACACTTTGTTTTATTCCCTGTCATTTTAATCTAAGAAAGTCTTCCAAATAAATTTTGCTTATGAACTTGTGAATTACATTGATATTTCACTTTAAATCCCTCCAGAGGAAGATACACAAAGAGCTTCCCTGTAAAAGACTGAGCTGTAGCAGACTCAGTTTAATTAGTGACCTGTTAAATACAGGAATGAAGTAGCAATAAAAATACATTTAAAACAGGGCAGCCCTTAATTTCTTCTTTCTATTGTCTGAGTTTTATTGTATGGAAACACGCAATTGTTAAAATCTGCAAAGACTTGATGAGTTATTACAGTGCAGTTGCTTCCATTAAGAGCTGCTTGCACCACCCTGAAATAAGAGTCGTTTTTCCTGTGCTCTCCGAATGTGCGGTAAGCGCTTTACTGTTTTGGGACATTTTGAAGTAAGTTTAGCCCATGTAATAAACCTCAGAGTTGTAAAGTCAGGGGCCAAGCCCCATTGCCCTGAGGCTGAGCTCCAGTTTACTTCAGAAGGAATCTTTTAATGCTAACAGCTGTGGCACAAACTTTGCAAACTAACGCAAGCAGTACAGCAAAATAGAGCAAAATAGAGTCGGGGTTGTGTAGTGACGTTAACTTTTCCCCGTTACCTCAAGCAGGTGGTCAATGTAGAATTGTGGCTGCAAGGCGAAGACCCATAGAAATCAGTTATCTTCTGTTTGGCAAAGATCTGAAGTCTCATAATAAGAAATGATTATAAGAAGTCATGATTTTTGATGGGTTGCTCGCAGGAGGTGCCTCGTCTGCACTTGGGGTTTGGCTGTATTTGCACACAGGTGCAATGCCAAGAGCCATATTGCTGCCATACAGCCATAAAGCTCAGCTGGACAAAACACATTTTCACCGGCATTTCCTACGCAGTCTTCCCTGGGGAGAATTCCCCGCTGAGGAATTCTCTTTTTTCTTTCTTTTCCTTTTTTTTCTTTTCCCTTTTTATTGCTCCTTTTCTTTTTTATTTTTTTCCTTCTTTCCATTATGTATTTATTTATTGATTTTTAGGCACTGTGAGTAGAGTAGCACAAAATTTAAATTATTTTGTACTTCTGGCCCCCTGAGGGAACAGTCTGATTTTGGCCATTTCCAAACCAAGATTCTTTGGTTTTACAAATGGAATCGCATTCTTTTACATTCCTTTATATAGGAATTTAAGAAGCCCACGACTCCTCAAACCTTCCTCCCTCCAAACACGTCATCATGTGCCCACCGACTGAGTCACATGCAGGACTCATCTTCCAATTTATTACCTTTAATCTTCAACCACATCTTCAATCACCTAGTCCAGAGAGGGCTTTTTCTTCTACTTTCAGCCAGGTAAATTTCTATCCTCGCTTTCCTCTTCTGGGCAAGACCATGACCATGGCCAATGAAGTTCATGACATACCACCAAAAGCCACTCTGTTCCCGAGCTCTTTGGAGCCAGGTGAGCAGCCAATCCCCAAACTTAGCCAACATGTGCAATAGAACTTTTAAGGGTTTTGGTGTCATCAAGCCCATGATTTCTTTGCCAAAATAGCCAGAGGTACAAGCAGTAACTGATCCCCTCGACTAAACTTTTCATCCTTAGACCAAGAATGGAGGCTTGGTATCCAGCAAGACGGATGTTAGGCTAATTTTTATGAGTGAAAAGCAGTGTATTCCCTTGGGAGCAGTTGAAATATTTTAACTGAAATAGCCATAATAAATCATAATAAACCCTTAGCAAAGAGAATGGTTACCCTTTAAGACTTAAGTAACTGAAAACAGGAGTCTTTTAACAGGAAGTTTCAGGCAGTTTTAACTGCAGACAGTGCTGGAAGTTCTGTCTCTAATATATAAAATTTTCTCTCTGCTTTCCCCAGAGCAGGCAAGGGCCCCGTGCAGCAGCCCAGCAGCTGTGCAGTTTGCATGTAAAATTGCAGCCAGTGCAGGAACACCGATGTCTGGGGCCATGTCGCTTGGAATCAGTTTAAAATAAATACTGGAAAATCTGGCCTGGTGCAGAAGTGCCTAAATTATAGGTAATACCTACCTATGATTACTCACATTTGGCCTGTTAAGGACAGCTAGAAATAGTAAAAGTGGCTCCTAAATAGATGACCACAAATAGTAACAATGAATATAGCTTTGTAAATACATATGTGACTTGTGTATTGTGTACATGTGTATATATTTATGCATTTGTACACGTACCCAGAATTGGGATTAATTTAATGGACATGTAGTAAATACAAGAGCCTGTCTTCTGTGAGGCTCGTTGGAAGCTGAGGCATGCTGGATTAATTAGTTGTTGTAGCAAACAATAGGCTGGCTCCAAACTGGAATGAAGAAAGCGAAGGAACAGGAATGTGTGATCTGCCCTTTGGCTGAGCAGCCGGTACTGATCAGCTCTGTATCAAAGCTGAAATCAAACATAGGAGTCTGCATGTTACAGATGACATTGGCTTGATTTGTTCAAGCTAATTGCTGTAAATGTGAGAATACAGGTATTTTCAAACTGTGAAATTTTAACCTAGGAACAAATCCTGTGGATGCTAGTGGGGTTGCAATTTTTAACATATTGTTAAAGTCAGTATTTGCAAATACTTGAATCAAGTAACAGTGAGACGCATCAGCCTGCCTTCTTGCCCCTTAAATCAAAAAGCACCAGGTCACCCTTGGAAGGTAAACAGCTGGATTAGCAGATCTCTTTCCAGCTGTACTTCCATTTTCTAATTCCATCCTTGCTTTTTTAGGCCTTGATTCAAAGTCTGTTCAAATCAGTGGAAAGAGTTTCATTAAATTCAATGTTTTTCATTTGTGAGGCCCTTAATAGAGGTTAATATAGGTCTTCTCAGTGGCCATCTGTAAGGCAGAGCCCTAGAGATGGCTTTGGGACATTGCCTACATATAGGCAAAAATTTACTGGTGAGAGGTTTACGAGTCCATGGTCCCCATCTGTGCTGCTTAATGCTGCATATTTGCTCTATGTTATGTGCCGTGCATGAACAGCTTCCACTTCCTCTTCTACTGCTGCTGAACCTACTGCAATTAAAATCCCTAATTACAAACTTTTGCATACTTCTATTGCTTTTCTGTGAAACTTTGCAATGGCTTTAGAAATGCAACATTAAAAACATTGAGGTGACCCAGTTCTGTTCCATATCTCTTTTTATGCCTAGCATCATACTGTGTGTGCCAAAGTATCACATTCCTATAGCTTTCCTTAATCTGATACTATTTATCTTCCTTGGGAAGAATGAACCAAGCTGCTATTTACTGTAAGGTACTGACCCAGTTTGGTAGCTCAAATGAATGAGTATCAATTAAAATAAATGAAAATACGGGGTCGTTACCCATGCCTTCTCTGTGACTTTGCTTCATTACTTGTCATTTGACCTACGGTGTGATGACAGGACACTTGAAGGACATGGTCCTGAGAGGTGCTGCCTCTCACCTGATAGATGCCCACATCTATTAGCGTCAGTAGCTCCACACTGAGGGAATTAGGCTCTGACCACATTTATATTCACTACAGTGCTTCTTGTTCTAGTCCTAAAATATTTCTGTATGTGAAAATTAAGGAATCATGTTCATTTATATGCCAGTGCTCAGGGTGGTTTTTAGTATACACCTATTTCATATTTCACAGATCTTTCAGTGCTTGAACTCTAAGCCAATCCAAAGTGTACATGTACTAGTTATCATCTATTACATCCTTTATCTGAGACCTTCCCTAAGCTTGTTGAAACTCTTGAGTCTTTAGATGTGCCAGGGTTTGCTTGCCTTATATATATTTGTACTTGTGGAATATGATTGAATGTTTATTGAACTAACTGACAGTTGCACAATTTTGTTCACTATGAACAAGATATAAGACAAAGTGAAAGGTTGAGATTTAGTTGATAGATAAGATACAGAGCTGATACATAAGAGGCCACAGAAATATGCCAGGTTTCTACTAGAATTGAAGGAGATGTAGGGTGGAGGGATAGTCTGTCAATCAGCTATGACAAAATTCTGGGTTTAATTGGGATTACCCAGAGCAGACAGAAAGGGAGAAGGGGTGGGATTCAAAACCAAGCCCTGCAAAAGTCTCCCAGGGATCTGAAGTGGCAAAAGGAGATTCTCCAATTGCCACATCAAAGAAGGACTCAGTTAGAAGGAAATCTAGGAGGGAGGAAATGCCACAGTAGTAAAAGTTTTCATAAAACTTCTGAAGACTTTTGAGTATTTTGAGTCTTTTGAGTATTGAACTTTGCTGACAAGTTGAAGATAGAGTAACGTCTCAGAGTTCTGGCTAGGAAGAAGTCATTAGAAACTTTGGCAAGATGCATTTTAGTAGTATGCAAGGGCCAAAAGTCAGGTTGGGCCAGAGGCTAGCATGAGTCTGGAAGAGAGCAACACCAGGAGTGCTTCGGACAATGAATTCAGTGAGCTTAGAGTGGCAGGTATGAAGGGAAACAGGGAATTGTTGGAACACAACAATAATTCAGATAGATCGGGAAACAAACTTTTAGGTTAGGGAACTGAATCAAGATTCAGAGGGTGTAATAAAGACTGTTGGTAAATGTGTGTTGGCTGATATTTAAGTGAGACCTATTCAGTGATACAAGTACCCTTGTAGCTACTAGGAAGAAAAAGCATTACGTGTTCTTGCTATCTGGTCTGTTTAGCATCCTCTCTCTTAAACCTTGAGAAGATTCCCATCTTGAGAAGTCTAGAGGAAGAGGAACAGTCCTTTGACGCAGCACATAGAGGTAGTTTTAAAACTTTTGCCTGCACTTTTTACACAAGTACCTTTTAATAACCAACACATTGGCCCTAAATTCTCCTTGGAAGATGTCCCACAAATTTTAATGTCCTTTTTGCCAGATGTTTAACAAGCAAAGATGAAAACATGTGGCTTTTAATGAGCTTTCTTTCATCTACAAGCTTCTAGGTCTCCACGACATATCTACAAATAGAAGAATAAAACACAACACAAGTATTCCTTTTAAGAGCTCATCTTTAAAGCACGCCACACTGAACGAGACCAAAGGATGATTAAGGATGAATAAACAACAGTGTCTGTCACCAAAATCCTTTCAGATTATTGTTTTTCGCTACCTACGGTTTCAGTAAACAATGTAATGGCATTACGTGTTCATATACAATAGGCAAACTTTTTATATTTTTTTCCACCATAATTTTCCCAGCAGTCTTCTCTGGTCTCATATTAGTTTCTGAGGTGAGAAAAATACCTCTTTAAGAGAAGAAAAGCTGCAGTGAACATATTTTAGTAGTATGAACCTTAGACCTGTTTCAGAAGCACCAACACACTACAGATCACTTGTTATTTGAATTTGTTATTATCTTTTAATGTTATTCTCTGTTTAGTGGACTTGTTAGCTCAGTATTTCACATTCAAATTTGTTATGTCTTTTGGTTTTTGGAAGGAAGACTTCAGTTGTGTGAATTAGACTCTATCAAAAAGATGAAATATTGGAAGTTGAAGATATGGTGGAGAAGCAGTAATTTCTTTAATTTTATTTTATTTTCAGTGTCTGATTTCTTCTGATTTGTAAGCCTTGACCGGTTCATTGTCTTTGTTATAGCAGACTACCAAAAGGGTAGTCTTGTTTCAATTCAGTCATTTCAGCACAGTGTTACAGTGCAGTACAGTTTGTTTGTGACGTTCACACATAGAAGTTGCTTGTGCTTATTTTATGTACAAAGGGTGCATCAGGTCTGGCCTTCTTTCTAGGCCTCTGGTTTAGAAAGCACTGTACACTCATTACGTCTTGTGGTAGTGCCTTTCTTCTGAGAAAAACATATATGAACACATGCCTTTCATGCTTTTTTTTGGATACTCAAAGAAAACAAACAAGAAAAGCTGCAACATAGCTGATATCATCTCCTGTTTAAATTTCAGTGATTACACATGCAAAATACTTCATGACCTTTATTTAGATCAAATGCAGAGAAAAAACAGTGATTAATGTTCGTAATACATCACGTACCTGGGAGCTGCCTTAAGAGATGGCTTGGTGTCCTGATTAATGCATATACTGCAAAACTGATTTTGCAAATAAATGCAAAAGGAATATTTATGATCCCACTTACCTAAAGCTTTATAGTTCTGGTACATGGAATAACAAGATATTCTAAACATATGCTGTATGTGATGGAAGGGTTTGAGCACAATCTTATTCTTCATCACTATCCAATGCTAAATCAAGTTGGCAGTGTGAAAGTAAAGCTGTTTCTCTTTTCTACCCATAGTTAAAAATGGTAACAGAAAGGTGAGAAAAACAAGAAGAAGAATGAAAATATGCCAGATGGTGACTCAGAGTCAAAGTGCCTATGCAGACGTCAGTGGAAGTGTGCTAAGATCATATAAAGCATCTTTAGAAAATTGGTTTTAGCTGATACTCCCTCTAGTCCTGTTTGAGTTAAATTGCAAAGAATTTTTTTGAGAGTTCATTGATAGGTATTTAAGTCCTCTTCTTGACTTAAATAGTCCTGTTCTGCTGAGGCAAGGATTTGCACTGTGTTACCACAAAGTGACTGCGTTGACTTGGTGTGGCCAGGTCAGTCGAAGGGCAATAGGACGATCATAGCTGTGGTTCCTGTGTGGTGGATTCGTGTCCACTGTGGTTGACCTGATATTCCAGGAGTTTGCATAAAACCTAGCAAGCTTCGGAAGACTGTAATGACTTGCAGCAACTATTGATTATGGGTGCAGATGAATTGTTGATTTTGTGGTGAAAATACTTGCACACAGAATTAATCTGCTATTTACTTCTGGTCATTTACAGTATGAGGATACTGTAAGCATACAGCGCTGCTTCACAGTAAATATATAGTTCTGCTGCTGCTTTTACACATGCATTAGTAAGATAATGTATCTGGGAATATGCTGCGGCATCCAAGAGTTCACACAAGAAAGATCCCTACATTTTGATCCCTAGATTTTGATAGTGGTGGCTAGTAGTACAGTTGGTCTTTCAGTACTGCATCCCTTGGGAGTTAAAATACTAAAATAATAATCAGACCAGCACTTTTATTACCCTAATACTTAAGTTTGAGAATCATGCTCGTCTTTGTTCTTCAGCTATCATTCAGCCCTTCTGACCTTATGGAAAGTGAAATAGCTTCAAGAACTCTGGCTGAGAGCATCTCTGCCGCTTGATATTCAGCAATATTCAACAATGTTCTGGCAATGTTCAACAATCCTGGTGGGGTGAGAGTTCATGTCAGCAATGAGAGCAGTTTAGCCATCCAGATAATTGCTTGACAAGAGATAAAAAGACACCCCATGCCTTTATTTTCGCTGGTGGCCATGTTTTTGAGCAGAGCTTGGCATACTGGACACAGAGCATAGTACCATGGTCCTTTATGCCCAACTGGGAACTCTTCAGAGATACCTTGTTTTATGGTGACAGCTTTATGGCTCTGCTCTTCTGTCAGGGTCCTCCTAAAACATCAAGCAAAGGGAAAAGTATCTTTAAGGGGCTGATTTTAGATCTGTGTAAGCACTTTCTTCCACCACCACCATCACCCCTATCCCTCATTTTGACTTTAACACAAATACTGCAGGCCACAACCAAGGCTAGTAGCATATGCAATGTGAAATGCTGCAGATGAGCGTGAAATATTTGGTATTGTTAAAAATAAGCAAGCAACAAATAATGTTTGGGATTTTTGGGGTATTTGAACACCAAATACCAATCATAGTGACATTTCAGAAAACCTCTCATACTTCTACAAAAGGAATAGCATGGGAAGCTTTTCAAAATATGGTAAAAAATGCTAGTATGGGAGTTATGCGGCTAAAATGCCATGAAGGCCTTTGAAAAGAGAGAGAAAATACTACAAAACTATTCCTCCGGAAATGCTTTCTGTATTTTTATTCCATAATGCTGAATTAGGTTCTGTTTCTCACCTGTTAGCAAGCTGAACAAGCATTTCTTTGCAGTCAGGGAAGCTTGCGTTGAAGTTTTTCCCACTCCACCTCACACACACCATTCTTTCCAAGGTGAAGAATGCCTGTACTTACTAGATACTTCCCGCTAGAGTGGCTGGAAGGAGGATGAGCTCTCCAAGGCAACACCTAGGTTAGTGATAAATCACAAATCATGTCCTGCCCAGCGATGCTCTGCAGCAGAGATGTAGACTCTGTTGTTGACAACATATGCTGTTGGTAGCAGAAGAGTATTCTTCAGGTGGAGAATGTCAGACCTCAGTGAGCAACTGGTAGGTGTCTGGGTTAATTTGAGTGGCTTCCTGAGCAGTCCTTGTTGGGTCTGCAGGTAACTATATCTCTTCAGCATGAATCTTTGGGCTTTCAGCCTCCAGCAAGCATGCATGTAGCTTTTTAGCATGCATGCAGTTTTGAACTTGCTGGGAACTCACATAAAACCTCTGAAGTTTCTGATACATGTAGCTTGGCTTCACTGAGACCTCTCATGCTTAGTTTGTTGTTATGAGCCTTTGCTGGACCAGGGTTGAAGCAGAAAAGATGTTTAGACAGAATGAACGTTGGGAATCTTTTGCAAACTGCACAAAGCAACAAGCTCACAGGAAGCTGGAACGAGGTGGAGGGACCTCCAAACACTCAGTCATTTGACTTGGAGAGTTGCCCACTCTTTGACTCAGCTCCTTTGCTCGGTGCCATGGAGCTGGAAGCTTCATGAGAGCTTCCCTGCTGAACCTCCAGTTCTCTCCTCTGAAATACGGAGAGCCAGGCCATTCTCACGATATTTTTAGCGATCCACTTTCTGCAGACAGGAAGTTTAGAGGCTTGTGAAAATGCTGAGCACTTAAAATTTAAGAGGTATTAACTGAGCTTCTAAAAACACAGAGCTCTGGTGCTACTTGGGCTTGAGGCAATTTTTTTATTTTTTCCTGTTTAGTTTAGTACTAAAAGTACTCCAAGTTGGCTCCCCCATCACTAACTTGAAGGCAGGTCTACAGGAGGAGGTGAAATGGAAGGATTTGGGCATGCGGGAAGAACATCTCCACAATGGGCATCTGAAGGCTGAGAAGGTTGAAATCCTTCAGGCAGCTTGGCCAAGGCAACCCGCAATGAACAGCTGGTGAAACGTGGGAAAGACGGAGCCTGACCGCAGAGTGTTTGTGCATCCTCTGAGCTCCTTAAAAATCATGTCCTTGTCAGAAATGACTTTAAGGAATAGTTAACCGACCGTGCAAACTAGGCTCTGTGCTTAGATTTCTTCATCTTTGGTGCATTTTCCAGTAGGGCTCCTCTAGTGTGATGGGTTTTGTGGGACCAATCCTGTGTCAAGGACCTGCTCCCTGGGAAGCTGTTCCCCCTGCACCTATTGCTTACACCCCAGCAACTTACTTTCTATTATTTATTTATTTATTTATTTATTATTTTTATTATTTACTTATTTAAGTCACATTTCAAACCTTGTCTTTTTTTTTTTAAATCTCCTTAACTATAAGAGATTTAGTTGTTTCTTGAAGCTGTACTTCCTGTTGTTCTGAACTTTCAAACGTTTGATTAGTCTCCATGGGAGATTTTTATGGGTGCATCAGCTTGGATTTAGGGTGCTTTAAGGGAAAGGAGCAAGTTGTGTTATAAGTTTCTAAATCTTTTCCTTTTCAGGACTTTTGGATATTTTCTGTGTGCACTTGGCCACTGTATTCAGTCCCTCACTTGAGCAGTTTTTCACTGGGCTAAAATGTACAAACTACTTCTGACTTTTTAAGCACTGTGTAAGGCTGAGCCTGAATCAACAAACCATTAAAATCCTTTAAAAACAGTAACTAAGTAAAAAGCAAAGTAAACCAACTAAACTTATTCTTTCTTTTACTGTGCTCAAGAAAATGCAGACTGGTTCCTCTTTAAGGGCTGGGAAGGAGGACAGAGTTTGAAACCAGGTTAATTGTAACCACACAGATTTCTTCTGAAATCATGTCTGAGCAATAGCTCCAGGCACTAAGAGGATTTCTATGCTTTATGAGGAGTGTTTGTTTTCTTTCCACTCTTCTTATTATTTCATATGAAACAATAACAACAGATGTGTTTTTAAGAAAAAACGTACAACTGTCTAAACTTACCGCTAGATCAGATACACCGTGTCTTTATAACACTGAGACTTACACTTTATAAAAGGTTTGAAAAACAAGTTGGATTGGTTTTAGGTATTTCCTGTCACAGGCTCCCTATATAGGTCAAGTATTTAGCCCAGATGTGCAACCTAGAGGAGGGAGGAGCTGAGGCCAGCCAGCACATGGTGACAACTGTGGGTGGAACACATAAATAAACTCTCTTAATGTTGAATATTCATTCGTGCCACCTTGGTGATTCCTCCTTCTATTGGGCAACTAATTTCTCCTGCTACAAGAACAGGGATGTTAACTGGAAGGGGCTGATTTAAGCAAATTTTGGCCTCTCTTCTCATTTTTGAATGATTGTTTTCTTGGCCATCCCTGCTGTAATGCTCAGCTCTCCTTTGGGGTTTTTCCTCTTTACACATGAAGGTGTGTGTGTAATTCTGTGTTTGTCTTTATGCAGGGGAAGCAAAAGCTAATGTCACTTCTGATTAGCAGTGTGTTCTTTGGGAAGATTTAAAACTGGCAAGGATTAGTTTTTCACAAATCAGCAGGGAAGAAGTGATTTTAAGAAAGATTGTCCTGAAGCATTCCCCCCCCCCCCATCTCACTGCAGATACAGGCTATTACTAGTAAACGTTTTGTTGCAAAATACACATTTTTAATTTTAATAATGAAAAAATGAAAGTTATTTTGTTAAAGATATCATTTTGACTTAAAGCTAAGATCATAAATGACGGGCTGCCTAGAAGGATGGCAGGTACTACTTTATCACCAAACTCTGGTGCTCACTTGCACCCACAAAAAGTGAAGTCAGAAAGCTAAATCAATGGAAACCCCAATCTACTCAAAAAACCCACGAACTGGGCAAGTGCTCTTATCTTCCTCTCTGATTGATTTGTGTTAAGCTTTGGATTGCTTCATAAATGAAGATAACGCGTCTGTTTCAAGATCCTATCCAGCACCCTTTCCACTTCTTAGGACAGTCTGGTCAATGCTAGAGCTTAAATTAGATTAAAAAGTGCATTGGCAGTAGGCAGCACAGGCCAGAAAAAAACTATTTCTGTCCTCTCAAGTGTGACAGATTTACTATGTAGCAAAGGATGTGACTACAGTAGAGGTGATTGATTAAAAGTTAATGGTGCATCAGCACTGAGAACTCTTTTACAGTCTTTGCAAAGATTGCTGCTTTGGAGCTAAACAAATGGATGAAGGATTTTTTTTTTTTTCATATTTCCACTAAATTTTTAATTTGCTACCTAATTAGAAACCAAGTTATTGTTTCCATACAATGGCAGGCTTTGGTGCCGTAGTATAGTCTTCTTATAGACTACACACAGGCTTCTCATACGAGACATTGATATTGATCCAGTGGATGCTTTTTTTTTTTTTTTTCCCCTTTTTCCCTCACTTTGGTAAAATACTGTGATACCAGCCAGGATCCTGATCCTACAACAGGTATATGTCCTAAACTCTATTTAATTCTTGACCAGATTAAGGTAAGATAATTGCACATGTGATGGTGTTTAAGGGAAGTAATTGTATCATGATAAAACAATTTTATACTTGTGCAATGATTTTCTTGCAATCATACAGTTTTGATAAAATACGTTCAAGTGGAAATGCAAAAGTAGTTAAACTAAAGTACTTTAAAGGTGTCTTCTTTATTGGGTCAGGTGTCTTAAAGGTGTCTTCTTTATTGTCTTGTTTTCTTTCTTGATTTTGTACTTGCTAAAGGTATTCCAATTTTAGATGATTATTTTTAATAGATATGATTAATGCTCTTATTGCAGAATCTTTGGTCTTGCAGTATACGTCAGCAATTTGGCATTTTAAGATATTTCTGGCATGGGCACATTGAACAAATACCCATAATTTGAGTCGTACGTGCGGCCGTTCTGCATGTGGTCTGAGTCAGTTTTTGTCTCCATTGTTTGGCTCAGTCTATTTGTTTGGCTCTGGAAAACAAGGAATATTCTTGTTTTTGATGGCTGTATGCAGTTTTGTGGCTTTAGCTGGAATTGCAGAAAGTCTTTTCCCTGTGCTTCAGACAAACATCAGAGGAGACATTTTAAAATTACTAGCACATAAATCAGCCTCACTCAAGGCTCATAATAAAAAGTTAAGAACTGATCTGATATTTTCATAGCTGTATTTTTCAGCCATTAAAGGGAATAATATGTCTTTTTCAGAGTGCCTAAACACACAAACTGCTTGGTAAAGAATGTGCAGATTTTGATAGAAATGAGGGAATACCTTTTATTACAAGGATCTGGAAACATTTCCAGGGGTATCCTGCAGTGGTGCTTAAAGACTCCATATGATGATGACCAGAAATTCAGCTTGCTACTGAGACTGGCTTGCTCAGTGTGAGCGGCAGCTCTGAATCGAAGGAAAAATATGGAAAAAAAATAGAAAAAAAAAAGTGTATTCTTTCTAAGCCTCAAAGAAAGTTTTGTTTTATGTCCAATATGACCTAAAGGGTCAAGGTAATTTATTCTATACTTGTTTTGTATTGCCAATTTTCCTCAACCTTGGACGCTCTTCGCCTTGCACAAAGTTCATACCCTGCAACCTTGAAAAAAAATCATGTGCCCAATTCTGCCACCTGGTGCACAGTGTATTGGGACATAAAGCAAGTGACTTTTTGAAAAGCATAAATGTCTGTAATAGAAATGTAACTGACCTTGTTCACCTCGAGAGTAGGAACAAGTAAAATATATTCATCTTGTTCAGATTTTGTGGCTTTTTGACTGTGATCACACAGGAAAGTGGTTCAGTTGTGTCTTGCTACAGGTATCTTTGCCCTCTACAGAAGCAGAAGGAAAACAAAGAAAACTAAGTTAAAAATGAAGTAGAGCGTATGCTGAATTAATAAATAGTGCATGAAAATGGAGAGTGAGAGAGAGAATATGGTGTGATATAGATGTATAATCGATATATAGATGTATAATCAAGTATAATCAATAGATACCCATGTGCCAGCAGAGCTTTGGCAGACCCTTCTGTTCTGCAGAAAACATCTGAAATTTAAGGGCCAGTGGAGAGCTGAGGAAGGGGAATACAGAGGTGTTGAGTGTCTTTGCACCACGGAGCAATGATAATATTGTCCTTTCTTTCCAGGAGAAGTCCCCAAACTCTTAAACCCACTGTGGTATTTGCTGCTTGTGCTAGGAAAAAAATGTATGTCTTTGATACAACATTAGAGCATGATTAATGTTGTGTTAGGACAGAGAAAATTTGGGGATCTGTTTAAACCTTTGTTTGAGCTTCAACTAGGGACTCTAATTTGCTATTTTAAATTCCATACCTGGGGTTTGTGGTAAGTGTATGCTGTTTGCTCTGCTACTTTGCTGCTCTGGGAATGGGTTTATAAACGAAAATGAATAAAAGCAAAGTGTGGGGTTGCAGAGCCCTTATCCGCCCGGAGTGCTTCCATTAATCCGGAGTGCACAAGGGCCAGTGGCTGAACAGAGAAGCTGGCTGGTATTGCCACTTGTCCTCAGGGCAGGGACACGGAGGGAAGAACCACTCCAACCAAAACCGATAAACCCGTTTTCAGGGAAAAGCTGGGGCAGACCAAGTATAGACTGTGACTCATGAACATCTGTGAAAATTTCACACTTCTGTGATCACATCTTCAAAACAACGGAATTTAGCTAGGCCATGTTCCCCCCCAGAAGCTGTTTCAGACTGTAAATACCAGAAATTATTTAGCAAATGGAGAGCCTTGTTTGGCTGAATTCAGCCCCCACAAAGGCTGCGTAGCAGCAATGCCATCCAAACAGATATTCAGCAAGTGGCTGCTCCGTAGAAAAGTGCATTTATTGGGATTGCACCACTCGGGTACATGGCAGTATTAAAATACTTTGCATGCCTCTTACCAAAGTGTCACTGTAGATGCAGAAATTAGAGTGCCAGAGTTTCCATTAAAATTTTCCACTGTTAGGACATGAATTTTCATCTACGCTTTTCACAGAAGAGCCTCTAAACTTAGCTATTAGGGTCAAACTTGTTAAACTGACCTCCTAAGAATATTTGTAGAAGACTCTAATGCTCTACACATTGGACCAAAATAGTATGAAGAAAATAATAAACGTTAAGGTTTCTATCCCTAGAAATGTATGTTTAATTGTCTGATACTGATTACAGTGTTAAGCTACCATTAGAAATAGCATCCTAGAGCACATCAAACTGGCAACTTACTGATTCCCTTCCCAGCATTGACACCTGGAATCAGCCAGCACATCCTCATCCTTGCCACTCTCTGCTTGGGCAATGAGAGATGCAATGCATGTTTTCTTTCTCTGGAAAGCAGCTAGAAGGAAAGGGCTGATATTTAAAGACCTTTAGTTCATTGCAAGAATTTTAGTGCTGCATTGCTGAAAATTGTATTTTCAGTGTATATTTTGACATAAACTGGACAGCTTGTAGAAAGTAGTTACGTTGGATGCACCAAATGCACAGCTACAGAGAAGAATGAACAAAAATACCTGGCACTAAAAACATCATTTATATAGAGCAAATTCTCTCTCAATTTACTGTCAGTGCTGTCTGGACGTCCATTTGTCTCCTCTGGACTGTTGCATCTCTGTAATATTACATTGCTTTTGCCCACATGAACATTTTGAAGTGCAGGTGTTTTCATATCTTTAAAAATGACAAAGTTCCTGGAGCTAAAACATATTTGAAATAATAAAAAATAAATAGACGGGCAGCATGCCTTCAGTTTCCAAGTATAAGGGAAATGCTCAGACTGCAAAAATGATATCTCTTCTCTTCCAGGTCTGAGCTTCTCTGCTTCTCTGTGGCTGAGGAGTTAGACGAGCACAGAGTTGTAGAAGTGAAAAGGGGTGTTGGTATAGCCCTTACAAATACAAATCAAAAGAAATCATGCTGCTTTTTTCTTTTCCCTGTGTGAAAAACAGAACATATTCCTAAGTTGGTGGAAAATATTCTTTAAATAAAATATTAGGTTGCTGTGCTGCCCAAAAGAACAACAAAGATTTTCTAAATGCATTCTTATTAGATAAAAGAGCTATAAAGACAACCAGTGCTTATCTGACAATCTTTATTTACAGCAGAAGAAAGTAAAATAAATGAATAACTTAGGCAATAAAGATGAACATGAGTGTTTTCTTTGCCATATCTTCTGCTGATGACATTAATCCGCATTTCTAAGGATGCCTGCTAATAACTTGCATGATAAAGAACAGATAAAGTTGCAGCAGAACAAATATATGGGCATATTTATACTGATGACCAAATTGGCTTGGCAGAAGCTGTTTTCTTGTTAGCCTGAGCTTTTTGCAAGGTGGGGCATGAGTGTAGCACAGCGCCATGCAGCTTTGGTGCTGGCTCCTACCTCTTCCAGCTGGTCCCCTGCTACGGGTAAACCTTAAAATACAAAGCAGCTGGTTGAAACATTTAATTTCAAAATTAACGTAATTTTGAAGTAATTCTGAAGTAATTCTGAAGTGTTTCCCCACTCCCTGTGTCAAGGGACGAGTGATGGCTAATGGTGAAGCATGAGAAAAGCCTCGCTGGCCCTTCCTGGGATAAAATCATCCATCTGGCTAGAAAAAGCATAATTGAGAATATTGGACATTGAAATATGGCATTTTAACATAGCTAATGGGAAAGTTATTTTGAAATGGAAATTTCACAAGAACAGTGTGCAAGATACAAATTTTATTAAATCTGATTCCAAGCCCTGTCTCTTTTCAGGCCTTGGAATTAATGAATTCGATCCAGACAACTTATTAGTAACTTGTTTCTAAAATGAATAGCTATTTTTTGTTGAAAATCACACATGAAATCATGCCTAGGAAGAGAAAAATTTCCATATCTCAGCCTCTTCCCTGAACCTGTAGCTATAATGTTTATTAGTCTTCTGCTGTAAAAGGTAAGTAGTGTAGTTAGATACTGACAGGTTTTATTGGTAAGATTTTATGTACATAGTGCATATATTTAAACATCATTCAAATCCAAAGAAGTTAATTTTTCTGTATGTGTATAATTTCTTTTTTAACCCATTAAAAATGATTGGATAGTTAAATCATTTCCAGTTAAATCCGTAAGGTTTGAACTGGCCTGATTATTCATGTTACCCAGTTTCTGCAGCTTGTGGATTTATTTGCCAAACTAGCATGGAGAATAAAAAATCACGAAGTCAGTCTCATAGACTGTGTGACAATTTCCATTATTATATGGAAGTTTTCCTAAAATTACATAAAATATATTAAAACAATCCTTTAAAAGGTACAGTTTTTATGAATGCCATAAGTCAGTACCTTTTCCTTTATAGTTGTTAAGAATAATTAAATTGTCCTGGGTATGTCTAGTAGGTTAAGAAGAAAGGAAAAAAACAAAAAACAAAAAACACAAAACAAAACAACAAAAAACCCACTAAATAATTTCTCTAAAACCAAATTTCAAGTATGATCCAGGATTTTTTTCTCCTATAGTGAACTGGCAAGTTTAGGTGGATGTTAATCAGACTGGGCTATACTGGAAAGCTTGTCTTCATCTTCTCTAAACATTAAAGACAGAAGTTTGTATTTGATGTTTTGGTATAATATATCTCTCGTTTTATTCTATTATTGATGATGAAATTCATATGCACATGTTAAAAAATAATCTTGCTAAAGAGTTAGCAAGGAAATATTTTGCCTATTTATGGAAGATGTAACTACAGTTAAAAGCTAAATCTAAGATCTTCTCTTGTGAAATATAGCACAAATTCCATGTATTGTTGTTACTGCAAACAATAGACTTGATGAGTCCCAGATTATTAGCCCTGTGAAGACCTACATGAAGAGAAACCTCTAAAGGTCAATGGTGTCTTGTGCTCCCATATGTGGGAACATCTCTGGAGATAGGCTGACTGTGAAGGGAATATCTTGCATAGATTTTCAGACAGGTGCTGGAACAAGATACTTAATTTTTCTTATGAAATTAAAAGAAGGTTTTAAAATGATTTGGTAAGTTGGTAAGATAGAGCTTCAAATTTATGGCTAGAAATGATAACCTGAATTTTAGTTTTCATTCCCCAAGAAGGTGAAATCTGAATGATTTCACCTAAAATACTGTAGGACTTGAGGTCAGTAAGAGAGATCAACTTACTCCTGTAGTTTTAATCAGAAGTATCTATATCACAGACACCTTATGCCTGCCCTTAGAGCCTAATCTTGCTTTCCCTGAAAGCTCTCATTAAATTGAGCATTTTGTAATATTAGCTCATTAATCTAATGCACTCACAGACAATACAAATAATTCATACTTAAAAAAGTAAAGATCAGTCAGGCATGTTTAGCTGAGATGCTTTTAAATGTTTTTTTGAGATATTATCAGACTTCACTTTCTGTAGAAACATGGATAACAGACACAAATATATGCAGGCCATTTTTTTTTCATTCTGTAAATAGCTTGTGCTACCATTTAAGAAACTGCCTGAAATCCACAGGCAATCCCAGGATGTTACAGCTTTATAATAAATTAATAATATTTCAATCTGGGTGAAACCAAGTCTGAGTCTTGTCTGTGAACTGATGTGTATTTTTTTTGCTTGATTTTCCAAAGAATTTATTGTGGGGAAGGGGCTTATATACATGCTGGTAGTGTCTGGGTACGTCTCTCACTCCAGCAATGCCTAAACCTGAAGGATAACTCAGGCAGGTTTGACAGGCAGCGAGCAGCCTCCCCAAGAGCGTGTTCCTGTGGGCTTCATGAAAATAGAGCTCTGTACGGAGGAGAGAAATTCTCCTAATATCGCTGCTGAGGAAGATGCAACACAAATTGTGTGGGTTAGTCATACAGAAGAGTGCTGGGAGGAATAACAGGATCAGGTGGCTCCTCAAGTGTTTGCCGCTCCCTATTAAATAACAGAAAACCTGACTTTGAAATGCAATTTGGAAGGGACCAAGCTGCATCAGAACCATTGCTGACGGAGATTTGGAAGGGACCAAGCTGCATCAGAACCATTGCTGATGGAGCTGGCTATTCACTTTGAGGAAAATTGTCTACGTTTTTATTAAGTTATAGCAGTGCCTGTAGATTGCCCTTCTAGCCTCTATTAGGTGAGGCACATAGACATAGAGGTAAATGAAGTTTTATGAAGTCCTGAGTACATAACAGCAGCTTGCTTTTATTTTAAGCTCAAACCTGGTGTCTGCACTTGCTAGTATTTCCAAGTAGCCCTTGTAAGTGACTGTATGCAGAGGAAAATATCCTAAAGTGCAAAAGAGTTTGCTGGATTACACACTGAGACTCATCTCCAAGCATGACTTGATGCCTGAGCTTGTTAAAGGAAGGCAGGAAGTTCCCAGCTATATAATGTGCTCCCAGCAGAGCTCTCCCAGAGCCAAAGACTTGTTCTACTCAGAGTACAATGAAAGATGAAACACTTACGTATAAGGGAATATGATTAAAACAATCAGCTGGTGAAACAAAACTCCTCTGAGCTGCTCCTATCTCTGTTTTTTTTCCTTATGCATCCTGTATCTTCTCCGTTTTGGATAATTAGATTGGAAGCTCTTCTAAAGGAGGAACTGTCTACATTTTGTCTCTTGTGTAATGTGAAGATCATGGGTAGTACTTCAAAAAATACATTAATATTTAGCATTTGTCTTTACAGCCTTTGATGAAAACATAGAATTTTGGCCATGGGTTTCTGCAAGTTTTTTTCTAAGGATGAACAAAGAAATACCAGCATGAGTTGGCAGTATGTAGTATTTTTCCTGAGGGATTTTGTCCATGAGCTAAGGATGAGCATATGAAATTGCATACATGTTCTGCCAGTTAGTGTGCGGTAACACAAAACTGTATGGGAAAGGTGGCCAAGGCCAGGATGAGACTCTAGAGCACACACTGTCACAAAGTTTTGATGAGCAATTAAAGATATTTGCAATTGGGATATGGTTATAGAGCAAGGGGAAAAGTACTTTGACAGTTGTCCAGCAACTGTGGCACAAGTGAGATCTCAATCACGACTTTCAACCAAGGCAGCAAATTAGGATGGTGTAGGGATTGCAAGTAAGGGTGGCCAAGGCACTAGAAATACAGCCAAGGATTTGTGACCGATGTTCAGCTCCTGTTTCTGACCCATCTAGCCCATCATGCTAATTAGAACAGACCTCCTGTACACAATAGAGATCTGTTGCAAAAAATATCTGGCCTCTCCCCAAAAGCAGAGTCGTTATGGTCATGGCACTGCAAAACTAAGTCTACCCTAAAAAGCACCAGACCTATAAAGTACTGCTTTTTACCTCTGTCCTGTGCAGACTCTCCAATTCCACCTGGTGCTGCCTTTACTGTACAGCTTAGCTGCCCTCAAAACACCTCTCTGCTTCCTGTTTGTGTTCCATGTAACACAGATAGTTGATCTTCCCACCCTCACCCTGGCATTTTAAGGATAAATATGCTGTAGGGGACTCAAATTCTGTGGGGACTGGGGTCATGTTTTTCCAGTACTGAAGAAGTCGGCCTTTTCTGAAGTCTTATCTTCCAAAGCCAGGCTGCAGTTTGCTGCATTACTGGCTTGCTATGAAGGCAGTGGCATCTGCTGCTCTTCGTCCAAGGCTTTGCACAATTTGGAGCTCAAAGAGGTGCCCCCTTGGTTCAGGACGGCCCCGTCTGTGCTTCGTCACGGCCTCAGCAGTCTGGCCCTCTGCAACAGATGCTGTTGTGCAATGCGAGCGACTGTGATTGAAGTTTCCAGAATAGATTTTAATTAGAAACATAACTTCATACAGTAGCTTGGAACGAGTACAGGGGAAAAAAATCAAAACAAGAGATGAAATAGAAAAAGCCAAAAGAGAGACAAATAAAACGCCATTTTATTGGCGCTTTGTACTGAAAGCACTTGACAGGAAATACTGGTCATATCTGTAAAAAACAAAAGCATATAGAAAGCAGTAACAACTATACTATAAGAACCTCAAAAAGCCAGCTCTTCAGCTGGTGTAAATCAGCATTGATTTTACATCAGGTGCTGCCACTTTGACTTTATTGGTTCAATACTCATTTATCCCACAAGGACTCCAACTAGCTTGGCCCATATAAAAGAAAAAAAAAATGCTTTTTTATTTTTGTTTATTTATTTAATAAATTGTAATCTTTTGTTTTGCAGATTGTCCTCCACTTGGTTTGGAAACATTAAAAATTACTGACTTCCAGCTCCATGCTTCCACCGCAAAGCGATATGGCCTTGGGGCCCACAGAGGAAGGCTGAATATTCAGGTAACATCAATTCTCCTCCTAAGTGGTAGAATGGCTTAAGGACGTGTTGTTGTAAGGAGAACCAATGAATGGTTATTGGTTCTGACTACTTTGTCAGCTCATGTAATTCAAATGAAGGGGAAACATTGGAATTACAACAGTGAATAAGGTTGATGGATTACTTGTAAAGTTTGGGGCTTATTTCCTGGTTTAGAAAGTGCTCCTGAATTAACATGCTGAGGATTCAAGTCCTCACAGAACACTCTGCAGAAGTAAAGGTAGAGGTGAGGTGACACAGAAATCCCTCTCACCTGTTGGAAACCATCCCATCTCTGCTAACTGTAAGATTGAGGAAGCTTATGGAGCAAGCTGCTTCTTTTTTATTGTTTTTTGCTTGTAGTTAATGACAGTGGTTAATAGAAACTGTGGTTTTAAATGAAGCATTATCCTAAGGCAACTTTTCAAAAGCAATGATAATACTACAGAAAATGCTGCATGTTAGGAGCCTTTGGCATACAACTTTTTGTCTGGTTAATTGCTTTTATTTTATCATTAAGATTTGTGTCTTGCAGGGCCAACTTCTATTTCTATGTCTTGTATTTCTTTTTGCTACTTTATTCATGATACTTTCTGAATTATGGTTATTTCCAGGGTAAAAATATTTCTTTTCCACAAGAAAGCAGAACACTTGAAACTCAAGCTTGTATACCAGACACCGATCACTAAGTCAACAGCAAAAAATGCACAAAACTAGGTTAGTTAACTAGTAAACTTTTATTAACCCTCCATTAGATTTTTTTTTTCCTCTAACTGAAGAGGATTGCTAATTAATGGACAAAGAAAGGGACTATGAACCATGAACTCCCACCAGCATGATGCCCAGTTTGGGGTAATGGTAGGTGGTGCTGGAAGGAGGTACCCATGGAGCAATTGCTCCTTTAGGCTTGAGTTCAGTCTGGTGATAGACTCAATCTGATCTGATAGGCTCAGTCTGATGATAGAACCTCTGCTGAAACAGTGGGGATGTTTATTTTTTTTTTTTGATTGTTTGATGTTTGATCATTTAAACAGAAGAATGACCATACTGGTTCAGCCCAGGTGTCCATCTAGCCCTACTGTAGCCTTAAAGCGGACAGGGAGTCCTCTATTTACCTTGTCCCATGTTCGTTTGCTGCATCTCAGCACTGGTTTGCAGCAGTGTGTGGGCACTGCTGATCACAGCAGTGATGCTGGTGCCACGTCTTTGGCAGAACTTTTCTCTCTGTTTACACAGAGCAGAAGGTCTCTCTGCCTGTGCAGCGCTCCAGGTCTTGTGTCAGCGCCGGAGTCCAGCGCAGACGTCTTGGATGAAAAGACCTTTAGTCCCAGTGCCAATTAAAATAGTGTTTTTGCTTTCTTCTTTGTTCCTTTGTTTCAGATCTCTGTTTAGAAAAAGCATTTTTGTTCCTAGGAACAAAAGTTTTCATGACGTCATGCTTGTGGATGATAAAGTTTGAGAGAGCAACAACAAGATGAAAGTCTGTATTAATTCCACACAAATTTTCCTTCCTGTGTGAATTGTTTTGTTTTAATTCTTTTCTGGTACATATATATGTGTGTATATATATAATCTCACCCAATGGCTCTTCAAGGTTTATATATGAATAACTCAAGAGTACCTAGCATAAGCAATGTTTGATTTCAATTTTTTGTTTGTTTTTTTTTTGTTCCTTTTTTTCCTGACTTATTTTTCCCCTTTGAATGCAGCATTTTTTCTCTCCTATGTCTTTATCTCTAGTAGACATTTTTAGTAATCCTCAAAGCAAAACTTTCCATGTTACTACTTATTTATATGCTGTAATTTCTTAAGCCTCTTGATGACTTAGATTTGCCACTGTGACTGAAAATGTTAAAAGTAGTCTTGCATTTGGCTTTTCTCCTTTGTTTTTTTTTTTCTACTACTTCTTGGGATTGACTTAGAATTGATAACCTTTCTATATTCTTGAAACCACTTACACTTCTCTGTCACTTGATTTTTTTTCAGGACTTCTGAATTTCAGTAGTATTTGAAAAATATACCCTTGCAACCATATGTAGGTATATCAAAGGGGAGCTTAGTTTGAAGTGGAGGAGCTGCTCCAGCTGGGACAGGAGGCTGGGCTGGTCTAGATGGGCATGTGATGACACATGCAACTTCTCATTTGACTTACCAAGAAGCTACATTTGTGAATGTCTCTTTTTTAAAATATATATATATATATTGAATCCCCTCCTTTTTCTTTACCTATAGCAGGATAATATTTGTTGTCATCCTTTGGGAACTGAGAAGAACTTATGCCTAAGTCATTTGCTGTTGGCATTTTTTGATGCTGCTGACTTGTAGAAGACTGAAATTTTGATCTTCATTTGAATACATTTGAGCTATAATGTTTCTTCATTATAGAAGAAGGCTTTTTGAACAGTGACTAAGGACTTATTCTGTCTTGCAAATCTTTTAAGTCAGAAGAGAAGTATGAATTAAGGTCAGAAGTCATATAATCTGTAAAGGAATCACAAGCTTTTGTGTGCTTCGTTTTAGCTTCCAAGAGCCTAAGTATGCATTGCACAAACAGTCACTGTATTGCCTGAATCACAGTTTTCAACAGTTAAGTTTATAGATAATTTATTGAACAATGATGAGGGCAAATCCTTTTTCTATATACAGAAGGTCACATTTTATATAGCAAGGCAAGAGAGATTTCTGGAGAAGTTTGGTAGTGGACTGTTTCTTTGCTAGTGATCTTCAGCAGCTGGTGTTTGGAATTTGAGGTATTCAAAAGCACAATAAATGTTGCATTTAGATGTGAGAAAATTTAAGTATGGTTAGATTTAGAGGTGTTCTTGAAAATTCAGTGAAAAGGGGGGGGGGGGGGAAAGTTTGCTTAAGACTTAGTCCTTGCTTCCAGTTTTTGTTAGCTCCTGCACTCTTCTACTTAGAAAGATAAAGTCAGTTTTTAAAATGCATTCTTTTTTTTTTTTTTTTAAATCCTTTTTCATCTTCTGTATGTCATGATTTTCATCATTCAATATGGAAGATTAGAATTTTCCAAATATTTTAGTGACACGTTATTTAATATTTGCTCAAATCTGTAATGTTTTTATAGAAAACATTTTGAAGTGTCAATCAAGGAAATTCCTAATTTAAATTTTTGTTTGTTTGGTTTTTTTTCCTGGTGAGGGGGGAAAAAAAAGGTGTAGGGCAGGGGGCGTGTGATGGTCATGGTGGTGAAGAGAGACAGAATCCTGGCTTTGAGAGGCAGAGATATTATCTGAGATTTTTTTTTTTTTTTAAGATTTTTTTTTAATTAAGATGTTTTTCAAGCAATATCCAGTGATAGTTATACACAACTACTTCCTAGATTCCTAGTGAAAAATATTTTAGCTTACGAAAAGTTGAAGTAAAAAAGGGATCAGGAAGTAGTAGTAGGAACAGGGAGATTTATGCTCTTACTTTGGCACCGTTCTTTTAAGATTTGCATAACTGTAATCATACCCTTTGGACTCCCCATATTCACTATAGGACTTAAACATGTGCCAAGCTTCTAATCAAGTCCAGCGGAAACTACGGAAACTTAAATATGTAATTTTGTGGGTGTTTTTATTCTTTTTTTAAATAAACTCTTCCTTTTCTCCTGATTTCTCTTTTCATTATAACGTAGAGGACAGACTGACACCCTGATGAGTTTTGCCTTTATGTATAATGCCCTTGTTCTGAATGAGAGACTCCTAAGCCAAAAAAATCCCACCTGAAGCACTATCAGTGATGTATTTGGTCCACTGAAATTGGTGATATTTCAGCAGTGCAAGTGGGATTAGTACGGTGCTGGTTCAAGGTGCTGTGTGGATCTTAATACTTCCTGGCAAGCACCAGTTTTAAACCCTAAGGCTACTTCAAATCCCATCTTATTTTAAAATACTTTGAAACCTTTTCCTGAAAAAAGGTTATAACTCAGGTCAGTGATCATATTTATATTCTCTCTCCTTTTCCCATTGTTCAGTTCTCCTTGAAAAAAATTGTGTTCTGGTGTAAAATAGAATTTTCTTTTGTATCTTACATTTCAGTTTGTACACAAACTTCACTTCCTATATGTCAGAGCTAGTAGAGACAACTGAGTTTATCTAAGTCTGGCAGAGGCAGTAAAACTGAGATGGCGTGCCTGAAACTATTAGGCTTTGATACATTAGAAAATAAGAAATTTTAGGATTGCATATATGTCTTCAGTTTGCTGGACATCTTTTGGATGGATCTAGACTTGGACAAAGAAATGGGTCCAAGCTGCATCTTTTGTGGCTTAGGTCTGCCTCAAAGTCCCTTTAAGTAGAAACTCTGCAAAAATGGATGCAGACAAACACATCAATTTCTGCCTTTCTGACACTGCTGTGACTGCATAATCTCTGCTAATACTGCTCAGTGGGATGCTAAGAGATGATTCAGACAATTTAACAACAGTGTTCTTGGGTATTTATTCTGTTATATATACAATAATTAAGGTTATATCAGTGAAGAAACAATAACTATATGCCAGAATTTAAGAGCTTGTTTTAAATGTAGGCCTACAAAGTTTTCTGTGCTCTTTACTTATCACTGGGAAACATTTAAGAATGCCTGTTCTTAGAATTGCCTGGATGGCAATGATAAACCCATGTTAAATACAGAAGAAATACCATAACACTGCATGTAGCTTTGAGGACCATATGGAAAAGCTTCTGTGCATTCTCGATGACTTTTCAACCAGCTTGGTGCAAAACACTTCCTGGGTTTTAGTAGTGGGATGAATATGCACAGACCTCAAATGCTACAATTCTCTAAATGCTGCTTCATTTGTTTTCAGAGTACATCTTGCTGAAAAGACCTTGCAGCTATTTTTCAAAAAGTCCAGAATACTTTGTTATTTATTGCCAGTATAAACCAACGTGTAGGTGGGCATAAGTTAGAGTAGATCTGGGAGCTGGACATTCCTAAAGTCTTATCCTGTGATATTTATTTGCTGTAAGGCCTGAAAGTCTCTAGTAATGAACATTATGTAATTCTAGGTATAAGAATTGGTGGAAAAAGTTTTTGTATACCCTATGTTCTCTGCTACTTTCAGTGAAAAAGAGGTCATTCCACATCTAACCATTCTCTAATTGAACTGGAGTTTGCTTTTTAGAACTTGCATAACTCGGAAGACCATGTAGATAACTTTCTGGATAGGTATTCCATTAGGTTGCCATCAGACAAAGGTGAACTACCTAGAACTTAAGTTTTGTCTATAACTATACATTAAACACGTATTTCAGGTTGTTAACTTTTAAAGAGAGTTAGTAGTAGGCTTTCTGGTTGTTTTGTTTTTATTTGAATAAGAAAAATATTTTGGTAGCTCAGTCTAACTGTTGAGTGTGACAGTCTTGGGGGCCTTGGAACATGTGCTTGAGCAAAAAGAGAAAGTGGAATGAACAATGACCTCATGTTTTCTTTTCTTTTTCCCATGAAAGACCTTTGGTTTTGTGGTTCTGATTTATGAAGACAGCTTTGCCTTCTTTTCAGGCAGGTGTTAATGAAAATGATTTTTATGATGGTGCTTGGTGTGCAGGAAGAAATGACCCGTATCAGTGGATTGAAGTAGACGCTCGAAGGCTAACAAAATTCACTGGAGTTATCACACAAGGAAGAAATTCTCTCTGGTCGTAAGTACATGCGTGTTTTTTTTTTTTTTTTTTTTTTTTTTTTTTTTTTTTTCTCCTGGTAATTTGAGCCTTTCAAGCCCAAGGAATTTACATTGTATTGTGTTTCTTTTTTCAAGAATGGGGAATAATAGAAATACAATGTTAAATTAAGTAAATGAACAGAGGAACAATAAAAATCAAAGTGTTTATATGTGGCATACAGTACTAACTTGAAGATGGGAATCTATATTCATTAACTGCACATGAAGAGGAGTTAAAGGAAGTAACATAATTCACATGCCTCTTACCTGACTTTGTTGAACTTGATTGTATTAAGTTTCCTAATTCTTTGCCGATATCTAACTGGAGTAGTTTGTTGTACTAATGATCAATGAGTGATCTCTGACATTGCCTAATGCATAGACAATCACTACAAAACAGGTAAAATTCCAAAATATGATTTCAAAATTAACAGTTAATATTTTTCTGTATTATTATTTTATTACATAACCAAAAACCATGTAGTGTGTTTTGATTGAAACATAAAAGTTCGTTGTGCTATTCATGGATGGTGGGAAGACTCCATGGAGTTAAAGCCTGGTTGTTGTCCAGCTTTTAGGAAGGATGGTTGTTCATTATAGGCAGCTCTCTTCTTGCCTTACTGAAAAGAGAAACACTATAGTCCTATAAAGCCCATGAGTCTGGTCCTGTGGTCCTGCTCCTTTCAAACATGGAAAGCACTCTGGAGCATTTGGGCTTGTTTTACGGAATTAGAATATTGCACTATGAAATAACACTTTTGCAAGAAGTTGTGTGCACCAAATGCTTGTTTTTAATGCTCAGCTTACCCATGTGTGGTGCTCCTGAAACGTAGGAGTTCACCCTCTGTTCCCAGATATCTGAATCCCTTACCACCTGATTTTAGTCCCACTAAGAAAGAAAGCAAACTGTGTGTGAGAAAATTAAATGGAGAAAGGAAAAAAATCCCCTTTGATTTCTGCAGACTCTCATTCAGCTTGAGGCTGTAGTTTGATGCAATGAATGGGGTTGTGAAAAATGGAGGGCTTTTTATTTTTATTGCATCTTTCCCTGATACCAACCCTAGCTAACATTGTACAAAAGATACCAAAAATATGACATCTGCTGGCATCTGTGGAATTATTCTATAACACAGCCCATATAAGTGGGGTGAAAATTATGTGCCAGAAATAGGGTAAGCAGCTGCCCTAAGCAAGACCTGGAAGTTAGGGTTTATTTTTCTCCTTGATCTTTACAGTGTACATTTGCAATCTCTTTTCATTTCTTGTTGGGTCTTGCCACACTATAAGAGCAAATAATCTACTAGCTTTGCTAGACCTTCTCAGCCATGTAGGTTGGGGATGCACAGCCTTAGCCTCTTTCTACAACATCTCTTAATTAAGAAAATCTGTATGCAATACAATCAAAGATAAATCAGAAAAATATCTCTGTAGTTGAGAAAAAAGAACGTTTTTACTTTTTACACTATAATTTCTTGTGTTTCTTCTCTCTTACTCATTGGTGTGGGAGCAGAAGCCCTTTTGGCAAGAAGGTTTCTATATTTATTCCACATTGTTCTGTTTTAGGTAGATAATTATTCTAGCAAAGGATTCTTCCTTTCTGTATTTGTACTCTTGACATCCCTGTTCCCTTCAGCACCAATGCTGCATTGCTTTATCTTGTGTTGCTATTTTTAGTTTCACTGTATTTTGAGTTTACATCAGAACTTGATGCTCTACCTTTGGTACTCTCTGTCTTTTTTTTCTTTGGTGACTGAGTCTGTTTTCACTCTCTCCCCTGTGCAAAGTTAACTGGCAGAACTGCAAAACCTGCAGGAGGAGCAGGATCTGTGCTGGGAGAACAGACCCAGGTTTCTCCTATGTTGTAAGTCATCTTTGCAGAGAAAAGTGACTGTTCCTATCTCGGGGGAGCAAAGGCAGGTTTGAGGAGGCCTGCAGCATGGAGCAGGGTAACGTCTGCTGGAAAGGATGTCCTGGGCTCAGGGATAATGTCCTAGCCCACCTGCAGGTTATAAGGGAGGTGGACTGTTGTGGAGGTGGCTCCTCTGGTCAGGATGTGGTGGCCTCTCTTACCACCTCATTCCCTTCCCCTGCCACAAATTGTGGTTAAAATCTGTTTATCTGAGGTCTGTAGGGTCTAGCTCTGCATATAGTGGTCCTTGATTATTTTTTTAGAAAATAATTTAGTACTGCTCAGAGTACCACAGTAGGTGTCTGCATCTTCAAAAGAATTTTGCCTGGTGTATGCAATCCTCAGATGAGCTAAGAGTCCTGTTGTGGATTTGCCAGTTTTTGAGCACTCTAGGACATGGTGATGCCTTTTGAATTATTTTGCTGAATGATGGTCTTCTCAGTGTAACTGACTTGACTACAGGAGGAATTCAGGAGAAAAGTGCAAAAGCAGGGAGGAAAAACTCCAAAATCATGAGGTGCAGGAGAGCTACACAAAGAGGATTTCTCTCTGGATGATGATAGAGATAATAAGCATGGAACAGCAGTTGTATTGGAGTGAAGTTTAAAGATGTTTGGTGGAAGCTTTGGTACTTCTGCCAGTGTAGGGAGACAAGAATTTATGATATTAGCCATGGGAGTTTGATGCAGTGAATTGTATTTATAAGCCAACTCAGGAAGAACAGGCTGTAGGTGTGGGAAGCAATAGTTTTGATAAATGGGTTAGGATTGGGATTGGTGGGGGGCAGTGGGAAGAAATTCCTTAGCTCCCATCTGAGATTTACTGGCTGCATTGTAAGAGTTTGTGCAAAAAAAGATGCTATCCTATTACCTAAAGGACCTTCACAACTACATGAAGATGTGGGACCAGAATATATATCATTCATAGCCAATAGGAACATATGTTGGAAAATAAAATTATTTCTGGTGGTAGAGCCAGAAAACACCCCTCTACTGATTTGTTTTGTATTAGGAGCAAAAGCTTGCCAAGCTTGAGAGCCAAGGTAAGATTTTATTTAAGCCTTGGCTTCTTTCCCAGCATGAAATAAAGAATAAAGATACTAGGATGTATGGTAGGTTTGCCAGTGTTATTATGTGACACTGATTTAAAAAAAAATCTTTTTTTTTTTCCTTACCTTGAACAAGAGATTTAATATTAACTAGGGAAAATTTACTTAACATCCACTCTGAGCTTCTGCCTAAATTAGACCCGTCTCTCTGGCTTTGGTTTCTTGCTACTGGCTTGAAGTGCACATGCAAAATGACAGGGGAAGGCAGGCGAGGGACCCCACAAAATGCTGCAGCAAACTGCTTTTTGTTGCAGAATGGCAGTGTTGGAGTGTGGTCTTCAAGGCTCTTTGCAGTGCTGATGCCCTAGCCAATGTTAACAAAGTGATAGAAAAAGCAATCTTGTACTCTTTTTGCCAGCACTGCCGGTTGTAGCCTGGATGTGCTGATGGTCCACTCCACCTAGGCAGTTCCTACAGACAAGCTCTTGGCCTTTTAGACTGAAAAGAAGGGAATAAATTGTCAGGAAAGGGAGAAAGGAGGAGTGGGCAGAACAGAGAAGATATTAGACCAGGAGAACTAGACATAGGGATAGAAGTTGCTGCTGCAATTAATGACTCAGTGGGTGTAGCTCTTCAGACACCTAGGGCATGTTTTAGGAAATCTGAAACCATGCCAAAACATATTTTCATCATCAAAAATGGCAAATTCTGCCTAAGTTTTCCAGAAGTTGTGCAGATGTTCTTGAATTCTCCAAGTAAAGTTGGGCCCAGCTGCAGGAACCAGGGCTGCTTTGACTCTCTCAAAATATCTGACAGTCGGAAGTGACACATATGTGGGTTGATATGAGTAAGAGCGAACAACCTGGGGGTGAGCACAATGTGAATTCCTTCCTAGAAGGCTGGAGTATAAAGGAGAATATTTTGGATTTGTATTTCTCAAGAATTTTGGCACTTTTTTTAGTAGGAACAGTAAGTTAATAAAGGACATTACATGTCCTTCTGTCTTTAGTGACATCTCTTTGCAGAGCTGTTCTGTTTCTGTTCTTAAGGCAAGAAAAGTTGAGGGATGTGACCTTTTAGAAAGGCATGTTGTTATTAGTGAGGGTTGATGCTAGCAGCTGGGATTTAGCTAGGGTACAAAGGGGTTTACAGCTGAATATTTGGGGAAGAAATATTGTATGTAATTCATTTTGTTGCTGCCAAGATTTCTCTGTGAGTTTTCATGAACTACATCAACTTAAATAACTATTTAAGGCTGCTCTGAGTGGGACACTGGAAGCATCATTGTGGAACTATGCAATATATTTAAAGTAATGACGTGATAGTTTAAAATATGCACTCTTTTGACAGAAGGAAAGAAAATATTAATCATTGTTAGCAATTTGGCAGGAATTTAAAAAACATAGGAAGCATGTTTCCCACAACCCAAACAATCTTCTGATAATTCAGCACTATCTTTTGTATTGAGGGTGGGGAGGGGGAAAAACCCACATATTCTAAACAGACACAAAATGTACTGGATATTACTGCAAAGCTTCAGACTATTTCCACACACAGGATTTTTAGGATAGCAAAGAAGATGCAATGTTTGTAAGTAATGTGTATTTGTTATATTCAATAGTTCTAATAAAGTGCAGCTTTTCAGCTCTATCAAGTTACGCATGACCACTTCATGCAATGAAATCATAAACTGACACTATAACTTGGAAAATCACAATTGAAATATTCTATACAAAATGCTTAAGCTTCAAAGGCAAACTTTGAAGTTTTCATAAAGAAATCCAAAATGGGTTATTTTCCAAATATGCATTTTTTTTCTGGAACTCTAAAGCTAATCCTTTAATATTTAAATAAATAATTTCTAACACTCAAGCAGGTAGAGGCTGATTGTGATGCCTTGCTATAAGACTGCAGGACCATTCCAAGCCCAGATGTCCTACCTCACACACTACTTCAAGAGGTCATCTGCTACTCCAGTGCTTCAGGAGAACAGGACAGTCCTCCAGGCCAGGTTAGCTGTCCTAGGACCAGTGCAAAGCATCAGCCTCATTAGTGTCATATCTTGATGTGCTTCTATTTGGAAGCAAACTCGCTCAATAGCATAGTTATTGTTCAACCACCATGACTGGAGATATGCATCTGTGGCTGGATAAGGAGATGAGTTTACAATTTCTTACAGTGCATCCTTATCTTTAGCTTACTCTGCTGTGCTTAGCATGGCCTTTCATGACCCTTAGCATCCCTTTTGACAAACTTCATCAGGAATATTTCTGGAAGGTACCCAGCTTGCTATGTGTAGAGTTGAGGATAAATTCAAGTCTCTGCAGTTTAAGTAGTGTGGTAGTCTCTTCTTTATTTAGTCACGAAATAAATGTATTGTCCCCCTTCCTCATTTACTGCAGTATTTACTGGCAATCCCTCCAGTACTGATATTGTTCTTAGGGCTATTCTACAGGTAAGGGCTGCAAGAAGGTAAAAGTCTTGCCTGCCAAAGAGCCAAATTCCTTGTATGCTTCCTGGGTTAGCAGCCATTCATAGCATTAAGACCAAGGTCTTGCTTAATTATTAAGATCACCTTTATGAAAAGATATTCACTTCAGTATCTTGAGTGTTCCACTAACTGGGGTATAAAAAAGCAGTGACAATCCATTCAATCCAACTGTGCTGCCTTTCAGAGCAGTGCAGTGGTTACAGGGTCAGTATTTGTGAACTGTTTTCCAGTATATACAGGAAGAAAGGGTAAATACAACAACACAACATTGCTTTTGAAAGTTTATTCTGAACTGTGAATAGCATCTAGCTCACAAGAGCAATAGATACAGTTGGCATTGAATTTCCAAGCAATACCTCTTATAGCTATACAGAGGCTCAGAAACATACCCTGATAAAACCTCAGCAAATTCAATGAAAATGTCTCAATGCTTTATCCAACTCCTGTAATAAAATTAGCAGCTGCTGTGCACTCGCATGAAGAGCTGTTATGGTACATCAAACCAGTGCAAACTTATTTGACCTGCCTCAGTCAGTGACAGGATTGCTGAGATTTGTTATGGTTTCCCTGAAGTCCGTGAGTCTTGCTAACAGAATTTTTCCTAATCTGCTGAAATCATATAGAGTGAGTTGACAGAAGTCATTAAATAGTCTGAGTTCAGTACGTAGGAGGGAAAAAAAAGCCCTCAATGTTATTGCAGTTATATATTTTACTAATATTTCTGAGTGGTTTTCTTGATCAGTTATACTTTCCATTAACTCTGGCTTAGTGGAGTCATCTCATGAGGTTTTAGTTGTTGTGCTGTTGGGAGAGTGAGCCTTGTCAGCTCCAGTCTAGAGTACTCTCCATTTATTTAACTTCAGTATTGCCACTAATTTGTCTTCCACTGCAGTTCTTGTCCTGTGAAGTATTTTGGTGTGCTATACAGCCTAGAAGGCACTTTTAATGACTACTTGACATTCTTTCCTGACTTTAGGAAGCTCATTTTGTGACCTTCCTAGATGATCCTGTGTGGGTGGAGTTCCATGACAGCACACCCAGAAATGTATTTGTACTTTCACAAGCTTTCTTGACAAAAATGTCATAACCGATCGCGTTGTGTTAGGAACATGAGCTGTCATGGCACTTGCACTCAAATGATGACTGTTTTGCCAGAGCCTACATGACTCATTGCTCAAGAACTGCCTGGGAGCAGGTCACAGCCATGCCCACAAGTGGTGTTTCTGAAGGGTCAACCACTGCTTTGCACCTGGAGAGGTGAAGCTTTTTGTGGAGAGACCTGACTTCATGCAGAGAGGCTGTAGGAAGCTAAAAGGAAACTTGGTGAGCCTAGGCATTCCTCTAGCCTCTACTAAGCTGAACTTGGTCCTATCTCTGTACGCTTGGTAGATGTTATCCCTTTCGCTCTTACCCTAAAAAATACTCACATCTATGTGCATAAATGGTGGTGTTTGCCGCTCACTTCCAGGGATTTTCATTCTCCAGTGCTTCGATATTTACACGCAGGAGATGTGTCAAAAGGTCCCATGGAGAAGCGCCAATCCAGTTCAGCTGGGTACACTGATAGGCCACGCAGACAGAGCTCCTCAAGCAAATAACCAATAGGTAAAGATGTGCTGGGCACAAGAAAAAGAACATTTTAAATGTCAACTAAAAAAGGGACTTAGAAGAAAAGGGCTTGCAGCTTGTTTGTGTTTGGCAAGTGTGAGATCTGAAAAGCAAATGGCAGATATGAGACGCATTTCAAGCACATATAGTTTTTATTTATTTATTTATTTATTTTGTGAAGAGCAGCCTGTAAATGGTATGCATTACACCGCAAAATCTTTGGGGCAGAGGCTGTCTTTGACCCGCACAACCAACCTCTGGTTTTCCAGTACTGTTGGTATCTTACTATGTAAGAATCACAGTGACAGAAAACACCAACTGTTAGGACCAGATTTTCAAGAAAGGTTGAAAAATTAGAAATTAAAATCTTGAGGAGATCTTGCTGGTTGTGGGAGTTGTTGGGTGGGGAACACTTGCAGATCTGACTGCTCCTTACTGAGTAGAGCTTTGAAAAATCTGTCCTTAATGCATTTCAAACATGTGAATTCTGGCCCTGAGCTCTTCTCCATAGGCCTCTAAGGAACCAGATTTCACAGCAGTATTCATTTAAGCCAGCTAGGAGCTCTTTTAAAAATTAAACAGTCTGAGTTTTCAATTATTTAAAAAAATACCCTTCTGCAAGCTCCATGTTTTAAATCATATTTATTTTAATTAGTTTGTAAAACTTACTTAGCTACCTGTGGTTAATCTGAGTATTTTTAACTTGGCTTATTTTTGAAACTGTTGGGCAGTGGGTACTTTAAAGCGTTATTAGCATGAATATTGGATAATATTAATATTTACAATTTTATATTTGCCTGCATAAGATTACAAATTAATTTCTCAAGCAGAAAGTCCTTTAACTTCCAACATGCTTTTTCTACTGTATGATTACAGATTGATGCAAGTTTTGCCTAATGTACCCGTGCTTTAGGGCTATCTCTATTTCAAATATTTTGACTCGTCAGTAACTGGTAACAACCAGAGGATGCAAGCTTCTGTGTATGTCTGTTTTTATTAGTTTGGAGGGGGTTGTAGAGTGCATAAATCAGATCATCATGCTGGTAAAAGAGCAATATGTTTAGCTGGAGCCAGGTCCATTGTAGATGGCACTTTCTTAGTTCTGCCAGTGTTTGCTAGTCTAATCTCCAGCATCTGTGCCACTTTGCAGAGATAGGGAGGGATTTATACTGCGCAAGGCAGAGAGATGTTGTTTTGGTGGTATTATGATTTCGTTATGCTCAGTAGCTTTATAGTATAGTTATATGAATATTTCATATCCAGATGATGGAAAACTGATGCCCTAGACAGGAAACTGGCCTAGGTTGTAAGAGGTCTGCATGGAATTCTTTGCTTTGGTTCAGTTTCTCTGCCTATCCCTGGGAAATTTACTTAATCGAGCTTCCCTCACTTTGCCTTTTCCTCATGGGAATAGGCAAGCTGGACATTTCCTGAATTTAAATTTAGATGATGTCCAAATTCACCTCATCTAAAGCTAATCCAGCATGGATGAAAACCAGCTAATTAATAGAAATGCACCATGTTAAGTGACTTTGAATTGTACTTTGAATTTTGCACTTTCTGTGGATCAAGCTGATAAATTTGCAATAGATATTCACTTTTTTTAGGTAGGCTTCTCCTGTGCAGCTAGAATAGTCTGGCATATATTTTGAAAAGAATTCTTAATGGGACACACATGAATCAGAATGATTCCCTAGAAATCTGTACTTTAAGATCCATTTTTGGCATTGAAGAAATTTGGGAGGCAATTATAGCCCTTAAGCCCATTTTTGTGCTAGAATGCCGTGGACTAGAGGTAGCTTCTAATACTTTAAAGACTGTCAACTGATCTGCTTGCTTCTTGCTAAGAAAATAACTTGATAATTAATGCACTATTTTCTTAATGTTAGTATGAAACTATTTGCGAATTTATGACTTAATAAAACCACCAGATATCCGTGATATCTGAGGAATATTATAGTAGGTGCAAGCAGGTTTTGGTAGAGTTAATTCAGAAGAGCTTCTGTACACAGCAGTAGGGACATCCTAAATAATGTTAAGCTTTACAGTTTTCTTTCCAGTTTCCTTAGCTAGCGTTAATATTCAATGTTAATATGCCCCAAACAAATTGGACCTGAAGTGCTGCAGAAATTGATGTTGCCTGAAAATCCCAAACCCAGTAAGATGGATCTTCCTGTCATCAACTACCAAGACAGAGTAGATGAAATTCCCTGATACTTCTAGAACAAGACTTTGCATTAGCTGCAAAGTTTCTGAGATGCATTTCCCAGAAAACTTTGGATTTCTGTGTACACAGGAATAAACTGGGCAGCTCGTACATGTTAAATTCTTCAATTCCAGGAAATGTTGTGGTTACTGTAAACACCCTGACTGTTGGTTCAATCATGTGCAACACATCCATCTGCTTTCTGGAAGTATCTGACCTCCTAGGCTACACATGTGTAGAAAATCTGCAGATTTCTAGAAGATTGAGTGTGTAAATGCAGTTCTGTTGCTTTGTAGCTGTAGCAGTGCTGATTTAAAGATATTTAGCAGCCTGATCAGCAGCACTGTGCTCCTGCCAGACTTCAGGTATTCTAAAAACATGAGAATGTTCCCCTTCCCCGCAACCTGGGATGTGATTTCAATACAAGAAATCTGGATTTGTAGCACCCTCCTTAGCACCAACAGAGGTAGTTTTTCCTATAATGTGTGAAGATTTAAAAAAAAAAAAAAAAAAAAAAAAGAGAGAGAGAGAATTTGAGCCTCTAGAGGCTGTTTTATTTTCAGTGTTAATGGGGAAAGTGCTGTGATATTTTTCTTGCATCTAAACAATCTAAACAAAAGCAAAGTGCATGTTTATTCCTTACAGGCAAGCACATCTAATAGGATGTTGTATGTGAACTGATACATTTCCTGATTTATCTCCTCCCATTCTCATCTTAGTCGTCTTACACTGCAAGTGTTCAAGACTGGATATCGTCCCCCTTGCATTTTAACTGGTAAAATCCCTCTGAAAAGTGGTTTGCTTGTTATCACTCGGGATGGATCATGCATACAGCCGTGTAGGTTCTCCTTTGGGAAAAGTGTAAAGTGTGTGTTACAACTGTATGGAGTAAGAAAATGGAAATGCGGAAAATAAATCTTCTAGCTTGGAAATACTATTTTTCATAAAAACCCTTCTCATTTGATGAGCACTGAGGAGGTACATCCCTCAGCCAAACCTATAAGTGTTCTTCACATATGCTTTCTTGTTCAATCTAAAAAGTTCTTTTTCTTTTTCTTGGAATTTTGATATTGGCCAGTCCTTAAAATCTTCATTTCTCTCTCGGCTGGATTTAAATCTGCCTGTCTTCGATTAATGATCACAGTGAAATCTTTTTAGTATAACTGTCAGAAGCAGAAACAAGGAAAGAAAGTCCTTTATAAAAGTTAGTAGGAATTTGCATAGTGTCCTGAAGACATTGGGTGTGCAACTGCATATTGTTTTCCAGCCACAGAGTCTTGAGATGCCAGCATGGCACTTCACAGATGTCCAGTAAATCCTCTGCTCCAGGAGATCTTCCACTGACAGGCAGAAAATGAATCTCTGCAGAGGGCTGCTGGCTCTTAAAAGGTTTTTGCAGATGCTGCGTGAATTTGTGCATTGTGGTGATACTCAGATATTCATTTTTTCCAATACAGTAATGAGAAATTCAATCAGCTTGGCAAAAGACAAAATTACGTGATTTAAAATAATATGCATGGCAAAATCTATTAATCTAAAAAGTCTGGTTAGTGATTTTCAAAGGACAGATTTAATATACAACACAGCCAAGTTCACTTAGCTTTTTTCAAAATCGTGCTAGACATTTAATTTTGTTCTCTTTTTTAGGTATTAGTGGGAGTTAGACAAGTGCTTCTGCAAGTAATATACTAACTAAACTTTGTGTTTAAGTGTCACTATAACACTAGCTCTCAGTTTGAATCTTTTATGCAAGTTAGACTGTTTGAAGTCTAAAGTTATAACTTGGTGCTGTCATGCATAGGCTTGGCTGTTATTGGGCTATTATATCTTTTCATCAAGATAAATTAGATCAATGTCACATCTTGTATCTTACAAAACTGGATGAACTTGTGGCTGTTGGATTCTCTTGCTACCTTATTTTTTGGGTAGAAGCCTAACTATTTTCCAGGGAACACATGAAGGCTAGTTTAACCCTTTGAACATAAGCAGAAACAGTCAATTTCTTCCATGTTGATGGTATTTGGTTAATGCTATTTGTTGGTTATTTTAAAAAAAAAAAAAAAAAAAAGGTTTGGGTGCAGTAAAACAGGAAGATTTTCTTAGATATGTCTGTTTTGGAAAACGAGAATTGTTGGTTACACGTGATTGGTTCACATACATGAAAACAACTGATAGCATCCTGAATTAACTGAAAGATAGCAATACCTCAGAGGCATGACTGTCCTCCAAAATACTGCCTGTGGAGACTAGGAAGGTGTCAGGAAAAAATACACTACTATTGCCCTTTCAGACCAATGAGTTTGAGAAGTGAATTGGGGCATTCAATCTGCTCTAGATAGGCCATTGATCTCAAGATGTTTGTATGTAAAAGGAAAGGAGAGCAGAAGTTCCGCACCTTCTGGGAACACAGAGCATTATCTCAGTGGCATTTTTTTTTTGCTTCCATGTGGTAGGGTTTTTCTAATCCTAGATTTGCATGTCACTTTTTCAGGCAAGTGTTGGCATGACTTTGCCAAGTGGGATTTCCTTTACTAGCAGCCTTACAAGCTTTATCACACTCGACACAATTTGCAGTCATTCTAAGTTATGAAAAAATAACTCAGATGCTCTTTGTCTTTTTCCAGGAGTAACTGGGTGACCTCTTACAGAGTATTGGTGAGCAATGACAGCCATGCATGGACTGTTGTCAAAAATGAATCTGGAGATGTCGTGAGTATCACAAAACAGACATGTTATGAAGAAGAGCAGAGGGGGGAAAGGGATGGGGTGAGGGCTCTTCACATGGACTTTGATTTGCCAGGCTGTTTTATCAATGTAAGACAAAAAGGCAGCATCTCCCCATGGTTCTACTGGCCTGGTGTAACTTTAAGAGCAAATTGTATGTCACAAAGATGGGCTTAGAATATATTCTGTTGTAAATGTACGTCATGTGTATGACTTTGGATGTGAATGCCACTTAGGGGGTCTTGTCTGTGTTAAGAAATGTTTCTCAATGTGTGGCCTGTGCAATGCACAACAGTCTGCTGCTTCCTGTGGATATGTCATGGCCATGGCCATGTGCCCATGGGCTGAGAGAGGTTGTGGAGCTCTGGCTCCTTTGCTCCTTTCTGAGGACTGCTAAGGGCCTATGCCCTTTGCAGAGCAGTTCTTCAGTGACCCATCAGCCTGGGGCTGAACCAGGTGATTTTATCTGATTCTGTCACCAAAGATCCTAGTAAAAGATCTGGTCTTACCATTTTCATGTTTGCTCTCTATGCAGATTTTTGAAGGAAACAGTGAGAAAGAGATCCCAGTTCTCAATATGTTGCCGGTACCGCTGGTTGCACGTTATATCCGTATAAACCCTCGATCATGGTTTGAAGAAGGTAGCATCTGTATGAGACTGGAAATCTTAGGGTGTCCTCTGCCAGGTAAGAGCATTTCTCAGTCGATGTTCATGTGGCTCCCTGTACCAACACATAGGAACTTTATTTCCTTATGCATTTTTGTTCTTGATATAATACCTCTCTTTAATGGCAAAGAATTAAAAATACTTATCTAGGTACTCAGATGGTATCAAGATAGTTCTGTTCAAATGCAACATTTGAATAACTATAAGTACCTTTAATAGTAAACAAAGATTGTATGGATGACCTAATGAGTTTCTGTTGTGTGGACTGAAGTGCAGTGCAGTTAATCTGAATGCAAATATACTCAATAGGCAACAGAGATGCAACTCAAGGCAGTCGCTTGCTTTTGAGGCAAGAAAGAACCATTCTGATTATGCAGTATGAACTTTTTCCATAACATACACCATAGGACTTCCCATAATTAATTTGAAGTTGAATCTTGTGACTGCAGTAGTGCTTGTCCTTGCGCGGTAGGTACGAGGGGGTAAAATCTCTAGCAAATTTAAAAAGTTACTGATTCTGGAGTGATTCCTGGGAAAACTCGGGTGGTAGAAAAATATCTTGTGTTTTATAAAGACTATGGAAACCACACATCCAAATCCTTAGCACCAAATTCTTGTTATGTGTTCCTTTTATAGTAAGAATGCAAAATAAAATTAGATTTTGCTCAATGCAAAATAAAAACCTAAGAAGGTTATTTCAAGAAAAGGGCATTCAAGATTTCACATTTTCCGAAACCCATATTTCTATTAATCATATTGCAAATAACTGCATGATGGATTCATGTGTTTGTGTGTGTTTATGAATATAAATTTGAAGACCTATTTGTTCAAACCTGTTCTAAATTGTTCCTAATCATTCCAATTCTTTCATCTGCTTTATATTTTCCTTTAATCTTAAATTCAAGCACCTTGGGGATAGCTCTCTCTTTTTTTTGCAGGGGGCTATGAATAGTATTTTCAGAAATACTAGAACCAGAAAAAGAGCTGCCTTTCCAGAGCCTATCATTACTGCTTTAACTGCTCCTGCTGCTGGTCAGAGACTTGCTGCCTCCAATTCCACTGTTGATGTAGGGTCTTCACATGCCATGCAGAGGTAGCCTGATTTTTGTCCTTTAGAAATTTAAATACTCACGGGGAAAAAAAGGGGGAAAAAATCTGGGGAATTGAAGGGATGATTCTTCAAAGACAAAAAATGTGGCAAGTATTGTCCTAAAATGAGATCAATATCTTTACTACCAGTAAGTAATGAAAGTTTACAGCGATTAGAGAACTGTGGGTCTAAATACACAATGGACCTGAGTGGCAATGGCCAGGAATGTCCTGTCTTTGTGAATATTCATATTTTCAGGAGGATTCTGATCTGCTTCAACCATGGGTTTACAGAATTTCCACCTTGTTTCCCACTGAGAACCTTTTACTCTGGAGGGACAATTCCAGACACGGTATTTCCTCTGAGCTCTCGAAAGGATGGCTGAAAACTGGTGGACTGCCAAAAACAGTCATTTATCCCAAATCCCTATGTGGGTTTACAGAGAATAAATCAGCTGTGATATTTACAATAGATGGTGTCAGACTGAAGAAAAGGCAGAGATTTCTTTGGTACTGTGACTCTACTGGCATGCAGGACACACAGAGAGGTCTCCAAGGAATACTTAGGACAACACACTAACCATTTCTGGAGCGGTTTACAGGGAAAAGGTTATAATTGCCTTGAATTCCAAATTCTCCACTAAAGTTACAGCAGAAAGAGTGAAAATATGAGTGTTTTAAAAGTTTTTTTTTTCTGTTAAATGCAGCTTTTTATTATATTCTTTTTGGATGTGCATACACACCTACAGGGCTGGGTTCTACTTTGGCTTGTTGACATTTGTCTCCCTTTGACTTTGCTGGGCTGAATCAGTGGGTGAAACTGTTCCGGAGACCAAAGTATCCCCGTGCTGTGCACAAGGGCACCTTTGCCACTGAAGTGAGGAAGCGAGTGCCATTAGGGCTCACTATGTGCCTTGGATGAGGATGGAAATAGTATCTAGCTGCTACCGATATCGTTTCTACTGGTAGTCACTTATTGAGTTAATTCTCTGCAGTGGCTGATTCAGTTTATTCTTGAAAGAAAATACTTTAATCATCTATCGAGAAACATTATGGGAAGGAAATGTGTTTATTCAAAAATTAATTGGACTGAAAGAACTAATGGGTTTTGATAAGCTGCCAGTCTCTGTGTGTGTGTTTTTTTTTGTTTTTTTTTTGTTTTTTTTTTTTTAGCTTAGAAAGAACTGACATTTCTCTCTCTCAGCTCATTTTATTCATTGCATGCAAAACTTGCTAAACAAAAGCCATTTCTCAGTTGCAGATCCTCTCTGTTTATGGTTTTCTCCATTGCTGTAGGACATGGCAATGACTTTTCTGCAGATGTGACTGAATTTCCTCAGCTGCTTTAGGTATCATCTTACTCCTCATGAGCTGGATAACGCGGCTGGGACATGGGATCTAAACTCTTTGAAAGCTTTGATCTAATATTGTATTGACAGTGGGATTAGAAATCACGGATTCTCTTCTGACAAAAGGTTTCCTGCATGACATTAGGCAAGTCTCATAATTTGGTCAAAATCAATAAGTGAAGCTCTACTGGCTCAAGCGACTACAGCAATAACAGTGTGGGTCCAACTGGGCATAGGAAGATACTGGAAAATATAAAAATGGGTTTAAAAAAAAAAAAAAAAAAAGAAAGTTTCTCATGCAAGAAAATCCAGTTATGTCTTCAACTTGTTAGGATAGGTTTCATGCCTTTATTAATCCCTGAATGCATTACGTGGACTTGCATTGAGCCCATAGTGTATATCAGTTTTCCATCAAGTAGGTTCACAGGGGAGGTGAAGAAAGGAATAGCAGATAAAGGGAAAACCTGAAAAAGATGTTAGCATTCTAGGAAAGCTTATTAGCATTGGCAGAGCCCCGTGAAAATGTAGAGAGCCAGCTAGCTTTTGAAAGCAGAAAAGTCCAATTTCTGCCATGTGGCATGTTAATAAACCCTGCTACATACACTACATGCACAAAAATTGGAAATGTGAGAAGATATTAGATAATCTGGGGAATTAATGACTATGTAAACTGCGTAAGATATTTATCATTTTTTAAAGGAGCATTTATATTTCACAACAAACATTTTGGGGGTATTGTAGGATGGTTTTGGCAAACTACCTTTTCCAGAGGAAGGTTGTACTATTACAGTGTTTCTATAAAAATGTTGCTATTTACATAGATGTAGAGTGACACACACAATCTTTTGCAATTGCCTCAGAGGGTTAGATGTACTTTCCCTGGCTGTTCTTTCCGTACTCTAACAAAAATCTAAAAAAAAAAAAAAAAAAAAAAAATGCATATGATTAAAAATACCCAGTGAAGGAGAGACAAAATTAGATGAGCTCTTTGTGTGTTTATGTATACTGTAGAGCATTCAAAGCAACAGGCAATTATTTTTCATGGAGTGACTTTGTGATAAAATTGCTTATTTTCTTTTTAATACTTCTTATTTAGAAAGCAGCATCACTGCTATCACGATCATGCCATCTCTTGCAACCCAAGGGGAAAGATTGATTTAACTACTTCATGATGGTCTCCACAGTCTTTTGCTGTGGATGCATCATTCTGTAGTATTTTTGTTTGCCTCAGCTTGCCAGACAGTTTGGTTAAGTGCTAGGAGTGTGCTTATTTTGTAGAACGTTGTGACTTCCTACGTACATCTTTGGTTATAAGTGACTGTGTACGCAGCACTGTTAAATTCAGCAAATTACTCAGGAGAGTAGATTTTTGTCTGAACAGCCAGTCTGTCCTTGTGTTCCCTTTTTACCACTGCAAAGCTCAAACATAATCTTTGGAGATTTTTAACTTTCTTTGCAGATTTGAGCAAAGATTGAATAAAAATGAGTCCAAATTCAATAAGGCTTACTGGGAAATGGCCAATGTAATGTTTCTCTAGTCTCATCAAGACAGATGTATAACATCACCCAACAATGCAGCAATTGTCCTCAGAAGGTTTTCTTTCCTATTTTCTATTCTGGGGAAGTATTGCCAATGTTCAGAAGGGCCCTTATTGGTAGTATTGGACTGTAGGAGCCCATCTGAAAGATCACATGCTAGTAGAAAACCTTTAGGGGAAAGAAACAAAATAAAACAAGGCAAAGAGTTGTACCATGAATTTTAGTTCTTCAAAAAAGTCAAATAAGTTAAATTCATTTTTATTGCATTAACATGAAAAAGTCACTCATTTGCAAGAGGATAGGTTTATATTTTAATGAAGTCTAAAGGATTTAGACTATTTCAATGTTTCTAATTGACATTTATCTAGGTCACTTAGAATGAGTTTTCTCAGCCATTTGTATTTTCACATAAACATCACTTCTGAGCTTACGAACTGTACCAGTGTGATACGATACAGCTCAATGTATAAGTTCTGTGAGAAGACAAGATGAACACAGCAAGGTAGCATCCTATTAAAGGAGAGAATTTGGACCATATTGCTTTATGAGTATTGATTTCATGTCCGAAGCCTTGCAAAGCTCCTTTCCTACCTTTCACATGCCAGTTAACACCAAAATCTAAAGTGCATGCTCTTGTAGCTAGTTTCACAGCTGGAACCACCTTTTCTGATGGGAAGCATCAAGTTCCCACTGCTCTAGGTATTGTGTAGAGGTGCAATATAGCTGAATATCAGATCTGTATGTCAAAGTGCTGAGCAATCAGACTTCTCTAGTATTTATTGAAAAAATAAAGGGATGTTGGAAAATAGTTGGGCATTTTAGAGCCAATTTCATTTCATAGAAATGCAAATACAAAAAGCTTTCTATTCATTTGTCCATCTTTGAAACATAAATAGAAAGATGAAATGAACTGTCTTTATTTGCAAACTTAGAATTGACGCTACTTGCAACTTAAAGTTTATACACACACACACACACACACACACACACACACACATATATATATATATATATAGACTCCATGAATCCATGGGAGCGCCATGGATCTTTTCCCCTCAGAAGAAAGAGAGACTGTTTTGCAATGGTGCTGTGAATAAATGAACACATTCCAGTTTAAATTCTGTGGTTTTACTTTCTCTCTTATTCTGTCCTTTATGAAAGCAAATATATTTTGCCACGGTGGATGTAACCAGCTGTGCACAGGATTTTTATGCCTTTCTACATGTTTACACTGCTATCTCCTAATCTGTGTGAGAGAAATTCAGTGATTCAAGTAAACTCATGATAGATTCTGGCAAAAGATGAGTGTTAATTCTCTAGAGAACTGTCCGGTCCTTCTGCAAGGACCAGATATAGAATCATTTTCACTATGAGAAGATTTTCTTTTAGTTTCTTGACTGTCTACTGAATCTACTGTACTCACAATCATTCTCATTTTATTAATGTTTGTATGGAAAGAATTCCAGGATTTGAAAGGAATGGGTTTAAGTGCTAGGAAAAAAGTCAGTTCCTGTATGCTTTGGCTCCTGGTGATAGAGAAAGCCTTCAACATCCTGGCAGTTTTGTAGTGTTTATATTAATTTGTACAACAGAACTATTTTTATGAGGGTAAATATATCACTCTGGCATTATAAACACTTTGTGAGTTTCTAGAAGTGCTTTACTATTTTCATTTCTTATTAATTTATGTGTTAATAAGTTATTTCTGTAAATTAGCCTGGGATGACCTTTAAGCGTTTACCATTCCAGAGTAATCTGCAGCATTGCTGTTGTTAATGTACTTGCATGAATTTAGCCTGCAGTTAGGTTGGCATGAACACCAAAAAAAAAAAAAAAGATGCACTTAATTTTCTTGGTTCTTTAGAACAAAAAAATAAAATTCCTCACCTGATTAGGCGCTGATTCAAATCAATTTCCAGGCGATTTTGCTATATAGGCTCTTGCTGAAGAGGACAGAAGGCATTGGATAACTGGATTTTATAGGGCAAAGTGTCTTTTGACTTTTATGGTACTCTTTAAAAAAAATATAAACTTTCTTCCCCACAGACAGTATCTTATGGTTGTGTTGCAATAAGACAGAATGACACTTTGATAATATTTGCTTTTTTTTTCTCTCTCTCTTTTGGTCCCAATATAGTTCAAAATTCTATCTAGATCATTTTATGGGAAGTGAAACTTTGTCATAAGAGCCTGAGAACCTTTGGTTCAATAAACTCAAACTTCCAAACATTTCAGATATAGCAGATAACGAAAGTCTCCAGTATTTTCAAAACAGGCCTGTTTAAGAAACTTCATAACAGATTAGGCTGGGGACATGTTATCAGGAAGCATATGTGTATATATACACGTAGAGATATAACTGAGCCCTTAGGGTCTTGGGCTGCTTTTTTCTGGTGAATGACCAATACCCGGAAAGTCAAAGTAACAGGTTTTTGTTCTACCCTCATCTCCTGCTTTGATTCCACTTTGTTAATTGGCATTAAGCTGTTTTCTTTAGGTATTTGGTGCTTGGCATTCTGCCAACAAATGTTCACACAGGAGATGCAGACTATATCAACTTTATCCCTGTAGAAATGTGTCTGCTAATTTTAAACTGAAGATCTCAGGCTTCCACAAAAATGCTTAGGAAAATAATTGGAAGCGTTCACTACCCTCTTTCTGTGCAGTCACTGGAGCTTTTTTCCTCTGATGTGCTTTTTCACATGTGATTTTTTTAACTCTTTTTTTTTTTTAATTTATTGCATCTGACTCATAATTTTCTGGTGTTTTTTGCCCTTTTCTGTAGCCTTAGGATGCCCTTTTGCTTTTCTGTTAAAGCTTAGATGTTAGTGCAGTGTAGGTGTTTAACAAATAGATACCTGCCACCTCCTTGCTTCTATCTGGTTTAACACAACTCAATTTTGCGCAGTAATTAGCAATATTTTAAAGTTTTTGTTTCTTTGTGCTTTGGTTTTGAAAACCTGCGTTGAATTTGCATAGGACAGTGAAGTTCAGATAATTGCATGTTTCTTGCATGCATTGTGGTTAACCATCTTTATATTTGACATGGCTAATAAATATATGGCAACTCTTTTATTTCTTTTTTTCAGACCCAAATAATTATTACCACAGAAGAAATGAAATGACAACCACAGATAATCTTGATTTTAAACATCACAACTACAAAGAAATGAGACAGGTAGGTAAAGAATCCAGACTGCAACCTTGTGCACAGAGGGTGGACGGGTGCAGGCTTGGACTTAGCCCTTAAGAAATTTGATTTTTAGCTATTAAATTATATTTTAAAATGGTGCATTCCTTAGTGAGTCCCTGAAATATAATCTGTGGGCACCTGAGCCAACTTCATTTTCTTTTTTCAAGTAACATCTCTGCCGTGCTCCCTTATAAATGTTTGGAAAGCAATTCAATGTTTATTAGAAAGCCTTAGTATTTTGGGGGGATATTCCCTAAAAAGTGGGCATAAAAATAGTAATGGAATTAACTTTTTGATGATAAAAAATTCTATCAGGTCATTGGCTTAAAAGCTTCAATCTCTTAAAATCCCATTTTCTATTTATCATCTTCTCTAGAACAGATGAGACCATTACAATGGGAGTATTTCTTCATGAAGGGCGGCTGTTTTGCTTCTGTAGATATTTAAATAGTTAATTTTATTTTTTTTCCTTTCAGATTTGACTCTGGTTTAGCCATCATAATTCTCATAAATTTCAGTGGTTTTGGATAGTCAGAATAAACTATACGGAGTCAAATTCTTTACTCACACCATGAAAATCTTCAGTAACTCGCCAGAAACCACTGGAATTATTTGGGATTTAAACTGACGTGGGTGCAAATAACACCTGACCCAGAGGCTCATAGCATATAAATTACTAGAAATCTTTTTTTTTAATAATTCTGTTGATGTAATTTTAAATCTACCAGCCTTAATCTTGTTCCTTTATCTTCAGAGAGCCAGTCTTGTTGTTGTTTTTATCTTCCTCTGTATTATCACAGACAGAGGTGTGGGTTGTGCTAAAGAAATATTTCTTCCTGCTTTCTTTTCCAATAAAAAGATAATATGTTTAGACTTGAAGTATATGAATCATTAGCTGTGTGCTGATTTTTCAGGGTATTTATACTGCATGAATCACCATTCACTTTTTATTGAGCAATTGTGTATTGAGTCACACATTTAGTTCAGTAGCTATTTCATGGCCTATATTCCTTACCACAAAGATTAGACAAGTAGAAACTCAATCGACATAATTAGTGTCAAGAGCAATAAAATAAAACGTGTTTGAGATTCTAATTGCAGGAAGACAGATTGGTCAGGTGAGAAATAATCAAAAGATATAGCTTTGGAATAAATACAGCTTTCTATCAGGATGCTTTTCACCTATCACATAGGGTGAAAGCCTTATGAGCTGGTCAGCAATGTGCTCTGTCTTCTGCTGGCTCCCTAACGTTGTGTGTGTGTCAACATAGCGTTGTACTGGCAACTCATGAGGCTTGTGGGCAGCAGATTATGTGTTGGGTTGCAGTAAGTGCTATATCCCCAAATCAATCTTCAGTGATGCCATTGACTTTGATAATCTCTTTCCTCAGTAAAAAATAGAATGATAACCATTAATTTCCTGATTTTTAGGGTTTTTTCTTTGTTTTTTTTTTGCCTTTTTTTTTTCTTTTTCTTGTAATGCAGGGTGTTATTGTTGGTTTTGTTAACTACTTCACTGCCAATCACCCTGGGAAGAGAATCACTCCTCACTCAAGTTGTTTATCATAAATGCTAAAGAAAAGGAGAGAGAATTCCCTGGGTCATGTTTTAAAAGTAATATGTTACATAGCAATATGTCAAGTATTTATAGAGGAAGGGATTTTCTTAATGTCAGGTTATTTTAATAGACTTCTCTGTTTTGGAAGAAAATATCTATAGCACCATTTTTATTTTCCCTCTCAAAAAAGCATTCAAGATTGTTATCTCAGCCAGGGGAAACATTTGCTGTATCTCCTATAGATTGGACCCTGCCCTCCCTTTTGTACAAATTTAAATATTTTATTAAACTGAAAGCAGGAGAAAATTCTGCCAAATGATCTGATCCTTATGGTGAGCTATCCTAAAGGGTTCGGTCAGCTACGCTTGAGCACACAGAAAGTCAAATCTGAACGGAGACCGAAGCATCAAGCTTGTCCTTGTGACCCACTGAAATGGCTAACCTGGGTTGTATTTTGTTTAGAAAATAGCAGAGTATTTAAAGAGCTGTTACTTGTACCCTTGGGATGAAGCAGACTGAGCACCTCTGAAGTCTGGAATTGCTCTTCATGTCCATCTTTGTTGATGGAAGTGCTGTAATGCTGCTGATGCAGAACGTTCTTCTGCATTTGAGCTCTCTAGAATAGGCTCATTTGATGAGGAAAGAGCTAAGTCTGGAAGAGTGGAGCAAAACCCAGCAAACATCCTCATAAATAGCCACGTGCAACTTATGGCAATATCACAGTCTGCCAAAGCTCCAGAAGGAGGCAAGTTCTGGTTTGGCCTCCAGTAGAACGGGGAACGTAGAGACCTCTGTACCTGGTTTGTTGTGGGACTTGGACATCCAAAATCTCTCTATAGAGTAAAGGGTAAAGAATAGCTCTAATTGATTCCTCTGAGCTTGGATGGCCCTTAGACCTATGCTTAAAACACACTGCAAAATGGAGGAATTGAACCTTCAGAGACCAGTCTTGTGGGGCTTCTTCAAAGTGACTGCATGCGATTCCTCCAGGGTGCTAATAGGATAAATAATTGGTAGTGACAAACAAATAAGAACTGTCAAATAGGAGCTGTTAGTGAGCATAATTGTGGCAGTGTTTTACAGTCCTACTGGTTGTTAATAACGCCATGACTGATTATTATCATCAGTTGTGCCTGACAGTTTGTACAAGCGCATGGAAAGCACCGTGACATTTCTGATGACCTGTTGTGCCATTTGTATGGCACATGGGTATGAGAGAAAACAAAATATGAAATATGTTCATTTCCAATGTTGCATTCTTATATAAGCACCTTGTAGAGATGAAATGATCAAATACACTGAAAGAGCATATCTAATTGCACTTTTCAGTATGGAATTTAAATTTGCAAGAAAAAAATCATATATACATATATGAAAAACAATCTGGAGATGAACAAATGTACAAAAATAACATCCTTTCGGTCTCTTTGCAACATGATTATAAATAGAAGTGAAGTCTTTTATGAGTGGAATTTTAATGATGTTCTTCCCAATGTGAATTGTGTTTCCACTTAGGTTTGGTAAATGGTAGCATGGGAATTGGACACATCTAATTATTGCATTTTTAAAATCATCAGCCTTGTTATCATCCAGTATTGTTTCTAAATTAACACTGTGTGAGCAAAGAGTTATGTTATGCTACAATACTTCTTCAATAATGTATGCACCATTGTTTATGAAAAGGCTGTCTAATTAATATTCCCCAGGGTTCCAATTTCCAGTGAAATTCTTATTTATTTTTTAATCCCTTCAAATGAAGAAAACAAGAAAGATAAATTAATCATTTAAACTTATTTTTAATAACTTCTTATTAAGATCACGCAAATTTTCAGATGTTTGTTTCCTTTAATCTATGCAAACACCCAAGCCAAAATCAGTGTTTCAAATGGCCGCGAAGGACTTAGCATAGGGTCTATTTGCCACAAACAAATTTTCAGCATGTCATCCTTCCTTTGCTCTCTCTTGGGTTAGTTGAGCACATCAGTACTCCATCTCCAAAATGTTGTACAGACAGATCTGACAGATAATGTTACCAGTGTTATCCTGGAAATGAAATTAATGCATATTTACTTCAGCTAGTCTTTTTTTCTGCTGCACAAATGTGCTGTAGATATTGGAAGTATCAGCTTAGAAAACAATACGTAAATGACTTTTAAGAGAATTATTCAAACTGTAGTTGAATAATTCTGTGTAGTTAACTAGTTAACTCTAGTTTGAAATGTGTTGAAGAGGAGTCAGGGTATAGAGCATAAATTTTAGAAACATTCAGGACTACTTGCAGATAGCTAATTTGTTTTGTTCCTATTTGGGGAGCCTAATTCAGATGTCTGCATTTCATACAATGAGAAAATAGAGCAAATTACCTTAATTCTCTCTGGTCATGTCTGTAAATTGTAGTATTTGGCATTTGTATGGGACGATTTAGCTTCTGCATTTCATTATCAAGACGACATCTGAATAACTACCTGGCTTTAAACAGAACTGTACCCCTTACCAAGACCTTCATTATGCGCTTTATTGAGTTGTTTAATTATATTTTGGTATGCCATGCTGTGTCCATATATATAATGAATAGAATAGATTCTGACAAAAGGTATGTTCTCAGACTGGATTAATTAAGGTTGTTGGCTTTTCCATTATAGATTTTAATTCTGCTAAAAGCAGGTAAGCAAATTATGAGGAATCTGGTTTATTAGCTATTTGCTGAAGAAGAAGATCCTGCTATGTTTAGGGGAGATTTTCAGATGACAACCAGCTTGCTGTTTTTTTTTTTTTTTTTTTTTTTTTACTATACCTAAAGTAATGACTTTCACTATGTGAGATTTTTGTATACATTTTGCATGAGATTTTGTAATACAAGAAGGTTGGGTTTAGTTTCTACCTAAATAAAGGTGACAGGAGTGATGAGAGCTCTCAAGGACAACAGTGTTTAAATGCATGATCTCCTTGTCATGTCCTTCATTTTCTGTTATTGCCAAAGTATCTCACATGTAAGAATGCTCTTGAACCTCACCAACACTGTGCTGCTTCAGCAGGTAGGATGCAACTTGTTGTATCTGAACAAATATTATATTGTGTGGTAGCATAGCCATAAGACCTAGCTTAAACAAAAAGCTTTTACAACTAAATGTAAACAGAACAGAAGAGAAATCAACAGTGTTAGCTACAACCAATTTGGAATGAAATAATTAATGTTGGTTATGTTTTGACGATGCATTATCTAACTATGCTGTTTCTTCCTTTGGCAGTTGATGAAAACTGTGAATAAAATGTGTCCGAATATCACAAGAATTTACAATATTGGGAAAAGCAACCAAGGACTAAAGTTGTATGCTGTAGAGATTTCTGACAACCCTGGAGAACACGAAGTTGGTTAGGATTTAGTGTAACTAAATCTGTTGGAGGGTGTTGGGCTTTGGCTTTTTTCCCCTTGTTCTGTATATCCGCAGCAATTATCACTGATGAAATTATGTTCACGGCAGCAAGGATTTATAATGTACGTGGGAGGAACTAATGCTATGTTGCTAAATTGGGAAGTGGAGGGGGAACACAAATAGAAGGTATTTCAAGTGTAGGATCAAATTCTTTAATGATAATGACCTTTATTCTTTACAACAACAACAAAAAAAAAAAGAAAGTGAATTTTAGTTCTGGGTAATGGATTTTACTGTGGGGATTTTTAGAGAGTCCCATGGAAATTTGATTCTTTTGAGATGCATGCATTGCAAGAAAAGACAGCTGGACTCTCCTGATATTTTTTCTGTGGTCATTGTGGGAGATGTTTTGTATAGCGACAGAGTACTCGACATAGAAACTCATTCAGTTTTTGCACAAGCTGCACCACCAGAATAATTCAGTTGTGCCTTGCCCTACCTGTAACATCAGAAAATCCTGCAGTGAGACGTTGCAAGGAGTGTACTCTGGGCTGGACCAGCTGCTTGGTTAGGTGGGATCCAACCACAAGCCGAGCTTTGGACAATTTTGCTTTATTATTCAGTTGTCTGTCCTGTAGACTGCTCTTCTCTGAATAGCCAGCATCATTCCTAATCAGTTCTGGAGCAGCTACTATTTGAATGCAAATTCAGTGCATTCAATAAAATCTTGACAAGTAAATATGGACCTGGTTTTTGATGAGTGAAGGGAAAGGAGTATTTGAGACCAGAGATCAATTATACAAATTCATTGGCTGTTATCTAAAAGTCTTAAAATATCTCCCAACAAACTGCCTGTTAAGGGATTTGTTGTGTTATTTTTAGACTAATGGAACTTTTAAGACCTACCTGTATTATGATGAAATGTTGAGTGAAATGCTGAGTTAAAATAATGTGTAATGGAAAAATGTATATCAGAGGTTTTGTACAGCAATTCCAGATATTGCTGGCATATAAACCAATTCATATCAGAGCAACAGAAAGCAATGATTTTTTTTTTTTTTTGGTGGGATTATAATTTCAGCTATTGTTCATTCCAGTCCAGGTGTTTCTGCAACCCCTGTTAGTTTAGGTGAAACATTTCTTGTTGGCAGGAGTGGCTTTTGATTACATCCTTGATCTGCTGCTCTGGTTGTGTTTCATTCAATGCGTTTTCAATAGGTGAACCAGAATTCCGGTACATCGCAGGAGCCCATGGGAATGAAGTGCTTGGACGGGAGCTAATCCTTCTGTTAATGCAGTTCATGTGCCAAGAGTACCTGGCTGGGAACCCGCGCATTGTCCATCTCATTGAGGATACCAGGATTCACCTCCTTCCTTCAGTCAACCCAGATGGATATGACAAGGCATATAAAGCGGTAATACAGTTATCAACATAGCAAAGGATTAGTGCTATTAAATTAATGAAGTATACTTCTGTTGTCAATACGTTTTTGAAGATCATGTTTTTTAAGCAATCAGGATAAAGTAAAAAATAAACATATGAAAGTAAGCATAAACTATTGAAACACCTTACTGAGAAAAAAACAAAGCTGAAAAATCGTATTTTTTGTGATATTGATTAACAGGATGATGGGTACTGAAAGGATGGTCCCTGAGACTGCAAGAGCAAACCAAGCTGAGGTGCACAGATCAATGTGAGCACCGCTGTGTGACAGGGCAAAATCACTCGGTCTGTTTTGTCGACAGAAACCAAGCTAGGAACAGGAAAATTTTCATTTCTCTGCAGTGGAAGTTTAATAGTGCATCTTTCAGAATAGTATAATATGTTTGGCATGGCAGAAATTTAGTCTAGAAGAGAAGAAAAAAAGAAAAAAAGGAAAATTGGAGGGCTGGCAGGTCTAGGGGAGCAATGTCTAGTATTTTCTTCATGTTAATGAAACAGCTCATTATTTTTTATTATTTTTCTCCCCTTTTCCCTCCCCCTTGTATAGAATTATCTCGTATTAGAGTCTCAAAACCCTTTTCTCAGGGCTCACAAGTTGCCATGTTCTGAATGGCCATTCCTTTTATTTTCTTTGTCCTAAGGGTTCAGAATTAGGCGGCTGGTCTTTAGGGCGATGGACGCAGGATGGCATTGATATCAACAATAATTTCCCTGATTTAAACTCGTTGCTCTGGGATTCTGAAGACCAGAAGAAGAGTAAAAGGAAAGTCCCAAACCATCACATTCCCATTCCAGACTGGTACCTGTCGGAAAACGCCACAGTAAGTAAAACCAGCTCCAGACAGAGAAAACCCCAAAGATTGGGACAGGCTGAAAACATCTTGTAGGTGAAGGTATATATCTTCAGCAAGTGCAGTTCATCTGCATATTTTAAAGGCTTCCCTTAAGTGGGATGAACTGCTTCCTGAAGGATCCTATTCTCCTTGATGTACTGAGGGAGTCTGGAGGAAATATTCAAATTTTGGGAAGCAGGAAATAGACAAAGAGAAGACCTTGAAGGGCTCAGTACTATGAAACAGATTCCCTAGGCTTGTAGAGCTTTCTGAGGGATTTTCTCTTGATGTTCTTGAATAAGAATAACATTCCTGCATAAATCGCAAACACTAAGGTCATGTAACTTTTTATGGTTTGGTGGTGGCCTCCAAAGCCCTGCTAGCAGCCACTGTGATGTGAAGCAGCCTTTCTCCTCGATACCATTTCTTCTGCTGGTTGCACACTGAAAGTGGGACACCTTTGTCTCTTCCAACTATGCAGGAAGTCCATTAGATTTCAGTGCTCCAAGCAAAGCCTCTGTTTCCTTTCCTCCTAGGTGGCAGTTGAGACACGAGCAATCATAGCATGGATGGAAAAAATCCCCTTTGTGCTCGGTGGCAATTTACAGGGAGGCGAACTGGTGGTCGCCTACCCCTATGATATGGTTCGTTCCATGTGGAAGACCCAGGATTACACACCCACCCCGGACGACCACGTCTTTCGCTGGCTGGCATATTCCTACGCCTCCACTCACCGGCTGATGACGGACGCGAGGAGGAGAGCGTGTCACACTGAGGACTTCCAGAAGGAGGATGGCACCGTTAATGGGGCCTCATGGCATACAGTGGCTGGAAGTAAGTGTCTGTAGAAGCTTTCCCTGTGGTTCCCTGTTAAACGTGATAAAGCCATAATTGCCTGGTAGAGGTGATGGTAGTAAACATGTCCACTGAGAAAAGAGGTGGCATCAATGACCATCAGCAGGTCTGCTTGGTAGCATGTTGTGCTGGTAGCAACTTGACTGACAGCTTTCCAGAAGAGCCGAGTAGCTGTTGCATTTGCTACTGGTTTTCCCAAGAGTGCACATGCAATGTATAAGCTGTTCCATATGTTTAAGACTGTCACAAGTAAAGCTCACCATGTGCCAGATAATCCTAGCCAGCATCCAGACAGATTCCAAAGAGCAAGCCAGTCCAAAACCACTAGAAAGAGGGAATCTGTCTCGGAAGGTACCAGCAGAAAACAGTGCAGACAAACAGAGGAAGTGATGCCAGGATTTTAGGAGTAACTCCCAACCTGGCTAGGGAGACTAGGGAGAGACTCCAGGTGCCCTCAGAGAAGGAAATCTTAGTTTCAGCTCCTGCTCCCTGAACTTAGCAGCAGCTCAGCCCATGTTTGTGTTCCCTTCGAGTTATGGAAATGTGCCACAGAAAGCTGCTGCCTGCCTGCTACCGTCCTGCTTGTGAAGGGCCTGGCCGTGTCTACACACAGATTTTGAACGGGCTCCATAGGCATTTCTGCTGCCAGAAGAAACTACCAGCTGTGTCATTCCCCACATGCCCAAGCCTGCGGAGTGAAGGAGAAGCCGTGTCCTGCAGAGCCTCTGTTTGCAGGATAGCCCCCTTGGAAACGCGTTTCCAGCATGAGTCTCCAACACCTGGATGTGCCCATCCTTGTGCCATCATTAGGCTTGGACTGGGGCCTCTGCTGGTTCCTCACAGCTCTCCCAACCCACTCTTTGCTCATCAGCTGGACGCAGCATTCTGTGAGATGCAGAAATGTGTCTGCTCTTGTTTGGTGATAGCAACCACAACAGCAGCAGAAGTGATAAATTAATAGATGCAAGTCCAGATCAAATTTTTATGAGAGCTAATGCTTGTGTGTAATTTGCAGGTCACTGCACTGCATGAACCTTTCCAAGTGTTGGACGCAGCTTTTACTGTTTTTGCATCGGCCTATGTAAAGTTAGTGATGGCCAGCTTTTAAGGGATAGAGCCAGGAATTAGATTTTCTTTTCAAATATATTTTGTGCTGGGTTTAATCCAAGGGAAACAAGATTGAGCTGCTTGGATCACAAGTCCAATGCCTGACAATACATTTCAATACGTTCTGCAAATTCTGGAAAATTCAGAATGCCAACTTAATAACTTAATTATTTATGTGTTTAATTTTCCTAAGTACTATAGAAACATGATTATGGATTGATCCAAAAAAAGATGGCACTGGCCATGTCACTAACAGATACACATTAAGTTATATTAAGTAATGCTCTACAATATAGTTGCTGAGTAATAACTTGGTTTCTTAGTAACAATTATATATTGGATTTGGTTCATCTGATTTATTTTATTGCTTCGTGATGTTTCTCATTACATTTTACATCTTGCTTTCTGTCATTATCATAAAACTTCCAAAATTGCCTTTGAGAATTGCTAGAATACTGATTTTGCTTTCATTTTACCATCCAATTTACACCTTGGATTCTATGCTAAACCTCAAAGGATATGGTTTCAGACCCACAGGATGCTTTCGTGCTAATCTTTCCAGGCTCCTCACCAAGAATTTTTCCTCTGACTTCTGTGAAATCCTACCTTTTTTTTTTTTTTCCTGTGCTTTCTCTGTGCATGGTATTTATTTCCTCTGTCAGATGCAGAATTTCCACCTAAAGTCATTAAAGTTGCTGGGCATTTTCTTAAAATTCTAATGGGTTTCAGACCATGTCAAAAATGTTGTACTAAAGTATGTGTAAGTGAAAACAAAGAGAGCTTGGAAGGGAATGATTTACATGGAAATAATATATATGCATATGTATAAACACATCTTTTTTAGAAAATGATAGCAAGTTAAGCACTGGCACATGACTTTGTAAAGGGTTATCCAAACATGATTCAAGTATCTTCATATTTGGTGATAAAGAATTGCCCTGATATCGCTTCTATTTCTTCCCCTCCATAATACCTTAACTATTTATAACTAATTATATAGTCACTAACATGTAGCTCTTTAGGAGCTATACTATTTCTTGCTCATATTCTAGGCTGCAAGGAGTGTAAATTTCTAGATAATTTTAACATTGTTGTGCTGCACACAGGCAAACAATATATATATTTTTTATTTTTATTCACGGTGTTTTCAAGGCTGGATTTGCCTTCAGACACTATGGATTTGCTGCTTCAGACACTATGCGGATAGTTGCTCTTGGCAACATTAAATCATTTTCTTAAATGCGCTTATTAAAACAGAGCAATTACTGCATATTGCAACACATTTCACAATAGATTAATCAGGATGCAATGCAGTATGTGAGGAGAAAATATTTGTGACTGTTTCTCAAATGGAAGGGAAGCACATTTCTGCAGAGTAGCATATGCCATAACTTGATATTTTAGTCTTTTCACATCAACAAATGTGAAAAGCTTAACATCTGTATTATATAATCCTCCTGCTCTGCGTCCAGAAGGCACAGAGGGCTCATTAAATCTTGACTACTGTTGCATGGTAATTGAACAGGGATAGATTTTTTTTTTTAACTCCTTTCAATCAGAAATACTTAATGAATGTATTTCCCCCTAATTCCACCATGGTAACATATAAAAATGAATGCATAATAAAATATAGCATAATAAGTTTTTAAAGTTTATTTTTTAATCAAAAGTGTCAGCGGATGGTAAGAAAGAAAATCCTATCATTTATTCCTCCAGCATTCATCTACTACATCATGTTATCTGTATGACTGTGGAGACTGATAAATGGAATTCCCCAAGGGAAAATATTTTTGAGAATCAGGAGAGGAACATGAAAAATAGAAATATTTCAGAGATCTCTATGTAAATACTATCTTTCCTAGTGGCACGGCCTGGGCTTTGTAAATAACACAACTATCTTTGTAATATAGTTCTAAACTGCAGTTCACCAAAGGTCAGAGGCATTGAACCCTCTAGTTTTTGATTGCTGTGTATTCCTTGCAGAAATCCCTATTGCAGAACAGCGGTGTTGCTTCCAGTCTTCTGCAAAGCCATAACAGGGAGAAATGGAATAGGTCCTTTCATTGCTTGCAAGCTAACAAGCACAATACATAACAATATATAATAGAATATAAATATAACATATATATAACTTATTAAGTTTTTACTATTTTGTTTTTTTTTTTTTCTGCTTCTCCTGTTACTTTTATTACTGGAGTGGGAGAATAATTTGGAATGGGAAAGCTATTTATTCCATCGGCTGTTCTGATAACTTTTTTTCCGTAGCAATCCCTGTGTGCACATTACTTTTCATCCCAGCATTTAAGTGCTGGATAAATTAGGTGAATACTCTGCACCCACACAAGCTAATGTATACCATCCCATTTCCTCCCAGGGCAGTCCTAGGGGCACCACTTTAGCCAAGCTCACTGTAGTTTCGTTCTTTTGGCTGGAAAATGGATCAGGAGTTTGTTTCTGGGACGCTGGGAATGTGGGAGCTGTGCATGGAAAAAGAGGAGGGAGCTCAGTCATCGCCTCTTGAACTCTTACTGCATAAGAATTCTGCCCATGGAGTTTTGTGGGCCACCTGATGTGCCTTGATATTTCCCACTGATATCACAGACACTCCATCTAGAATAAGTGATGTTTTTTGTTTTGTTTTTCTGCCAGAGCTCTAATTCCTGTAAATTTGGTGGTGGTGAAATGGCCCTGTTCTTTGCACCTAAGGAAGCAGATATGTGGTGCTAGGGTGACTAGTGGAAAGGGGCCGCAGTGGCCAATGCTCTTACACTGGAGTCTTGCACAGACTGGTTTAAGCACATTGGCAGCACTCTGCTCCTAAAATTGCTGTTGTGATGTTATTCACAGCACTTAGTTACAGGAGACGTGGTATCCTTTAGAAAGCATTTCACTGTTAAGATCTGCTGACTGAGACAGCTAGATAAATATTTAATTTCTGTTATTTACTTTACATGAAATGATCTGATCAATTGTTTCTTTTCTTCCCCTTTTGACAGGCATAAATGACTTCAGCTACCTGCACACAAACTGCTTTGAGCTATCCATCTACGTAGGCTGTGACAAGTATCCTCACGAGAGTGAGTTGCCTGAAGAGTGGGAAAACAACCGCGAATCTCTGATAGTCTTTATGGAACAGGTACTTAGCAGAATAACAACTTCTGAATAACTCTGTTTGTGAAGCCCTGTCTTTCCCTGAGTTTGCAATGACCATCTGTGCTCTGCTTTGGGTAGGGCTGTAGCCTGGAGGAGCCACGTTGCTCATGGAGGTTGATGTTCTTCTAGACACGGTTGACATTCAGCACCATGTAGACATGTCACCCCTTACTGTCTTAGAGAAGGTTCAGCCTTTGCCTTTCCTGCTGTACAAACACTGTCACTGGGTTTTTCAAAGCTGTTGAAGAGTTTCTGATGTTTGACTAATTATTTTTCTTCCTTTGCTTTGGCATAAGTTTCTGTGGAAAGCTGCTGGATGTCTTCTAAAACCCCTGTTGATTTTATGCTTCATTTTCTACAGTGTTTCCACATGAATTGGAAGCTAGGATGCTTGGTGCAAAAATTTCAGCTGTTACCATGACTTACATGAAAATCAGAAATGGTTTCTACACTACAAAGTACTACCTAATCCCTGTGGATCCACAGGGCTAACATTACCTTCAGCCTGAAAAGCTTTAGAAAGAAAAGTTTCACTAATGATGTGTGGTTTAAATGATATAAGTTACATGATTTTGTATATTTGTGGTAGAAACTTTACTTGTGAGAAGTAATGACATATCACTTCTATCAGACACTTTTAGCTTAAGAGGGCAAAATAATGACACTTGCTAAAATTTTAACTGCATGCAGAGCTTTCCAGAAATGACTAATGGAAACACCCCTGTATCTGCTGCTTTTATTAGATGCTCTCTCTGTCTTTTGAACTTGATGCTTCAGGAATCCTAAAAGGGTTTGTAAGCTAATACAAGACTAGCTGATTCCTGGTAGCTTAATAATATATTCTTAATGATATTTTAAAATGGAAATAGAATAAACTTAATTCCTACATAGAATTAATGATTTACTGTATCCTACTAATGATATCACTTGTTATTGTTGTATAATGTTTGTTTATTCTTTCAATAGGTCCATCGAGGCATCAAAGGCATTGTGAAAGATATACATGGCAAAGGAATTCCAAATGCTATTATTTCTGTAGAAGGTGTCAACCATGACATTCGCACAGGTAAAACAATAAAATGTCAGTGCAGAAGAAAAGATTAAAAAAGAAAAAAAAAAAAGAAAAGAAAAAATGGCGAATGACGTCGCATCGTTGAATTCTTCTCTGGGGACAGTTTGCAATCCAGAGAGCACGTTGCAGAAAGAGAGATACAGGAGGAGGGAGTTGCTGCTTTCCAAGGAGCAGCTGCTTGGAAAAGAAAGGAACAGAACGGATCGGGGGTTTCTCCTGCCTGCCCTCTCTTCTTCCCACTTGTTTTACAGAATTGAGCAAGTAGTTTTGTCTCTGCCCAGCACCAATAGGCTGAGTAAGGCCAGGTTAAGAAAGAATCCCTATTTCCCCTTTTACTATATGAAAATAATGAGATTCTAACCCAGAATGATTAAAGCACTGATTATCCAAACCAGAGCGATACTGTGCTGTATGAAGGGTGCTTCTGTGGCTGTTAGCACTCGAATGTGTTAGAAACTTGATTTAGAGAGTTGTCCAGAAAAGGAACAGCTGCTACAGGAAAGAGGGAGTTTCACACTCTTATGAGTCTTTCACAAAACATCACAGTGTTAAGAAATTTGCCATCCCAGAGGTTTATTTTTCAATGCTTATATTTAAAAAAAAATGCATAAACGGGTATTTATCATGCTTGTACGGTCTTGATCTTTACCTATAGATAGGTAAACTGTATTCAGTGTAAACTAGGCCTATTTAAAGACCTGGAAAATAGTTATGGCACTTCAGTGTCATGTTCTAAGTACTGCTTTGAATAGATACTAATTGTTAAAAAATCAGTAGTAATACCAGTATAGTAGTTGTAGGTTGGCCAACACCCCTTTGCTTGTGTAGATTTTTTAGACACAGTCATCAAAGTTGAAAAACAGCAAATAGGCTCTAAGGACAAGTGTCATGCAACAACCTGGCTGTCAAAGTAAGGGTGGCAGTAGGATAATAAAATGTTATTTGTGAATAAGCAAACAAATCATATTGTATTCCAGGGCTGGCTTAATGTTAGAAACAAGGACACTGATTTTATATTTGTTTCTCTCTTGCTTGCATTCTCGGTCTTTCATTAGTTGCACAGCAAATGAGGTGCAGTAGGTCATACTTTAGCATCTTAGCTGTTTTTGATTTATACAATAGCATGGATCTTTGGATAAGAAACTTCCAAATCTTTAATGTTTGCTACAGCTGATTATTTGAGTTGATAATAAATCTTGAAATATCTAACTTAGTTTACAATTAATATTATTTCAGTGCTACTGTGTCTATTGTAAAAGAAAACATTGAAAGACAGATATTTAATAAGGCAGTAATGATTCTTCCTTAAATACTTCAAAATGTGACCACTGGGAAATGATAACATGAATAAAAGTAATCAGTTGTTTTGGAAGGCTGCCATAAACTGTGGGTTGTTTTTCTCTGGTCGAGACCAAATAAACGCAGTGGGTGATTAATCTCCAACTCTCATTATACTAAATTGCCACACGAAAGAAAAATTCTTTTAAATGACAGCAAATTTACATGCATGTAATACGTGACTGTTCAACATCCTAGAATACACCTTGTAACACTCAGGAAACTTGGAATTACTCAAGCCTAGATTTAGAACTGAGCTTTCATGGCTCAAAGCCATCTGTAATTGTCAGGAAAAATAAAGCACCTGTTTCTTCTTTTTGTTTGTTTCTTTCTTTAAATGAGTAATGTTAAAGTTGAAACTGTGTTTGGGTTTCACTTTCTAAATGGGAACATAAACATTCTATCTTGTTTTATACAGATAATTCTGTATATGTCATTAGTCTTTGAAGTGGAAAATTTATGTTGGAGACAAAAAAAATGAAATGGTGTATATAACTGCACAGAAGGAAGGCAAATTGTCAGCTTTATCCTTTCATTTGTATCTTTTCAAATGAAAAATGCAGCCATATAAAAACAACTGATTTCCCTTGATAAAAAATAATTTAAATGGGAGAAGAATTATGGCCATTGTCTGTATTTATATAACTTTTGTTTAATGTGATTTGGGCTATACAGTAACTGCTATTTCTTTATGGTCAATGGTTAATGTGGTCATGTAGAGCAGACAAAAATTGTCTGTTAAAAGCTTTTTTTAGGATTTTTTTCTGATTTCTGCTTCTGTCTGTGCACAAAAGAAGTGCACATAGAGCACTTTTGTAACTTTCTCTTGGAAGTACAATATTTCTTCTGGGAAAAGGAGACAGTTGATGCTAAGCTGATAATATTAATAAGCTAATTGAAATTATTGATTCTGTTGAAGGTAAGGGCTTTGTGGAAGATTATTCCATTTTCTCTTGATGCAGATGTAACTATTGATTTAGTCAGAGTGATTACATGGTATTACGCTTAGATGTGAACTGTATTCTGTAAGATAACCTTTGGAAAAAAACTTAATCAATTGGATGAACAAATGCACCTGGACACCCATTTTTCACGTTTTGCTAGGACAGTTCTCTGTGTTGCCTTCTCGCTCCCCCTAGCAGTGGTCAGAGGACTTTCCACTGCGGAGACCTGGAGGAGTTAGTAAATTCTTCTGATTTAGGCTGTTGCAAAATGGCCTCTTTATGTCAAATACGTCCCTTCTTGTCTCTGAGACAGAGTTTTGTGTAGGGACACACCATAACCTTGTGATCAAGAAAGTCTTGAGCAAGGTGAGGTGCCATCTTCAGACTTATTAGGGAGGCTGAGCACTGGAGGCCTCTTTCTGAGCACGGTTTTGATCTTTGGCAGAGGGTAATATTTGCCATCTAGCAGCTGCTCATCTTTAGCAGTGCTGTAGCTCAGTAGCCTGTGGTAACATTTCATAACATTTGTCTTGTCTAATTGTATTTCTAATGTTATAACTATTTAGGCTTATTGTTGGCTGCTGCTTCTATAAAGCAAGCTTAAGCAGATGTTCTTACATAAGCTGGGCATGCAGTACTGTGGCAAAACTTTCCTGGAGAGCTTTCTGTAGGTAACAGAACATTGAGAGACTTGTATTATATATTTAAACTCATGATGTTTAGTTCATATAAGTTTAGATGTGTCTCTTCATTTTAACTTAGAATCTAGCCTATCGGATTCAGGGAGTATTCCTCTTAACTGAAGATTTTATGGAGTGCCCTGACACTTGTATTTAATTTATAATAATGCAATCATTTTATTATTATTATTATGTGTTATCATTTTATCTGAGCAGACTTGGCAATTCTTCTCTGGACCCAATAGGTGGAGATAGATGTTGTCTGCCTCCAGCCTGCTCCAACTGGAGCCTATTGTTTTAGAAAACATATTATTTACTATATTTATCCATATCTTTAATTTTGTTTCTCTTGACATCTGCTCTGAATTTTTTTACCTACTCTATTTAACATGATTAAACAAACAAACAACAAAAAAAACCTTTTAGTCTGGCATTAAAGGTTGGGTAGTGACAGGTGACAGAGGGACTAATGTCTAGTTATGTGTAAATTGAAAGGAGGTAAATAAAGTGCATCCTGCTAGCAATTTATTATCTTGCTCTGCTCTAATTCCCTAGCTGTGCCTGAATGTGTAGATTTTTTATGGAATTATGCAGAGCCGTAATGGTCGGCCTGTTAAATCTGTATCAGGAAAATGTGGGTCAGTTCTGAACCCCCTGGCAGGGGTTACAGAGCAAAAGCTGTTTTTCACCCTAAGTCCTATCCTGAAATAGCCTCAAGCAAAACACAGCCAAGGCAGGATGGTAGAGCCAAGAACGAGCTCCCAGGGCTAAGGTCAAGAAACCTGGGCAGCTTTAAGTTCTGCTTTTTGGCTAAGGTTCCTGGTGACCCAACAGTAAGGGCAAGGAACTGAAGAGATCATCAGAAAGTCCTTTTTAAGCCTCTTGGGACTCCTTCCTATAAATGCTTGAGAACTGAGAAACACGAAATCTGGACCATCACCATCACCTTGGGTAACACCAATTAGACGAAAGGAAAACCCAAGTGGTCCAGTGTGCAAGAGTTACCTTGGTCAGGTGTGCTTCTTGCAGAGTATCTGCTCAGGCCTGAGTGGCCTGTTCTAGGTGACACTCTTGTGAGCAGGACATTGGACTGGAGGATCTCAGGAGGTCCCCTCCAAATTCAACCATTCTCTGATTTCACACTTGCAAGTGGAAGCTGTAATATCAGGATATAGTTGATATTACTGTTTTGTTAATATTTTAAAACATGCTACTTTTTTTTTCCACCATGTCCTAAATTAAAATTGTATTTCTTTAAGTAGATGCAAGATAGTCTTATTCCAACACGACCAGTCTGATTTTTTTCCAAGTATGGCATTTTTATCCAAACTAGTTTTAGCAACACAGTGCATTGCAAGTGGCCCAAAGCTAGTAATAGCAAGGTTGTCTCTTCCCATTACTGTTAAAAACACCTCTTCCTACCAGAGATATTGCATTTCCATTTATATATAGAATTGTGTAACTGAAAGTGCACTTTCATTACACAGAGGGGTTGCCCAGGTTGGAGTAGAAAACAATTTTTAGATATTATATTTTTATCACCTTTCTCCATCCACAGCTAAGCATGTTTACTAGTTAAAATAATACTTAGAAGTCTAAAAACATCCTAAATGTACGTGAATAGCCTGGATAACTTGACAACACCTATAGGAGAAGAAAAATTCCAGATTCAACGAGGTGTTAAAATACACTTTGCTTTATTCACAAGTCATTTAGCTGGTTATGGTAGTGCTGTTCATGCATTTACAGGCAGGTAAGTGGCTAAGTACCCAGAGGAATTATGGTTTGTAGGAAAATCAATGTATTAAAACTGTAAAAATGTAAGATCTTACTGAAGAGCATATTTACCTGCAAAGATCTGTGCAGTGATGTGCATTTACTCATACTGGAATACTCAAAAGCATGGAAACGTGTGTTTGGCCAGGATCACTTGCGTGTCATGGGTCCCCGCTGTGTCTCTGGGTTCCTCTTGATTGGCAGGGACTAATTAGTTTTGGGACAGATCTTTTACACCAGCAACATTGTTCTGAAGCTGTCTCTTCTGGTCCTTCTACCAGGGAGCGATGGGGATTACTGGCGGCTCCTCAACCCGGGGGACTACGTGGTGGCCGTGCGAGCCGAGGGCTACACGGCGGCCACCAAGGCCTGCGAGGTCGGCTACGACATGGGGGCTACGCAGTGCGACTTCACCATCTCCAAAACCAACCTCGCGAGGATCAAGGAGATCATGAGGAAGTTCGGGAAGCAGCCGGTCAGCCTGTCCATGCGGCGGCTCAGGCAGCGGGCTCGGCAGTGGCGCCAGCGGAGATAGACGGACTTCAACCCCCAAGGACACCCCGAGGATGCCACGAGCTCTGCTTCTATCAGCCTGGCTGTAGTCGTAGTAAGAGTTTCATAGCCAACCTTCTAATACATATTTTTTCTATACACAGTCTTTCAGTTAGTAGAGCTGGACGGATAGTGGATTTTTTTTTTCAGTTTGGTGAAAAATCAGAAGCAAAATTCAAGTCAAACCAGAATCAGCCTCTGGTTGTGAGGAGAGGAGGGAGGAATGAAAAAAGATGTTTTGGGTTTACATGAAATGAGATACTTTGCCCGTGGGTTATTTAATCCTTTCTAAATCTGTTTTCTAAAGCAAGAACAAACAGAAAGCCCCCAGATTATTAAGGAGAAATAATTTGAATGAGAGGCTGAAAAATGCTGTTTTAAAATTAAAAAAATAGATATAAATAGATATATCTTGTAATTCAAAAAAAATCTTTTAAATACCTTTTAATCTTCATTCTCACACAGGAGGAAAGCTGAGAAGGGATAATTTCTTTTGAATATCTTTGAAATTTGTGTCAAAATTTCCATCCCTCTTTCCCTGAGAGTCCACCTTTGACAAGCACTGTGACTCTTAGGTGTGGGGGCTGGGAATGAAGCAAATAGTCAATCTCAGTTTTTCAGTTTTGGTTGTTTGTGTTTAAGGATATTTTGTGATTCCAGGAATTGTTTTCTTCTCCGGATTTTTAAAGATATATTTTTATTCTGTGAACGAAATCGCACCAAAAGGGCATTGGGTACAGGCCAATGCAGCACTGTGGAATGGCATCTCCTCTTTAACCCAGGAGAAGGACTTGAAATGAAGCTTTTCTTGGCAGTCTTCCATCTGGATGGTCTCTGGAAGGTGCATATCCACAAATCCACTGGCAACATCTTTTCCTTGACTCTACCAAGTGCCACTGCCCGCCCCAACATGCAAGGGATATCGTGGTCCTCTCTGTGCTCTGCTCCCCTGCCTGGTCATGTTGCCACTAGAGCTGCCGCTTTTCAGGCCTCGCCACTCTGGGAGCTGGACTGGAGCTTTCTTGGCTTTTAAGTGACAAATTTGTATAGCAGGACAGGACCGAGGTTCAGGAAAGATGCAGATCAACTTGAGGGGAGAATGAGCTAAGTAAACACTCGTCAAATCATCAGCTGGTGAAAATCAACTTTGTTCTGTCGGTTTAATGTCATGACTATGAGTTGCACCAAATGGAGGTCCAGCTGTAGTGTTTTAGCCAGTCAAAATGTTATGGATAAACATCTCTAATGTGCATGGTAGCAAGGCTGCAGTATACATTTCCAAATACAGTTCTGTTTAAAACATTCTGATTGCTGTTACAGTTCTTGCCTAACTTGATATGATTCTTGGAAAAGACATTCACCAAAATATCACTCAAAAAGAAGGAAAAATAAACTGCAAGTAGGAAACTTACTGTGAAAATACGATGTGCCATCTGTATTTAATTTTTTTTTTATTATCAACAAAGAATCTTGTAAACACATAAAAGGCAAAAGTTTGCAGAGTGAATAATATGAGCACGAACTCTTGCATACTAAGTAGTCCCATTCTTAATTCTTTTTTGACAATTCCAGGCTATACTTTTTCTGCCAATACCATTAAATAACAGCAATGTATTTGATAGCAAGGGCACAAAGAAAGTAGCAGAGTTCACACATAATTTTGTGTCACTAAAATTATGAAACTTCAGCTCCCTGCATAATTTGAATTAAATAAGAGGTAAACAAATAATCCAATCGTTGCATTAACATTTCGAATTACATTTTACTTTGTTCACCTTCTTCACCACCCTTTCCAGGCATTCTATATGCCACGTATTTTCATACTGAAAATGTAGCAGCAAGGTTATCAAGAAGGTTGTAGCTTTACTTATCTCCAAAATAGATTGGGATGTACAGATTTGTGTGCAGTTCTTTGGGTGGTTTCTCTCCAGAGACCCACAAATGTTCCCCTGTCATCTTGCTCCTGGTAGGCTGCATGCAAGGAGGCAACCAGCCAAACTAAAATCACGCTGTTCGTCAGATCAAAGCTGGAAACACTAGTTGGACATTTTTTGTTCAGAGAGGTAAATTATTACTCTGTGAAAACACTGTTTCAGGCAGGCTTCAGGTTTACTTAACGGTCCTAAAGGTTCGAAGGTTCTCAGGTATGAGGTTATCTGGACAAGATGTGTTTTTTTGTTTTTGTTTTCCACAGTAAGTGGATTGGTGGGAAATTCTGTAAAGTCTATTAACTAAAATAGAATGTGCGCTCATTGCTCCAAACCTCAGTAGCATCAGAAGCCTCGAGTAGTGGCCTTGGCCATGATTAATGCGAGCCTAGCAAAGCTATGGCTAATGCAGGTTAGTCTTATTCCATTTTAGTCCAGGTCCTGCTAAAAGCTCATAGGCATCAAGCCTCCCAGTGTGTATTTGTCTGTGCAGGTTATCACTATTTTGGGGGGGCCTTTAGACTGGAAAACACTCAAGTTCAATGGACTTTTACTACTAACTTCAAGTCTGTAAATAGTCCAAGATTGTGTGCTAAGATGTTTTCACAATTGTGCATTTATTCTTGTGCTTATGTTTGCTCTGAATAGGATAGTACTGAGTTGAAAAGTTCCCTGTTTACTGCTATAGCCATACAATTAGGTTAAAAATATTTATTTGAAATACATGTCAGAGCCACTTAATCTTTAGATAGAAACAAACCACAAGCCACTAAAACCAGATACCGATATTTTCTATTTGTCTACCTTTTCTATGGCTTCAAAAAAGGTATTTTTTTCTATATTCTCTGCTTTTTATCTCTAAAGAGAAGTTGTTGTAGGAAAAGAGGGCAACCCTGCAGAAAAGACAGGAAATAAAACTTGAAGATGCATAAACTCCTTTTATAACCACAGATCCATTTTAATAGCCACAGATATGAGGACTTCCCTAAGCCTTACTCTTTCCTGATACAAAATAAAAAAATACAATATTTTCCAAGTAATAAGAGATTCAGCTACACAATCTCACCCACACAGTAAAGGTTAAATAAATAAAAGACTAAAGCATCTCCTTTTTTGATAATACCAGTCATCAATCATCTGCTCACTTGGAAAGTCCTGACAGTCGTAAAATACAGCGTGAGCCGAATGGTTTTATCTTGAGCATCCAAGTCCTGCAATGCATTTTTTAGTTTTTCACTTGTTTACCATAAACTTTATCACCTTGTAGCCTGGTTTATCTCACTCCTGTTAGTAACTATATGTATTCACAGGCATGCTAACTTCTGGAAGACAGATCTCAGGATATGCAGATCACATGGGAATGCTGAAGTCCATGAAGCAATAGCTACTTACACACATTGGTGCAAGTGCATTGAATCTTCATAACATCTAACCCAAATTTAATCCCCTGTCTGCAGAACACTATGTGACCTCTATTTAAGTATCCATTCCATTAGGACATTTAGCTTTGTGTGAGTGAAAAACACACTAGTAAAAATGAATATAAATGAAGTTGGCAATTATGCTGGTGAAGAAACAATGTTCTGCTGGACATTTTAAACCCGTTGCATCTTTTCAGTTTCTTCCTCTCTCTATGTATATTATGTTTTTTATTTCTTTTGCTTTAGCTCTTTATTTTCAGTGAATTGGGGATATCTTTCTGAAGCCTGTGATGGAGCTATAGCAGTCAGTGATGAACGTTTATAGCCAGATTTATTTGCCTCTTTTATTATTCTACAGCAGGTGCTTGACCTTTTTGAGAAGCACCTGAGTGAAGACGAGTTGAAACAAGTGGTCTCACGCCGAAGACTTTCAGCAGTTAACCTTTAAAAATTGACATCCAGAACATTTGCTATAGGCGTGCACTAGCTGATAATGTCTATATGTGGAATCTCAGTATCGGTCGGAAGTGAGTGAGTTACAGACACAAGCTTGAGCTTGGGTAAGTGTGATAGTGTCACTGGTAGTGTCACCTCCCGATTCAGCATGCAACAGCCTTTACCAGGAGATAAGTGTTTTTAGGCTTCAGGTGGTTAACTTAAAGCTTTATAAGTCTTTATTCTTTTATTTCCCTAAGTTTGAAAGCTTTAGTCATGTCTGTGTCTTTACTATAGTGTGCTTAGCAGACCTAAATTTTTAAAATATCTTTTACCTTGAAATTACCTTTTTTTTAAAAAAAAATCTTAATATAATATGTAGTATATCTTAACGTAATATGTTTTGGGGGGAAATTTGAGTTCAGTGAAGCCTTCACATCTTGTGCCTGGAGCAACAAGTCACTAACTAACCTTTCTCTACCATTTCTTTCTTTCTTCCACTGTTACAGCCCTCATTTTACCCCATGTAGCGCCCGTCTTCACTGATTACACTGAGAGTATTGCCAGTGCATAGAGTCTTAAGTGACTTACAAAGTCACCAAGTCCAACGTCAGATTTCCAGGGCACTTTGTGAGCATTAGGTGCAAGGGAGCAGCTCTCCTGCCCTCTTTGCCTACCAATTTATTTGATAGAGGTCTAGATTACAACTCCATATGTAATTTTTAAAACAACACTCACACACTCATTATATGTTTCTTGCTCATTAGGCAGCAAAAAGAACTTTTTACATCCTTCATCGGTGCCAGAGAGGCTGTATTTATTAGACTATTTTTGGAATAACATTTCAATTCATTACTGCCTGCAGTGAACACACTTGCCACTCATTTTCTATAAGCAAGTATACCTTTATCCCTCTGAACCTACATAAAAGCAAAACAACTCCATATTATGGAGTATGAATGATGATGGATACTAAAATTTAATTTCAGCAGTCTTTCTTTAGACAATTTTAAATACTTTGACAGATTTTATCCCCAAATATCAGGTGAAGACTGTCATCTCCGATGTTCAGAAATGATTCAGGAGCTGCTCATCTTTAATGATCCTAAAAACTTGTAAATTCTTGCAATTAAAAACATATAAAAGTAGGAAGGGGGAATCTGGGATATCTGAGCATGGTTCAAGTGCTGCATCATGCTTGGATTCAGCAACTGGGCTCTTGGGTTGCATTGGTGCTCCTGTTACTGCTCTCCAGATGTTCTCATAGGTGAAGAAACATCCAAAAGCCTGACAATCAGCAAATGTTTAAAAAAAAAAGACAAAGTTAAATGATAACTCCATAATAAATATTTTGGATTGAGCTTTTATAATTTCTGCAAGATTTTATAAAGTTATGAGTCTATTTATAGACTTGTATATTTATATATAGACCTTTATATATTATCCGTTTATCCTCTTATAGAGTAAAGAATCAAAGTGCACGAGGGGAATGTAAAGACTAGCAAAAGGGATTTGGAGTAGGATCTATCCAGACCTAAAGAAATACATGAAAATGGGGAACTGGGATGTAGCTTCAAAAATGGCAGCTGGATAAGGGCGCAGGTGGTGGGAACCCAACCTAGTTTGTGTTAACACCTCGGTTTAAAAATATACAGGCAAAATGTGTGGCAGGAAGAAAATGAGTGTGAAAGTGCAAATCAGCTCAGCAGAGATTTCAAAATTTCACTTTCTGCAGGCAAAACAAACAAGCAAAAAAGCCCTCTGCACATTCGAAACAACGTTTGTGAATAGCAATACCAATTCATGGTTAGTAAAATAAAGCTTTCTCTTTGCATTTGAATTCCTTTTCTTTCAAATCTGTATTGTATTTTCAGAACTCAAATGTTATTTTTTTTAGAGGAAGCAGGTAGTAACGATTCCCTCCTATCATTATATTCAGTATAATATCAAGAACACAAATATTTTAATTATTTCTAATCATTAAGTGTCACTTAATTTGTAGCAGCTGTTTTTAGAATTCAATATATGAGTTATGTCAACATCACAATCATTCTTGTTCACTCAATACTATCCCGAGAGTTACACGAAAGAGCTTTCAGGGCAAACCATCATTTAAAGATCTAACAAAATTCCACCAGCCTTATTGTCAGCAAGTAGAAATATGAAAAATGGAATTAGCTTCCATGTTTTAGATGTGACAGAAATTCAATAGCTAGGTTAATAAGGATCAATGACAGTATAATCTCCCTTGAATAGACCAAAGGGATTTAAATTCAAGATCTATTTCTTACCACAAGGACCTGAATCTGATTATATGGCTTCAGGTGTTCGCTTAATGTAAAAGGCTTTAAAATCATATTCCTTTTTATTATAGTTTTGTGGGAGCTCAGATTTGCAGGTGAATGGGATCATTAATTTGGTGCTCTCCTAAAAAGCCACTAACTGAGGCCTGGGGCTTTGTGTCTGGAGTGAGCTCTCAGATGCAAATCTGGTAGGCAATATAATCTGTTGCTGGAAGTGAGTGCAAATTGAAGGGAAAATTCTATTGTTTTTTGCTATTATTATCATTTTAGAATTCTCAATATGCTACTGGAGTGATAGGTAATTCTGCAGTTACTGGAGTGAATGGTGGGAGCTATTGGTATCTGCTCTGAATCAAATTTTGCAGAGATACTTTGTTATATTTGCTAAATCTCGTATGTGTTTTGCTTGCTATTTGTGCCCTGAGAAGGTCATCAGCGATCAGTTTAATGAGTTTCTGAGTCTCTCTAAATTCAAGTATTAGCAGTACCATGTTGTCAATAGCGATGCCATCTCCAGCACTGAGCAGAGCATAACTTATCTGGAGGAAAACCTATAGTATAAATCCAGTTTCTAGCTAATGCAAATGTTCTTACAAATTAACTGATGAATTTTTGCCTTGGCTTCAGGAGCAATCTATCATCTAAAGCCACATGAGTCTCCAGAGAGTGCTTTTTGGATTAGCACATTCTTCAGATTTATTATTAATGCCTTGACTGCTGGATGATTTGCTCTTAAAAGACTGGAAATCAAATGTAATAAGCACTTGAGAAGGTTGGAGTTCCACCTGGTCACTTGCTTGGTCGGTTCCTAGGGCTGTCTATGGGGACAATAATGTACAACCTTCCCTCCTCTCTTCTGAAAAGATACCATTAATTCTGGCTGAGATGAAATACTAGAGCCCAAATCTGTGCTCAGTGTAAATCAGCAGAGCTCCACTTGTCCTGGTGATCCGTGAGGAATCTGTTACCTCCTTAGGTTGAGTGTTTGAGAAATGAGAAGAGAGGCGACTTGAAATGAAAAAAACCTGAAGCAGGGAAGCTACAGAAAACAAAAGCTTTATTATTGGGAAGAGAAAAAAATCTAGAGGGAGAAGAAGGAGAAAATAAGGTTGTTGAAAGGGGGTGGAAAGGAGAAAGTAACAGTGCTTCTGAGACACCATAATCACGTGTGTGCATTTGTGTGGGCACTTTGTATGCACTTCCCATGGTTACTTCCAGCAGACAGCAGCGATGAGAGGCCAGGCAGCCCTCGGGGGCATCAGCACCGCGGAGCTACCAAGGGTTTGACGTTGGAAAAAACAAACCCTGCAAATGCAGCCCTCATAGCCACAATCCAAGCGGCATGTGGGAGTCTGGGCTATTGATCCACTTTACTGAGTCCCTCTCGTTGAGCTCATTTCCCTGAGATGAAGCTCCACCAAAAGCCTTGAGATGTAAAGTCGTGGATTTTAATATCCCTCTTCCCTCTCTCCCAACGTCCTCCCAGAACTACTGAAAAAAACAAAATCCAAAGTCTCCTGTGACTTTGGCGTCTGAAAATGCTCTCCTGAAATATACACATATATGGTCTTGTCCCTCTTGTTTGAACGAGACTTTAGGAAATGCCACCCGCTTGTTGAAGCCACACCAAACCTACTGATATCAAGACAAAATTGTCCAGATGCTGCATCTGAAAAACTTCCTCTTTGATAATTCGAGGACTGTAATTGTAGCTCACCAAGAATTATTTTTTTAAATCTAGCTCCTACTGCAAAATATGCTGATTTTCTATGTCAAAATATGTGACCCATCCCCACTTGAATGTTTTAAAAAGGTCCAGCACATTTTGGGTGCTGCTGTAAACAAAATGCTGATAAATAATGTGTCATCTGAGCTCTGGTAAAATGCTGCCAACTTTTGCAGTTATATGGAAGTCTTCTTTAAAAAAAAAAAAAAAAAATCTGGCCTTTAGAGTTGTAGATAAAAGCCCAAAGTCGGATGCTTTGAAAGAGCCATGGCCAATGCCCTCAAATATATTTTTCCCTATGTCAAACTTGTGACTTTTCCAAAGTCAAACTCATGACTTTGTATGAGCCAGGCAAAAACTGGAAAACATTAAGTTGATAACATTATGAGAATATTTTTTTTTCATTTTTTTGTAATGACTGCTTTTCTTGTAGAAATTGTGTAAATTGTGTTTATCAGTACTACTGAGCTTAGAAGCACAGTTTCTGGACTTAGGAAACCACTTTAGTAGTGGTGTCCTCTGTGCTATTTTGTTCCTCCCTCTCCAAGCTGTATGCACAGTAGCTTAAACCATAAAGATGAGCCTGCCAGGGATAGACCCACAGTCCAAGTCATTGCTGAAAATTATTGTGTTTTGAAGAAGGTAACTTTTGTAGTATTGTGCTGCTGATGTGGAGAATAGCTGTTTATTATGGAGGTGGACATTCCAGTAAGGAGATGCTGGGACTGAAGTGGATAAATTGTAGGTTTTGATGCCTGATAATTTTTCAGGTCACAGTATGTTATCCAAAGGCTCATTTTTTGGACTGATTCAGTCTGTAAACTGAACTAGCTTTAATGATGCATATATCTGCATGTTATAAAGAAATGCTTTCTGGAGGGAAAGCTGTAAAACTAATTTTAAAGCAATATCTTGCTTCTTGGTTAGAAATGCATCAGAATCATTCCTAAATAGGAAAAGTGTTCATAAAGTTATAGCATTTTTGAAATATTGCATGTGTAATCACATTTCTTTCTTCTGGGCAAAAGCAGGATTCTTGAAGCGCCAATGCAATAGAGCTGTTAAATTAAAAAACAAACATGAGAGCAGGAGATGTTGGTGTGTTCAGTGTGGTAGTTAATATCCTTTTCTTGGCACTGGTTCTTCAGAAGTACCAGGAGATACGGGAGGTTGTTATCTCTATCTCTTTCCCCCGAGGCAGGAGCTGTGCAAATGTCTCTACCCACTGTGTCCAGGCAAGCAGTATAAAAAAGCAAGTAGTGAGCAAGGAGCACATATATTGATTTTTTCTGACTTAACTGCTTAAATCCCATGGGTTGCTCTTTGCCAAGCACTATTAGCTCCTGTAGCATGGAAAAAGCCCGATGTTTGCTGTTAGACATGTGCAAAGAGCGGGTGTCCCCATGGCATGTCAGAAAGTGTATGCTCAGGTTAGCTCACCATGAGCAGCAGTGCTCATATCCTCTGAGCCCAAAAGGTCTCAGACAACTTCAGTGACTCAACAGCTCTGCAGAGCTGTGAGCAAAGGGGGGACAGTTTGCAAATAGAGCTAAATTCAATCAGCTGCTCGCAACAAATAATTTGAACAGCTTTCTGTATGCCATGAAAGGAAATTATTCTAATGTGAAAATTATGGAAAATACACAGTCGCTTTAATAGGATGATTAAGAACGGCAGGCTCCTGGGGAAAGCATTTCGGCAATGCCTGCACCTGCATCTATTAAAAGAAACAAAATACGCAGACAAATAAATGTTATCTCATCAGCTTATCAGAGATTGTGGCATGCGCCATTTGGACCTGAAATAGATCAAGGAAAGAGAAAAAACACTGCAGGGTGGCCTGGGACTGTGCAATTAAAGTCCTGAGCTTGCTGCAAAGTTGGAAGGGACACCACTGGCTCAGGGAGGAGGCCTTTCATCTAACCTGATATTGCCACAGTGTGGCAGGTCTTGGATGACGCATCTAGTCAGCTCAAAAATATCTGTCGTGGAGAACTAAACTGGTGAAAATAGCAAGTGGGCAGGGGAAAAGGAGCCTTTTGGGGTGTGTAAGGAGAAAAAGCGACACTGGGAAACTGGAAAACTATTCTGGCCACAGGCAACATCTCCCAGTTAATCTACTCAGTTTCTGATCTGCTCTACTCAATTCAATCTACTCACTCTTGCTGCAGACAAGAATATGCCTCAGTCCACGGAAGAAGTCAAGGCATCTTGGCCAAGGAATGGAGCAGCAAACAATCTAAAGTTATAGAAGCTCTTCTGGGATGAGGATCTCACTTCATTATCTTTAGTATTTCCTGGTACACCGCAATATTCTTTAGATCTTCTTGACATAAGGATCAGTAAAATTAATAGAAACTATTTGCAGGTTTCAGCAGATAACATTTTTGCCTTTGTTTTACCTTCTTGAGGAATACAAATGTATATATACTGTGTCTATACCTATACGTAATATAAGTATGTAAGTAGATAAACATGAAAATTGCATGGGTGTATACCCCCTTCCTCTTCTTGCTCTTGTTTTGCACAAGATAAATAAAGTATGATCAAAAATATCTTCAGATCAAGACCACCTGGCTTTGCACAATGATCACACTTTACTCATTCTGGAGTTACAACACGTATGATACAAGGCCCAAAGAACTTTTTAACTGTGTTTACAGACACACAGTGATTCATAACTGGAAACAGGCTTTTAGGCAGCTGGTTGGTGCTCCAGCCAGCAGATTATAAGACCTGACATATAGGCCTCCACCAAAGAACCTTGTGG